>NC_085961.1:10304370-10640620 GCF_910591565.1 Cydia splendana
CAGACGCGTTATCTTAGAGAGTGAGTCTTCTGTACCTAGTACTATTATTTATTCTGTGACTGTTCTAGAGAACCTGCACTAAAATGTCACCCACCCTGCTTTCCCCCACGCCCACGCGCGAGATAGCCAAGCGCAGCGCACACGCTCCCGAAGCCAGTTTCGTGCTGTAACTTTATTACCACTCGATAGCATACCATTTGATTTATCATGTTCCCTATAAAGGTGCATTAATCTGTATTATATACCATTCGTGCCGGTAAATTCGGGGAAACTGGTAATTGTAATAGGGACTCGTACTGCCTACCTACCTACACTGTAGAGTAGGGGAGCAAACATCAATATCGCATTGATGGATTGCGGTATGCAGCAATCTAAGCCAGGCTAGACTACCCGTTAAAACGACGAGGACGACGACGTCACAATTAAAACTCTTGATAAATTGATAGGGTTTGATAACAGAAAGAGGAAAAACCGCATATACATTATCAATTGTGCAAGCACTGATTAGCTCTGTGTTGGTAATTTCTTATGTTGTGTTGTGTATAGGGTTTGCACGACGGATCCGAAATGTATGGGAATATCCGCGGATCCGGATCCAGATCCGGATAATTTCATACATTTCGGATCCGGATTGCAAACCCTAGTTGTGTAACAACCTGATTTCAAATATTACGAAGGACCTCAATTCTTCCACACCCACCCGTAAGACCGCTGTGCATAGAGATGGGTAACTACCCGGGTAAATACCCGAGAGCGGGTATTTACCCGGTAAATACCCGATATTTACCTACCCGCGGGTAAATACGCGGGTATTTTCGTTTTTCTTCTAAATTTGATGTGTTTAATGGTATGTGAGTATAAATAAGATTAATTTAAGTATTTTTTTATAATGTTACATAAAATGTATGTTCAAACTAATTACGAAAAGGTTGCTATGAGGTGAAGTTCGATTTTAACATATCAGTCCAATTAGAAAAATCGTGTAAAATCATTCCCGGAAGCCAGGGAAATGTTTTAAAATGCTTTTAATATACATTAGAAAGATGAAAATAAAGAATACTTATGAATGATAATAAAAAAAAATTGTGCAGTATCCCAACTTGGGAAGCTTATAAGTCAAACACATTTAGTTTTAGGACAAAAATGTATATAACCTTTTTTGTAGAAAATTATGTCTACTTTAGTTTGTACATACAACACTTTTCGATATTAATGACAGATTCCAAGAAATATGAAAAAGTTCACTTTTGCCCCCCTCCCCCCAACCACACCCCCCGCCGACCGAAGTTGGAATGTGTATTATCAACGTATAAGTACGATAATTTACTCAAGTCTAAAAAAAATACTCTTATGACGGCGTTTTTTTAATATTTATCAAAATTGTACTAAAAATTCCTTAGTTACAACTGCAACTGCAACTAAACCATTTCATTTTAAATGACACACAATAATTACAGCCATTAACTCGGTTTATATCTCCACTTTAACACAAATCGACATGTGCAACAAGAAATGAATCTACCCGTCCATTTGGGTAGATACGGGTAAATACCGGGTAGATGGGTATTTACCGGGTATTTACCTGGGTGGGTAAATTGGGTAAATACCCGCGACCCATCTCTAGCTGTGCATGTGCATTCTTTCTCCTCAACTGTTACTTTTTACGCTCTTGTATTGTAACGAGTATATTCTACTATTTTATTGCAATGCATTAGAACAGAATAAACATTAGTAGGTACAGGCAATACCTCGGTCATTCTCAGAATGGCCCTGCCTTAAGGAAAATGACGTTCTATGTCTTTGACATCAGCAACTAGGGTTTGCAATATCCGCCCAGTTTTCGTATCCGGATATTTCGGATATTAATTATTTTATCATCCGGATATCCGGATAAAACGGATAATTCGAATACTTACTTTTTATTTAAGAAATCTCTCATGAACTCAATAAAAAGTGTAATATAATACAATTTTACGTTTACAAGGCTATGTAACAGCAAGTATTTAAGCTATTTTTGGAGTTCTACCTTTTCGCCGATGCTTTTAAGTTGATGTGCAAATGCAAACATACAGCTGGTGTAACCGTGAGGTTAGGTTAGTTGTTACGAGTAATTTGTGTTAAGTTGCCACGTGACGTGATAATGGCAAAATGCCATTAGGCAAAAAAATATACTCACCAAGAACTAAAATAATTTTCGGCAAAGATTTCTTACAAAAGCTTTGATTGCTTGATTAGATATGGTCGAACGGGCACAAACTATATTTGCAATAATTTACTATGTTATGGCGATACTTCAACCCTCCATTAAATATTGGCAGTCTGCGCTGCGAAATTCATTTCTTGGTAGAGTGTTTGATAATATTTAGAGAATCGAATATTTTCTAACTGTTAGAACAGTCTCTTATTGTTGAGATTTTACATTGCATTTAAAGTCAATCAAGGTTTCCATTACAGATTTATTCAAATCATCATCATTCAATTTAAGAGCTGGGCTCTTGTCGGTGCAGCGTGATGAAGTTGTCTCCACCTTAGTCAATCCGAAGCCAGCCCCTTAGTGTCCTGGTATGACACGGCCCCTACATGCTCCTTTACTTGGCTCATATAACTCTTTCTTGGTCTTCCCCTCCCACTCCTTCCATTTATTTTCCCTTCTATTATGTTTCTGACGAAGTGGTCGTGTCGTAGCAGGTGGCCGATCATTTTTCCTCTTCTATTTATTCAAAAACATAATGCTAAAACATTCTTCATCATTCTGCTAAACCCTACTGCATTTCGATCGGCAGTTCAATATCAACCGAAGTCTTCCTCCGTGACTCATTTTAGTTCTGTTCGCACTTTGTTAATAATGTATTCGGACGCTAACGATAATGACAGCGCATCACGTCACGTAATGTTTGACAGGAACACGGTACTCGTACACTCAAAGTTACTTTTACGGAGCTAGGTCGATCTGCATACGATTGTGGAAATAAGGGAGTAGACGGCAATCAAGGACAAATAAATAAACGTTTTATAACGTAAAAAATGTATAAATAAAATCAACCGACAACGTGATTTACATTATAACACGCAACGTTTTTAAAATAGTGTTCTTAAAAATTGTATTATTCTAATTATTCGTTTTATCCGGATATCAACTTAATATAAATCCGGATTAGACGTGCGCGCCGGTCGAAAAAAATCACGCGGCGGCACGCCACGAAAAAATCCACGGCGGCGGCGTAACGCCGGCGGCGTGGGATTTTTCAACTTTTCAACATTAAGACGTATAATGAAAAGTTATGCTTAACCCTTAAGGGGCTACCCCACGCCAATGACCTTCGATCTGTATCCCTTAGTTTTCTAATGTTTTTTGTACCTTATTATATTAACAGCAAGGCTTTAAGCAATATAGTATCCCATATTTACTTCAAAGTTCATTGTCTTCGAGATATTTGGCATCTAAGTTGAACAATTTTAGGCTAAAAAACTGGTTTGCTGGCCATAACTTTTGTGTTAATTAGTTTAAAATTAAAACCTGGGGCATCTTTTTCGAGACGTCAAAGACGAACCCAAATATGTGACGTTCCACGGGAAAAGGTACCTTATGAGGGTTTCTAGTTTCGGAGATATGAAATGTTTTGTAAAGAGGTGAAAAAATGCTCAATTTTTTTTTATTGTGTGATCTGAAACCTTAATGCGTAACGTTTGTTTACCTGTTTTTATTTTTGTTATAAGTTAGTTATAAGCCTAGTAATGTCGTCTCAGAGTTTAGTAGAAAAGGTACCTTATGGAAAAAAGATTGAAAATTCCCAAAAAAACTAGTCAATACGGGAAAAGAAGTTTGGTAGATTGGTAACTGTATTAGCATTCTGCAAAACTAATTTGATAATTTCAGTTCTGGTTGGGGCGCCTCGCAAATATTATAACCGTACATAGACCGACATCACAAATCCAAGTAGATTGCTATTAATACCAAAGTTACTCTCGTCAAGTCTTTCTTAACTAGAATAATCTTCATTTGGTTTGGTCGCATGCAGTAAATCAGCCTTTGGTTTGCTGAAAAATGCCAATACCCGACGCATTACCTTATGGAATATCTGAGGTCATTGAACCTCAATGCCGCTTATCTTCAATAGCAACCGAAATATATTATTGATAAGAAATAGACGATTTATACCATCTTAACCCCAAAATATTATTAGTTTATCCTAACTGTTCCATCATCATCATGCCTCATCATGTAACTTGACCACAAGGTACCTTTTCATTACATACAAATTATTGGTCTTTTTTAAGATTATTATGACGAAGAACTAATTAAATTTGGGGCAGTTTAATGTAAATTAATATTTTCTATTCATAAAAGATAAACTGTAATATGATTGATATTTTGTAGTGATGTATTATTAGATTTATTTCCATAAGGTACCTTTTCGTAAATGTATGGAGCAAATACTGTTATTGTTATGTAAGTTTAAAGTGGCATAAGGGGTTAAATATAGTATTTAGTTGGGGTTTTAGGATTTATTTCATTTGAATGACAGAATTTCTTTCATATGTGCTCAGAAAAATTGATTGTGTGTCACATTAAAAGTAAAAATATTCAATTTTGTGATTTTATATGAAAAAGTCAGAAAATACATTTTCACCTCTAAATCGGTATTGTTTTTTGCTTAAACTGTCTGTCAGTGTCGTTTTCTAATAGATAAAATTTAAATCTTGAGAGCTCATTGCAATCAATCGTAAAAATGAAATAAAACTTTATTTTCAAGAGATTGGTTAGTATACACATAAATCAGTCGATATCAAAAGTTTCTATTTGCATTACAGAACAAGTCGCAATATTTTTTTAATCTCAGATATATAAGGTATTATTATTTGTAGTCAACTATGTAACTTACTTCAGGAACATAGTTTTTTAGGCGGCTAAACTTAAAACTTCTCTATCGTAAAGTTGCTCATTTCACAACATTATTTTCAAAAAATCATATCTCTGTAACTACGCAACCTAGAAGGTTGATCTTTTGTGTTATCGATAGCTTATTTATTGTAGATTACTGGGGTATGCATAACTCCATACCCGCCATAAGGTACCTTTGACCGTGGGACGTCACATATGTAGATTTCGTACATGTAAGATCACCGCAAACTAGATACGAAAAAAGTGTTTTTTAGACAATGTTTAAAAAATTCATAAAAAAATAAGTACTTATTCATTTTTTTTCATAATCCGGTGGACAAAACTGGAGATAAAAGATTGAAAAACCGATAACCGTTTGTCTTATAATTCTATCTGTAGTGCAAAAAAAGGAGATACGATTCAAAACTTGTCAAAAATCGATGAAAACCTCGGGTAGCCCCTCGACAAGGGAAAAAATCTCAAAAAACTGTGTTAGTATAATTTTTTTGGTGTTATTATCTTATTATGTGGTTGTTTATTGTAGAAAAATCATGAAAAAAATATATTTATAATAGTTCCGAAAAAAACATATGTATGTTAAATATGTTGGATGTTGCCAGGTTCGGTGTAAATAAAAAGATACGCCGCATAATGAAAAGACGTCCAGTATTTTGGATACATACAGTACTTTATGTGCATAAGGTTTTTTTTTGTCAAATTCATGTTTTTAATAAATATAGAATAATTGCATTTTTTAATTACAAATACACTTACTGATAATGTCAACTTATGTTATGAATTAAAGTCAAACCTATTATTTTTATATTTTTCCAAAAACTTTATAGCTTGTAGGTGGTAAAATTTTACTGTCATTTATCAAACTTAGCGGGGTATCGTAGGAGGACTAGGAGGCAGTCTGAGCAATGGTTTTTACAATAATGCATGCAATTTTATCAATATTTTCGTAAGAAATTCCTCAAATGAAATCGGGTCTGTCTTTTGATGTCTTGATGAACGCACAGGAAAAAAAATCTGTAAAAATATTTTTTTATCTATTTGGTTCATTCGTTCATTACGTTGTAAACCGACAAGTAATGAATTTTTAAAACATTTTGAAACACCTAACATACCTCTGTTTAATTTATTTACCATAAAAACTACCAGAAAATTTGATAATTTTACTCTTCGCATACTTGGCAATGTCCAACATACTGGACTTAGCAAAAGTGCCGTGTTATCGAGAACGGTTAAAACACTGGACATTATACTTTGTAAATGTGTTTTACCCATACATACAACACATTTTTATGTAAATCATACTGACACATAAGAAATAGTTAGTATTGTGTTGGTGCGACATAAAATTGTAGAAAATAAATTATACAATAATCAAAAAAATTCCGTACTAAATTATTGCCAAGTAAGTAAGTATTTTCATCAAAAATGTGAGAGTTACGTAGGAAGTGGCGCCCGCAATAATTTTCAACTATTTCTTATCGGTCTATAACCTATTACATATTTTAACGCTGCATAATACTGTCTTATAAAAAAATATTCGGCGCGAATTTTAGACTACCGGCGGCGGCGGCGGCGCGCTGACTCTCTATGGCGGCGGCGCGCCGCGGCGGCGCGCACGTCTAATCCGGATACTACATTTTACGGATATCCGGATAAAATGGATATCCGGATATCCGGATTGCAAGCCCTATCAGCAACTATAACTCTCGAATCTCGACTTCCTCATTGAATTTAAAGAGTCGAAGTCATTTAAAAAATATATAATCACGTGTATCTCAATCATGTAGTTTTACAGTTGCATGCGATTATATCACTGCGACTGCCTAATCGCAGTGCGCGCGCGCGCCGCCGCCGCTAACGCAACGAACGAGCGTGCGTTTATGTAATGCCTTAACCCAATTATTAAGGCTGCGCGGACTACTACCATCACAATTACTGATTTGTGATGATTACAATCGTAACGCAATTGCTATCACGCTTTAATGAAGGGTAGGAAGCGGCTTTATTGACCCAGTTTTTTTAATGTATACATTTATTTTTAATTTAATATGTTAATGACAAATTGTTTTTACAAATTTGTAATTTAAATCGATTTGTGTTTAAGTAAAATTAATTTGCCATAATTGCAATCTGCATGACCTGATTTTTGCTGTAGGTGAAATAAAATTGTTCTGACGTTTTGTTCTGGTTAGCGCTAAAATGCTCGCTTGCATTCTACTTGTCACAGCTTCAAATTACCGATTCTGCTAATGTATCTGATACTAGATGTAATATGTTATTAATGTTGATGACATAAGGCGTAAATACCGATTGATTTCGTTCTGTATTCATTTGCAAAATCAAGATGTTAAGTAATAGCTGTATTTGAATATTATTAATTTAATTTGTGGGTTAATTTTCAATTTGTGTATTATGCTGACTTAATTCAGGATTTCGCTTATTTTAAATTTAATCCGTAATTCGTATAATTTGAAATCAGCGGAGGCAGAACACGAGATCCTTGATATCTCTTGAATGTGTGTATCCGTTAACAGGAAGCGTCTAATTCAGATTTTCTCTAATGTAGGCACAGCACACTCTAGTCACATCCATAAATACGTATACACATTCTCATATTATGTCGTTGGAATAGGCTGAGAATGATGAGATTGTGCTTGACTATTTATGACCGTGAATATAATAATATATACATATTTACAGTCTCTATAGTCTGAGAACTTTCCAGACTGTTCTTCATTTGTTGTTTACGTTATTACGATATCGACCTCACAAGATTAATATTGAATAGGCGAATAATCTTATTCAGCTACTAATGATGCCTAAATGTAGTTTTATCTTTTCACACGTCGAAAACTCGAGAAATCAGATTACCTATAACTAGAGATGGGTAACTACCCGGGTAAATACCCGAGAGCGGGTATTTACCCGGTAAATACCCGATATTTACCTACCCGCGGGTAAATACGCGGGTATTTTCGTTTTTCTTCTAAATTTGATGTGTTTAATGGTATGTGAGTATAAATAAGATTAATTTAAGTATTTTTTTTATAATGTTACATAAAATGTATGTTCAAACTAATTACGAAAAGGTTGCTATGAGGTGAAGTTCGATTTTAACATATCAGTCCAATTAGAAAAATCGTGTAAAATCATTCCCTGGCTTCCGGAAATGTTTTAAAATGCTTTTAATATACATTAGAAAGATGAAAATAAAGAATACTTATGAATGATAATAAAAAAAAATTGTGCAGTATCCCAACTTGGGAAGCTTATAAGTCAAACACATTTAGTTTTAGGACAAAAATGTATATAACCTTTTTTGTGGAAAATTATGTCTACTTTAGTTTGTACATACAACACTTTTCGATATTAATGACAGATTCCAAGAAATATGAAAAAGTTCACTTTTGCCCCCCTCCCCCCAACCACACCCCCCGCCGACCGAAGTTGGAATGTGTATTATCAACGTATAAGTACGATAATTTACTCAAGTCTAAAAAAAATACTCTTATGACGGCGTTTTTTTAATATTTATCAAAATTGTACTAAAAATTCCTTAGTTACAACTGCAACTGCAACTAAACCATTTCATTTTAAATGACACACAATAATTACAGCCATTAACTCGGTTTATATCTCCACTTTAACACAAATCGACATGTGCAACAAGAAATGAATCTACCCGTCCATTTGGGTAGATACGGGTAAATACCGGGTAGATGGGTATTTACCGGGTATTTACCTGGGTGGGTAAATTGGGTAAATACCCGCGACCCATCTCTACCTATAACCACCAGATGTACAGACAGTTATGTATATGTATGAGTAACAAGTAGTTGTTACTGGAATAAAGTATAATTCGACAACTTACATAGACGTTTGCTGTGCTATGTTGTGATAAAAGTGTTGCATGTAAACTTCCGGTGGTCTTTATCGGCTGCAGCAGTTGTTACAACATAATTCCGTATCCGTTCTAACTAACGACATTAGGTTTCCGGGGTTTACGTTACAGAAATTGACTGAAGGTATGTACGCAGCTTAAAGTTATCGGTCCCAACTAAGACAGCAACAACTTTGTATGATGAGCGACAGTAAAAAGTGGTCGAATCGAGGAGGGCCCCTTACAAAGTCGCCCCGGCCCGCAAGTTAAGAATCACGTTGCATAAGCAGCGACCTTAAAATAGCTGCAACCTTGCCTGAAAACTCCGTTAACCCTCTACGAAATCTGATAATGAAAGTCGGTTTCTATTCCACTCAACGCCTCGCTTAGTGAGTCTTGACTTGAATAAACTAGAATGTTTATTTGAAAATTAGCACCACGTCATGGCTTTTACAGTAAACTGTTATTCGTACACGTTTGTCACAAAATTTAGGATGCTGGTGAAAGTGTAGGATCATCGGTTTGCATCTCGACTGGGTAGGTAACCTTAATTTCGTTTGTGACTAAGTAGAGTTCCGTGTCGTGACTTGTCATAAATAACTGCATCAGTGCCACGGCCTTAGTCATCTTGAAGACGATATTATCAAGAGGCACTTAGACGAAGGCGCGTCAGCAGGGGTGTTATTTCGATCGGTTACAGAGTGCAGGCGAGTCAAACGCTCAAATCCTTCGAATATACAAACTAATGTAATATTGATTCAACAATCTGCATGGCTGTACGATTTGGAGCACTATTTTCGGCACTAGTTTATCACCTGACTAGGACATTATTATCGTAATCCGAGAAAAAAAAATGTGAGCGTTGAGTGAACTCCATGTAAACCTGTGTAAACAAAGGAGATCGTCGATTTTGGGCCCAGAGTAAACCATCACGTATATGGTACAGACTATTACAGTAATTATATACGCATTTTATTACTGAAAAGATATAATATTGGGTAAAAATGAAACGGGAATTAGAAATATATAATTAAAAGACATTATATTATTCATTTCCTTAAATCAATGTATTATTAACAAAAGCCTTGCCGTCGTCAACATCTTTATTTGCATTGACATAACGCTCAAATTCACACAAACCGTGAGGTTTTTTCACTAAGGAGTTATAAAATCTCATTGCATTAAACTATAAGGTAGCCATAACTCATAGTTGACATAAGTGCGTTTCGATACTATTCAACATATCAGTAGTGTCATTCATTATTTATTTAATACATACCTACTTTTAAATTCTAAATCGACTGTAAAATGCCTAAAATATGTAAGTAGTTAAGAAATATAGTAATTTGACTTTTTATTTGGAGATTTAAACGAGTTCAGAATACGACGATATCATGCTACTTTTATTTAACTAAACGCAACCATTTTTATCAACATGACAAATATTTTCAAGTAACGCCAACCTTAAATAAACCTTACTTCATTGAAAGAAGATTTAAAATGAATCTGTTCACTCTCCGTAGAAGTAACAATGAACTTCCGAATAAGATCAAAATATAACTTTTTATTGAACGCGGATACGATTTCAGTTTCATTTACATGTCAGACTTTGTCTATTTTCTTTTTAAAAGTCAAAACACTTTTACAGAATAGTGTGAGTAGAGTTACAGAATAGTATACGCTTTTGTATATAAAAGTTTTTCTTGTCATGTTCAAGTTTTTATTGCAGTATTTCTCAAATTTCCCGTTATATTTTTTTATTCTGTTTTTATCATCATGATCTAGCAATTATAACGATTTATTTCCTATATATATTACATGTATACGTTCAATTTGCGAGTGGGCCCAAACGCCTAAGAAAATTGACGATCTCCTTTAAATGTGAGAATCGTATATAACACTCCTAAGAGTGTTTGTGTGTTGAACTTTAGTCACTAGTAAACTTTTTTGCATTAGTGTAAGCAAGTGTAAGTAAACAAAACACTGTTGAGTGTAATCGTCCCATGTTTTACACTGGTTAGTGGTTAGCTTGAACTTCCAACTCGCCTACGGTGGGCGAACGGTGGGAACAGCAGCCTGGAGCTAGTTAATTGTGTCTGGTCTAGCTGTGTGTGACGGTAGTTGTTACAAACGGAGAGATTATCCAAATGATCCATTATGCAATTGAGTTGCCATTGATTATGGTTTAGCTTACAATGTATAATACTGGTTGTACTTGATATCTCTATGTACTATTTTACTTAACCCGCTTCATTAAGAGCAGGAAGTTGTCGATTCGTATACATAGGTACATTTTGTTTTTTTGGGTTCCTTTTTACTTACATGGTTCTAATTCTTAGAGTAAAGCTCTTCAAACGATTTCGATTTTGAACTCTGTTCTGTCACATCTGTCACCAGGGTAAAGCTGTCTCACAAATCAGACAATTGAGATACCTAAGTCTTCACAGACAGTGGAGGTTAAAAAACGCTAAAGGTTGATGTCGGTGAATAAACTAAGTATTTGATATAATAATAGAAACAGAACTGGAAGCAGACAAACTAATAACAAATTTAAAAGTGGAAAAATTACTGTCTTGTTTGAGACTTGAACTCACGGCCTCTGGACAGAACAGACAGACAGTAATTTTTCCACTTTTAAATTTAGTCTAAGCTTAATGGCATCGTTCGCAGACGTTCCTGCTTGTTAAAAATTAAAACTAATAACAAGTTTAAAAATGGCAACGGGTAAAGTAAAGTAGTCGAGCAAGCTAACATAACAATTCGAACAGTTCCTCCTACGTGTTTGTTCACGGCGTGGTTATTCAGGTTGGCCGACTTTTGGTGACTCGTTGTTTTTAAATACCTACTCGAATGTTTGCGATTTCGCTTACCGGTCGTGTTTCGACTGTTTCGGTATTAAAAGTATGTATTTGTTTAATGCGAAATTAACAAAACGGATATTCAGCCCCGCATTCTCTTGTGCTTGGTCACCTGCGTTGCGGTTACAGTTTAATTTGTATGTACTGTTATTATGTGAATATGTTCACAATCACATAATTAGGTACTTATGTGGTTATATCCATACCTGTCCTATCGGTCAAGTTTCTCGGAAATTACGGAATATTATTAGTTATTTACGACTATAGTTTATTGTTTGAGGAAAACAACGAAAGGAAACCAACCTAATCTTAAGAGAACATCTAGTTTGGTCTCCGAGTTGTAATATCAGAATTAGTCCCTTTCGTAAAATAAGGTATAGCTGGATATAGTAAGTGCCTCAACTTGAGTACAGAAAAGCTGTATCTTATAGAGAAGTGGATATTTATGTTAGGGCACCGTCTGCACACCAAATCCTGGTAAAAAGATTAAGCTTACCGCGTGTATACAGTGCTTCTTTATGATGCAAAATGAAGAGAACATGGATCATCAGACATATCAGAAATCGTTTGGAATGCAACGCGGAAAACGCTAAGAAGAGGAGGAAGAAGGCATGCAGATATATTTATGTTATGATAGGTACAATAATAATCCGTTTAGCGCGATGTCATCCGCCTATGCCATTGATGAACATAAGTTAGCATCTTGTTAACGCTATTGTGTTCTAGGTCTGTCGAAGGTTGCATGTGCAATTGTGATGAATTGTGCGTACATGCGACATTAATTATTGTATTTAATTAAATGGTATGTTCCTTTGTTCAACTGTAATTTAAATATAGGTGATAATCAACCATTTTCATGACATGACGCAACCACCTTAGTAGGAAAAAACTCGCGTCTGTTCCCTTCATTATTTGTGACGGCTTCAGAACCTCTTGCGATCCCTGTATAGAAGCTTCCATCCATACATTGAATAATATTGAGACAAGCGTTAAGTTAGTGAAAATTATGGCAAATAAGCAAATAGGGCATGCTCCCGGCGTAAAATTTACGAAATTTTCTATCTGAGTTCTGTCTAAGTTACAAATGGCTTGAAAGGTTCCGGTGCTCCCAACGTCCAGGGCCACAGAGCCAATGCCAATAAGCAACCCGAACGAAGTGTTGAACATGATTTATATACCTATACCTACACAAGCACTTAATCCTGAACAGCTATAGCTACTAGAGACCTTATTTATTTAATCGTATGGCATGCTTTTACAAAATAGGCATAGATACAATTTTACAGTTTTATCGCGAAATAATAAAACGGGTCCAGAGGAATACTATTCTAAAAGTTTATAAGTCAACATTTAAACAGTTGAGCCACGCTGTTGCATCGGGTGTGAGTTGCAGCAGGTCTTCTCTAGCTCCAGTGTATGAGTGCAGAGGGCAGCGTTCGATGATGTGTTCTATTGTTTGGATGTCCTCGCCGCATTCACACAAGGCTGAATCTTTCCATCCCCACTTGTTTAGGAAATAATTACAGCGCCCATGCCCCGTTCTGAGTCTGTTAAGGCGACACCATAGTTTTCGGGGAAGATCGAACCCTGGAAGCTGGCGTGACTAGAGACCTTATAATAAATCTACTATAAAAAGATAGTCAGAATACTTTGCCTAAGCAGATTTTGATTGTTAGTGTCACCTGCGTCGGCGATATGCCGTCACCGGGACCAATTTCCGACCGAACTGATTTTAATCGGAATGAAACCATTAACACCGGTGTGAACTGTATCGGTAATAAAACTCCATTAGGGCAATGTGACCGCGCCAATAATGTGCCGCTGAAGTGGCACTCAATAAAATGTGGACAAGGACGTTTCAGGCGGTGTGAAACCAATTCTTGCCTATAGGCTATACTGTACAGGGTGCGTACTTGCGTAGCCAATATGCCAATCGTTTACGCTCCGTAGCGAATATTTAATTATGTAACTGTCGCACTAATATGGAAGAGTGATAGAGAGGCACAAAGCGTCACATAGAAAACCGTTTGATGTGAGATGTGAGAGTGCATCGTGTCAAAATAATTTCATATCAATTATGCCAGCATCCCAAAACAAGAAACTAAAGTAATATTTTTGACGAAGGGTAATTTTACAAGCTTATGTGTAACACATTTGGCATAATTTTCCTGTTGACAAATGATATTATGTTTGAATTAAATTCATCGCGTCATTTGTTTCCTGTAGTTTTGTTGACTTGGATAATCCCCATCCTATGCATAAGTGTATAAAGTCAGAAGAGCACGTTAAAAATCTGTATTCTGGGCATAGTTGGGTCAAACAGAAAACTGTGTTCGCGTCTTTCCTGTAGACATACACAAGAGTTAAGGGCTATAAAGGTTAATTTTCTTATTTAACCCTTATCCACGTGAAAAGGTCCTCCTTTTATTTAGAGAACTATGATAAAATCATTACTTACATGCCCACAAGCTGTTAACTATTGCCCACAGGAGAGAAAAATGTACAGTTCGCGCACGCTAGTTTTCTCTCCTGTGGGTAATAGTTAACAGCTTGTGGGCATGTAAGTAATGATTTTATCATAGTTCTCTAAATAAAAGGAGGACCTTTTCACGTGGATAAGGGTTAAATAAGAAAATTAACCTTTATAGCCCTTAACTCTTGTGTATGTCTACAGGAAAGACGCGAACACAGTTTTCTGCTTGACCCAGTTAAGCCAGTATTTATGATAAAGCTCAAACATGTGAGCGTTTAAATTTGAAGGCGCACTCGCGGCCTATTATATGAAGGGCCCTCCAAGGAACGACCTCGCCGTTCTGTATGCAGCGGCGGAAGTATGTTTACCGTGTACTTCGTTCTTGATTAATATTTGCTGCTCAATAGAGATTTTAAAATGTTACGTAGGTAGGCCTTGTGTATTCTCCGGTTACCTGTCTCGTTCTCGTCATAAATTGACTCCCACGGCTTTTTTCTCGTAATTAGTTACGTGAATTATTGTTATCGAACGTTCCTGTCGTGGGCCTACGCGATGTATGTTAAAGTTGTATAATTTTGTACGTACCTATAATGTGGTGACGGAAATACTCAAGCTCTTTGTTACTTGTCAACCTACCAAGTAAATACAAGTAATTTCTCATACATAGTCGAATGCATGTTGCATTACCGAATAAACCTGACACTCTTATAAATGAACTGATGTTGTAGGTAAGTATGTGTATTGATAAGGTACCTACGCCTCTCTCAGATATTGTTCTGAGGCCTTATTCTGTATCCGTGGAAGGATGCCCGCATGCAGGAGCATGCTTGGTGAAATGTGCAATGTGCATGGTTGCACTGCAAGGTCTACTTGGCCTTGGCACGTAAATATATCGATCTATTTAACTATGTTCTTGTACAATATACATACTACATTGCAACTTCATACATTTAATTGTGTAGGTATGTTATGTAGGTATATTGTTAACGCATCACCTTTTTTCTAAATTTCAGTTTCATAACTGCGTTGTCTCGTAGATAGTGGGTGCCTAACCGGAAAACCGTGAGAATCCACAGTCAGACGAACTCGCTTTTATACGTTTATTATTCATCGCGTAATGCTTCCTAGGTAATCAAGCCTTGACTATCTCTAATACCGATTCCATAAATGTATTTTCGTTTCTTCAAGTCACATCAGCTTTAATGTTAAGTAAACGACATTGGATGCCGGTTGAGGGACGTGGACGGGGCAGGCCCAAACAAAGATGGCGGGATGACCTGGACAGCTTCCTGAACAACTGGCCGGAGGAAACACCAAACCGGGAGTCGTGGAAATCAAGGGGAGAGGCGTTTGCCCAGCAATGAGACACTCAGGCCAGAAACATGCTGAGCTGGCGTTGCGTTCAATCCGCTCGTAGTCATACAAATACTAATCTTTTCCCTTACACTTTTTGCTTTTATTGATAATTTATTGAAAAATAAATATACATAATAAGTATATGATTAACTTTGCATTTTATATTCAGAAAGCAAACATATATTACCTATACCTGTGAAAATTACAATTTTTTTTCGTACTGTATAAAAAGGCGTGTTAGAGAGTTGTAGCCTTTATCACAGAATAAATAATAGTACTAGGTACAGAAGACTCACTCTCTAACAAAACGCGTCTGTTACGATCAGGACAGATATGGCCGCTCCTAGTAGTCCGGTGGCCGGCTGCATGAAACAAACCTCATCAAAAAATAGAATATACCTACCCTGTAGAGGTACCTGACATTTAGTAGCTTCCAACGCACTTGGTCGGCCTAGGCTTAACCTGGCAGATTTTGTACAAATGGCAAAAACGTTGGACAAAAATTCATCAAAAAAAACCTCATCGAAAAATAGAATGAAACTTGTATGGTAGGATACCTGACCTTGAGGACAGTAAAAAAAAAGTGGTCGGCCTCACCTTAGCCTGGCAGTTTTTGCAGTCCGACCAGATTTATTGGGTCACGTGAGAGCTACAATTTACCTCATCGAAAAATAGAATGAAACAAACGGATTATAATAGCTAAAATAAGCCTGTTGACGTATGTCTTGGTCGGCCTCACCTTAACCTGGCAGTTTTTGCAGTCCGACCAAATTTATAAAAAAATCATCAAAATTTTTTTATCGAAAAATCGTAAGAAACTTGTATGGTACGATAGCTGCCTTTGAGGACAGTAAAAAAAAAGTGATCGGCCAAATCCTGTATTGGCAGGTTCCTGTGTCCGACCAAATTTGTGGTACCACGTGAGAGCTACAATTTACCTCATCGAAAAATAGAATGAAACAAACGGATTATAATAGCTAAAATAAGCCTGTTGACGTATGTCTTGGTCGGCCTCACCTTAACCTGGCAGTTTTTGCAGTCCGACCAAATTTATAAAAAAATCATCAAACATTTTTTTATCGAAAAATCGTATGAAACTTGTATGGTACGATAGCTGCCTTTGAGGACAGTAAAAAAAAAAGTGGTCGGCCAAATCCTGTGTTGGCAGGTTCCTGTGTCCGACCAATTTTGTGGTACCACGTGAGAGCTACAATTTACCTCATCGAAAAATAGAATGAAACAAACGGATTATAATACCTAAAATAAACCTGTTGACGTATGGCTTGGTCGGCCTCACCGTAGCCTGGCAGTTTTTGCAGTCCGACCAAATTTGTGGTACCACGTGACAGCTACAATTTACCTCATCGAAAATAGGATGAAAAAAAAACGGATTATAATAGCTAAAATAAACCTGTTGACGTATGGCTTGTTACGGACGGCTTTCATAAATTCAATGTCGCAGTGTGCGGCAGAATCCACTTGCATCAAATTTGATGCAACACATTGTGGCTGGACATTAAGAGATGAAATGTATAAGATCAAATGGTTTGAAGGACACATAACGCCTTTGCGAGTCGAAGAAATAACAATAGATAAGTCGGAGTCTGGGGAAAGTTCGTCAGACTTCGACTCCGAAGATGATTATGATTAACAGTAATTATTAACAATAAAAGGGTTATTCCCACTAGTTGCCACCAAGTTCTTATCAGTGGTAACTACTGGGAATTATTTTCCCACCTTTTACCACTGGTAACTACTGGGAAAAAAATCCTAGTAGTTACCACCAACTCGGTTTGGTGGTACCAACTGGGAATTTTTATTTCCAGTAGTTACCACTGGTAAACGGTGGGAATTTCTTTTCTACAAACCGAGCTTCGAAGGAGAAATACAGTTGATGGAAAAAGGGCTGATTTGATGCATAGGCAATCACTTAATATATGTGAGGTTATCTTGTGTATTTTACCGTTTATTAAAATTTTGGAAGGCTCACGTGCAGTTTTTCCTCTTATATTACAAGTGTTCGATTGAAAACTAAGCTTTGGTGTATACCTGGATCACCTGCATGTACAAGAAGGCGTTTCATATACGCCCGCCCATCAGATAGATACACAAAGTCATGATGCGTATGGAATACAGCATGTGTGGCCAAGCCATTATGCCCTAAATTATGTACTACTTCGTTAAAACTTAGCTTACCTCTGTATTTACTGTTTCCAAAATATTTATCTTCCTTAAAATGCAGCCTACACAAACGGTCTTTGTCATTTGCCTTAGTTTTTGGTACTCAAAGCTTTTTCTCACCGATTTATGCATATCGGGTCCTTGGGAAAAAAGAGAGATCCTATAGGTATATTTCCACAATTTGTCGCACACTATTGCAGTATTGTGGAGAACCTCCTCCTTTGGGATTTGGAAGTCGGTTAAAAAAGGAGAATGTTTACAATTTATTGGAAACAATGTATGTGATTTGACAGTGACAGCAACTCCACTATGGAGGCGCCACCTGGCGTGATAAAATGTCAGTTATGCCTCCTCATTCTATCTG
Organism: Cydia splendana; assembly: GCF_910591565.1. Classification (NCBI taxonomy): domain Eukaryota; kingdom Metazoa; phylum Arthropoda; class Insecta; order Lepidoptera; family Tortricidae; genus Cydia; species Cydia splendana. The sequence goes on from NC_085961.1 coordinate 10,322,383, forward strand.
TAGTGGAAAAGTAGGATATACGATTCAAAACTTGTCAAAAATCGATGAAATCCTTTTTATTTTTGACATCTGTGAGACATCATCTCAACGTAAGTGTTACTCTGAAACCACGTCGGTAGTTAGAAAACGTTATTTAGATATTAGATAGATTTATGAATAAAATTTGAACTGAAAGTTTTCTTTTTTTTAAAACCCTCTAAGACCTCCATGGACTCATTTACTTATGACTTTTTTCAGTTAGCATTATTAAGTTCAAGCTGCGAAGAAACCATATTTTCAATATATAAATTATTATTCTTTATAAATGTGGTCGGACTGCAAAAACTGCCTGGCTAAGGTGAGGCCGACCAAGCCATACGTCAACAGGTTTATTTTGCAATTATAATCCGTTTTTTATTAATCCTATTTTTCGATGAGGCAAATTGTAGCTGTCACGTGGTACCACAAATTTTTTTTTCGTCCTATTTTTCGATGAGGTAAATTGTAGCTGTCACGTGGTACCACAAATTTGGTCGGACTGCAAAAACTGCCAGGCTACGGTGAGGCCGACCAAGCCATACGTCAACAGGTTTATTTTAGCTATTATAATCTATTTGTTTCATTCTATTTTTCGATGAGGTAAATTGTAGCTGTCACGTGGTACCACAAATTTGGTCGGACTGCAAAAACTGCCAGGCTAAGGGGAGGCCGACCAAGCCATACATGAACAGGTTTATCTTAGCTATTATAATCTGTTTGTTTCATTCTATTTTTCCATGAGGTAAATTGTAGCTGTCACGTGGTAACACAAATTTGGTCGGACTGCAAAAACTGCCAGGCTAAGGTAAGGCCGACCAAGCCATACGTCAACAGGTTTATCTTAGCTATTATAATCCGTTTTTTTTTCATCCTATTTTTCGATGAGGTAAATTGTAGCTATCACGTGGTACCACAAATTTGGTCGGACTGCAAAAACTGCCAGGCTACGGTGAGCTCGACTAAGCCATACGTCAACAGGGTTATTTTAGCTATTATAATCCGTTTGTTTCATTCTATTTTTCGATGAGGTAAATTGTAGCTCTCACGTGGTACCACAAAATTGGTCATACACAGGAACCTGCCAACACAGGATTTGGCCGACCACTTTTTTTTTTACTGTCCTCAAAGGCAGCTATCGTACCATACAAGTTTCATTCGATTATTCGATAAACATTTTTTTGATGTTTTTTTTATAAATTTGGTCGGACTGCAAAAACTGCGAGGTTAAGGTGAGGCCGACCAAGACATACGTCAACAGGCTTATTTTAGCTATTATAATCCGTTTGTTTCATTCTATTTTTCGATGAGGTAAATTGTAGCTCTCACGTGGTACCACAAAATTGGTCGGACACAGGAACCTGCCAACACAGGATTTGACTGACCGCTTTTTTTTTACTGTCCTCAAAGGCAGCTATCGTACCATACAAGTTTCTTACGATTTTTCGATAAAAAAATTTTGATGATTATTTTATAAATTTGGTCGGACTGCAAAAACTGCCAGGTTAAGGTGAGGCCGACCAAGACATACGTCAACAGGCTTATTTTAGCTATTATAATCCGTTTGTTTCATTCTATTTTTCGATGAGGTAAATTGTAGCTCTCACGTGACCCAATAAATCTGGTCGGACTGCAAAAACTGCCAGGCTAAGGTGAGGCCGACCACTTTTTTTTTACTGTCCTCAAGGTCAGGTATCCTACCATACAAGTTTCATTCTATTTTTCGATGAGGTTTTTTTTGATGAATTTTTGTCCAACGTTTTTGCCATTTGTACAAAATCTGCCAGGTTAAGCCTAGGCCGACCAAGTGCGTTGGAAGCTACTAAATGTCAGGTACCTCTACAGGGTAGGTATATTCTATTTTTTGATGAGGTTTGTTTCATGCAGCCGGCCACCGGACTATAGCGACAGCGCCACGCGCGGCTTATGGCTAGCCACCAAAATTGGTGTGGAACGGATGTACTTTTAACTACCTGTAGCAAAGCGACGAAATCGCGGAGTGAGCCACGCCTGCCTTTATCCCGCCATTACCATTATCGGTGCTTAATCTACCGAATGAAGATGAGGATAGACGACGGGCCAGCTCCCATTCAAATACCTACTTCTAATTCTAAAAAGTTAATTCACGCTGCATTATTTCCTCGTTTGACGTCGACTTGCGTGCGTTATGATTCAGAAAACGACGGTTTTACGAGTCGCGACTCAAGGCAGAACTGGTAGGAGTCACTTGCAAATGAGTTTTATTACTAGTCTAGACGTTTATACATTCAAAATTTCGTCAAAATTATATGAAGTGAACAAGAAGCAGAATTGCGAAGAATGGAGCTGATATTTATGGCTATGTATATCGTGTTTCAGTCAGATTGATTAAATGTCACACTCACACTTGGCTCCTAAATATTATAATAGCGAGTAACTTTATAACATATTTAATGAGCTATGGTTTATGAAAACTACAGAGGAAAGTGGCCGACAGCGCGCAAATAGCTAAATACATTAAAAATTGGAAAAAAAGTTGAACGAAATGGCATAGCTATGGTTAACATACATTTAATTATGTAATAGTAGTACTCTTTATTATATTGTGGTAATAGTAATTATTTTCACCACACCAGCTCGGAAAGGCTTACTTTGCACTTCAAAAGCTCGCTCGAAAAATGGAAGCTTGAGCGTTGCAAGGGTTTCAAAGCACGAGGCTTAAACAAAATTTGCCCCCGAGTGAAACACAAAATTTTTCACCACACCAACCCGAAGCAAATATTAAATGTAAAATATCAAACAAGATCAAACCAAATCAAATTCAAATGAATGTTATTAAATATTTATCATCCAAAATCATCATTTAAAAGTCAATTCTACCAGCAAACATAAGAAAACAACTCAAAATTTGCATTTGATTACTTTGCCTCACATGTGAATTACTGATAGCAAAGTGCAACTTTGCTATCCGTTTTTGAAGTGCAAAGTAAGCCTTTCCGAGCTGGTGTGGTGAAAATAACTATTTCCATAGTGTGAATAAGCAGACGGAAATTGAGACAACATTTATATAGAGAAGCGGTCGTCCACCATCCTCAAGATAAATTATTAATTACAAACCGAAATAAATGTTATTATTAATGTACTGCATATTTGTTGTTATCAAGTTTAATACTTAGTTAATAATAACAATAGTTAATGTGATAATTGCTCATCTTAAAGCTTTTGTGTACTTACACTATATAAAGCGGCACCCTTTATCTTCATGAGCGAGCGGTCCACAAAACGGGATGAAGAGCCGTTATCATTATCACTAGTTTTGGCTTTGTTTATCGACATTAAGAGAAGTCAATAAAGATTTGGCGGCGTTTTTTGTTAAGTAGGTATTTGTTCAGTGGACGGTTGTTAATTATACGTAGTTTTGGTACGCTTTTAATGTAATAATCTGGTAAAAATAAAACCGTTTCGGAACATGTATTGTATTATCTTATACCTTTAAACGAGCAATTCTTGTTTGTTTATTTATTTATATATTTCGGGGATCTCGGAAACGGCTCTAACGATTTCGATGAAATTTGCGATATGGGGGTTTTCGGGGGCAATAAATCGATCTAGCTAGGTGTTATCCCTGGGAAAACGAGCATTTTTGAGTTTTTATATGTTTTCCGAGCAAAGCTCGGTCTCCCAGATATAAGTAGTTTATGTGACTGCTACATAATCAAAGGCATTAAAACTCGAGTGTGGGTTTATGAAACGAACGCAGTAAGTTTCATAATAGAATCACACGAATGTTTTAATGCCTAATTATGCACAGTTACATACACTACTTTATCTACACACATATTATAAAGCCTCCATGATATATTCACTAACCTCATATAACTCATATTACAGCCGACATTGGGGCACTTTGCACTCTGGCGGAACTCGCGGATACGAGGTGGCGTCTCCGAAATATCTTTATCGCACATTTTACACGAAACTCTTGCTATAGTTACTTTAAAAACTATAAAACAAATTATTTTTTTACTTATATGTATATATGTATAGTCCTCCATGTCGTGTCCGACAACGGCGACCTTCACAATTTCCTCTGATGAGCACGTATATGGCTCGCAAAACCGACCTTAGTTTTAAATGTCCGATCGCACTGTGCATAGTAAAGCTGCCCTAATTAAAAGATAAACTGTGCGTCAAATGGCGGTAAACCAAATTTCTTTGTTTTTCAAAGATGTTCGTAATTTGAATGAAATAATATTATCGAAATTATTATTTAGCAATAATAACATTTTTACAGATAAGGAATTTGTTCCAACAAAACAGTCTTTTTTATGGTGGTCATAATGTGCGGTTCTTGAACGCATCATGGAGGATTTATGATATCTGGGTAGATAAAATACATAATATATGGGGCTTTCCATCAGGGAAGCGTCCTTATGATCATGTCATGTAGTTAAGGATTAAGGAGGACCATTCTCTGATGGATAGCCCCATATATTAGATTGCATTTAATGGCTGTATTGTATCGCATAATAATTCGTTATACCGTAAGAAATTAGGTTGCATATACTTAAAATGTGCACTTGGAATAAATCAGATTAATGATTATTTATTTGACTTGGGTGTTAATTATTTTTGTAAACAAACTAAACAATCTGATTTAATAAACACCTATGAGGGATGAATGCCATATAGGCAAAAGAATATTAGGGATGAATGTTGATGGACGGAGAGCGTATGGTAGACCCAAAAAACGATGGATGGATTGTGTGAAAGAGGATATGAGAAAGAAAGGAGTGAGTGCTGAGGAGACGAAAGACAGAGGAGAATGGAAGAGAAAAACATGTTGTGCCGACCCCACATAACGTGGGATAAGGGCAGGGGAAAGAAAAAGAAGAGAAAATTAACACCTATTCAATGCATAAGTATTTACGTAAAAATGGTTGAATTACATTTTGCTATTCTGACTTCTTAATTCATCTCATCACAAGCAAGCATTATTCTGCGTTTTATTTTTTTACCTATGCGGATTGCATATCATTGTATTTGATGGTTTTGCTATCCTTCACTTCCCGGAATCTTCCTGTCGTGACGGTGCAAATTGTAACTGGAGGCTGCCAAACGGGATTCCCATGTTGTTAGAAGTGCTGCGTAACGCGCAAAAAATCTCCACGGGGGAAACCCAACCCAAACAGAATATATAAGCACCTACCTACAATACAAAACTATCATGTGCATAGCGAGAAAATTTAGCAGTGTTTTTTAAATTTTCCGTTGCCATTATAATATCATTTGGTTGCGGTTACGATTTATATATTACTAGACGGGCCCGCAGCTCCGCTCGCGTAAATGAAATAAAGAGTGTGTCAACCCTGCCAGGGTTCATAACGGTGATAGGGATTTCTTATTTGTACCCGTTATTTGGATAAAAAAATTATGTGATTTGATAAAAGACAAAATTATACTTTTTCATCTACGTAGTTATTTATTTAAAACTCGTTTCAACATAAAATTATTATTTATTGTTATAAGCCTAATTGCAAAAACGTTCATTAGATTAATTTCCGCCTTAAGACGAATATGGACGACCACCGCCCATAAATCGCCTTTTGGTACAAACGTACGTACTCCCCATTTCCCTTTCTGAATACTAACATTACTTACTACGGTTATGTGAATCCTGGCCTCCGAGAAAAGACAAAACAAAACACACCATGTTTCTCGGTCTTGCGATAGCTCTCGCCAGTCCCCATGGCCGAGGATAAGCAGATCTCGAGCAACTACGTCGTTCCAGCGGTAGGTACCTATGACGTCCAATTGGGCGTCTCCCATTTCGTTGTCCCAAGTACGCTCTCGTCACGGCACGATCCTCTCCCATTCTCTCTAAATGTCCGAGCCAATGTAAGCTTAGCCACTTTTGTCTCTCAGTATTCCGCCAGTATATCGCAACACATCCTTATTTCTATAGCAACAGAGTTATATTACGATATTTGGCCGACTGCTGACTGTACATTTGCTTATTTTCACCAGGTCGTTTCGCTCAAAAATATCTGAACATGCACTTAAATTTTATCTACCTACATTATAACTTGCTATCAACTTTGTATTTTTGGCCCATCTCGGCAGCCCGGTCCCCGGACGAATTTGTTTGCCGAAGCTGTGAAAGTAAATCTGAATAACATAACTCAAAAAGAAATTTAAAACAACAAAATACAAATTACTATTGATATTGATAAGTCATTATCAGTCATTATATGGCATGTCACTCGTATGGGCATAAACTAAGGTAAAAGGTTGAGGTTGACAGCACTTTTTATTTTACTTCGAGTAAAAAAGGCCGAAATCACTACATACCACCATAACAAACATAATTTTGGTTATTTGAAGTTCGAAACGAAACCAACCGAGAGTTTCCGAAGATAGCCGATAGTCGTAAAATGAAGAATGTTATGAAAATTTCTTTTGCTTATTGTAAATTAAGTACGCATCGAAAGCGATAGTTTTTATGCTCTAGTTATATTCTCATACTTAGATAATAGATTAGAACAGTTTTTTCTTATCATACGTGCGTCGTATTTGAGAAACGTGTCAAAAACTTTTTTAGAAATTTGTAAGGCACCATCTCGCTTCTTCCCTCGTTTTTTATCCCGTTCTGGTTTTTCAATTTTATATATATGATACTACTCTGGTGAATAGGGATGGCGGGGTGAATAGGGATAAACAGAAACGAGAGCATTTACCTTTCTTCTAAATTCTAACGAGATGGTATGGAAATTTTAACGAACTTCAATTATACAGTTCAAAACTTTTAATGAGAGTTCAGAATTGCTAATAGTTAGTAGGTATGTTGCAGATGATTAAAAATAGAAATATGATCGTGATGGATTTGAATGTATGTCCCTTTAATATTATTTTTAACACCCGACGCAATAAGAGGGGTGTTATATGTTGGACGCCAATGTCTTGTCTGTAGCATCGTAGCTCTCCAACGGATCCGATTTCGATGCGGTTTTTTTTTACGTGAAAGCGACTTTTCTTGTGAAAGCGAGTAGTTCTTAGCTATGTTTCATTAGATGTCGGTCCAGCAGTTTAAAGAGTACAACTTATCAGTTGTTTTCCAAAATGATGTACTGTAAGGCATTTTTGGCATAAAATAGATTTTCTTGGCATATAGCGTAGGCTTTTTTTTAAATTTTTAGTTTAATAGTTATATCTCATGCAGTGAGTATTAACATCGAATATTTCTTACTGTTTTTGAACAGCGAAGCACCCTCCTTCGAGCGGCTGAGGCTGAGGGGAAAATAATATAGAGTAGGTACCTCATGTAGCATGTTCGCCACGACCAATTATTTAAAATTATAAAAATAGAAATAAACGATGAGTGATCATGATAAGATCATGCTTAGTGTAATAATGTAGCCATGGGCATACTAACTCACCGCCGGTTAAACTACGGTTTTCCTCAAAGGATAGCTAATATGCTTCGGGTCACGTTGTTATTTCCTAGAAATGTTGTTTTCAAATGCGCATTGTTTATTTAAAAATGAGGATGTTCTAAGTCAATTTAAGACGAAACAGGAGCCGAGTTTTAAATATTTTAGGTAAATATACCTGTCTGGCTAACGGAAGCGGCACCTAAAAGTAGTGCGATAAGGACAAGGCGAAAAATCCTGCGTAAAAATCTCAAAAATCGAGGTTTCGTACTCCTCTGTTTCCTCCTCCAAAACTTAACCAATCGTAACCAAATTTGGAAATCTAAATGATTATGAAATTATCTGTGTCGGACCGTTTTGCTTTTTTGGCTAATTGATATCAGTTTTGAATGCCACGCCTCTCATTGCGGCATAGTCAATTAGGCCATTTTGGCCATTTTTGAAGGGCTCTAGCGCCTTAAAAAACAAAAATATAAAAAAAGCAAAACGGTCCGACACAGATATTGACAATATTAATCTGTGTTGAAAAAATCATTGCTCTAGCTTCAAAAACCACGGAGGAAAACGAGGAGTACGTTTGTATGGAGAAATGACCACTCCCGTTGGCTCTTAAGGAGTGGTCCGGAAAAAAAGTAGCAGCACATTATGGGGATTTTTCATTTTATTTTGTAATAATTTGTAAGCAGTTCATTTCTATAGTGATCTGTAGATACTATTCTTTACAATTAAATACACTCGTATTTAATATAAAAGGGTGAATATAGAGTTTTCGCGTTTTATATTACATCTCTCATGACACTTTTTGAACAGTGTCTTTTGAAGGAAATTATAAGGTATTTCTCATACACTACGTTTTTTCTATAAGTTTGATAAGCGAATTAATACATTATTAAATAATTTTTCGTTCTATATAAAACTTTTTTGATTTGACTTCACTTTGAGGTAGTTTCATGGAATTTCTACTTTTGTATATTTGCCATTTTTAGGGTTCCGTACCCAAAGGGTAAAACGGGACCCTATTACTAAGACTTCGTCCGTCCGTCCGTCCGTCCGTCCGTCCGTCCGTCCGTCCGTCCGTCCGTCCGTCCGTCCGTCTGTCACCAGGCTGTATCTCACGAACCGTGATAGCTAGACAGTTGAAATTTTCACAGATGATGTATTTCTGTTGCCGCTATAACAACAAATACTAAAAACAGAATAAAATAAAGATTTAAATGGGGCTCCCATACAACAAACGTGATTTTTGACCAAAGTTAAGCAACGTCGGGAGTGGTCAGTACTTGGATGGGTGACCGTTTTTTTTTGCTTTTTTTTTTTCGTTTTTTTTTTTGCATTATGGTACGGAACCCTTCGTGCGCGAGTCCGACTCGCACTTGCCCGGTTTTTACAGAGATTTGTCTTCCATAGAAAAACCACTGTCATAGGTTAGATTGGAGAGACTTCCTAACTACCCAAGATAAATTCCAGTTTATTGGAATAGTTTATTCGTTAGAGTTAGATGATGTTCTTAAAAGCATAAAAAAAGTTATGAAACTGGAACTTCATTTGTGGCGTTGTAGAAAACGGCCAACAAATATGTATTATCAAATTGTACTGTTCAAAAAGTTACAAAGTACATTGCAATAAAAATGAAAAAACTCAAACAATCTCATATTTATCGATATTATTTTATTTTATATTTTTATTTTATAGTACTTATATTAACTAAATTACAAAAAAAATAAACTGCTTCATAATTAGCAAAAAAATATACCATATACTCACACCTACTTTATTACTGGACCACTTCTTAGTCGATGAATGTACTTAGTCATATATGTACCTATATTATATTTGTCTTTCCTGTTTTTTTAACCCGTCCCGATGTCCTTATAAAAGGACAAATTGAAATCGAAATTTGTTTCTAAATACGATAAAATTACAAAAATGACTGACAAAATAAATAATGACTGTACTGTGCGATGAACCGGCAATTTGTTGCTAAAAACAAACGATGATTATCAAACGGGTCGAATGTTTGAACATCGTTCACAGATCACTTAACCGTTACAATTGGTATTAACTGTAGTAGTTTTTGCCAACCGTACACGGATCAATGACTTGTCTGTCAAGTGTTCTACTATGTGCATACTCGTGTCATGATTTGAGCCGATGTACTTACATATTGGCAAGGATTGACCAGTGGCCTATTCAACACGGTTGCATCAACACAATTTAGCGGACATAATAACGTGAATTATAGCGTTCGTGGGCTTAATTGTAATCATTACCTTCTTTTAATTGTGTACGATGTACGATCGTTTGGTAATTTACTGATAGGTTTTTGGTGAAGATAAACATCGTGGTGAACCGCTATCACCCCAAAAACATCTCGCTTTTTGTTTTAACCCTTTGAGCCAGAGTGTTTATCTCAATTTTACTGTTTATTGGAGAGCTAAGAGCAAATGTATGTACTTACGTTTTTCCTACTCCGCAGTTGATGTTCTTGAATAACTCGTACCTACTTTAATTTAATTCATAAAGTTAAACGCTTTGACTTTCTTTCCTCTCAACGAAACTCTCAAGGAAACTTTGAATGCACTTACGGCTACTGCATTCGCCTTGGGCACTGCAATTAAAAATATTAAAATTTAAAAATAAATTTGTAAAAGTCTCGCTTCTGCCAAGGTTACTCGGAGCCCCTTTGCCCGCTTACATTCGTGCTCTAGCTGTAGCTCAGGAACATATGCGCAGGATTCGCTTATTTATTACTTTTATTTGGATGTCTACAAAAATTGCCTAAAATATAATAACATGCAATATCTAAATCGAAACATGAGCAAAAAACATTTAAAATACGAAGCGTTGCACTAGCGTAGTATTGCTAAAGTGTAAAGTGCTTCTGGTTTTATAAATATTTGCCATTTTCAAAATTATCCCGCTTTGGAAGTTATCCCGATGCACCTTACTAATAACATAAATAAAACACCACACGTGCTGACCGAATCAGATCTATTACTAGTGTTCTACTGAAGTCTTACAAGGATTAGTGATATCAGTTTCACTAGTTTTTTGTTACATGATAGTGTTAACACAGGACCATGTAATTTGTGGTGCTTAGATTGTTGTTGACGTTTGATAACACAACTCAATACCTATTTAACTGTAAAAGGCCTATTTCCCTTGTCACTGTATGTAGGTACATATAACGAGGTTAACACTTAGCAACCGTCCAAATTAATGATGAAGTGTTATCGAGTGGTGTTCGCCGGTTGATATTTTTCGCTCCACCGGACATGGGCGTATTATTCACAACGATTTACGGGCTCATCGCCATTGTTTAACCAGAATAATTGTGGTTGTCGATTACTGGCCGTCCAGGGAGCAGGGACGTCATTTATGCATGCCCCTTGCTGAGGTTCCCGCCAGAAACGGTTTCAGGGCGGCATCGGCAAAGGTCAGAGAGCGTCAGAACCAGCGGCACGAGCGTTTAACATTCCGTAACACACGGAGAAAAAAATCTAGTGTTCTTTACCAGAATATTGTAAATTTAACTTGATTTTATTGTATTATATGTGACAACTAGACTTTTTTTACACATTAACAGAAAATTCTAGTTCTTTACAACATCATTTCTAGTTCCTATTACCCACATACCTAGTATCGTAGAAAATAAATTTTGTGTAGTATACAAAACCTATCTGTAGCCATCATTATAGGACAGGGTAGAGTTTATCAGATATTTCATTAGTGTTCACCAGATTTTTTATTAGTTTTAAGTATAATTTTAGCTGACTGAAATAATCAACAATTTCTGTTTACTATATGCAGTATTGGAGAATACCAGATTTATGTTTGTGTTAAATATAATTGTTGTGGCATGAAATAAACAGTATGTTCTGTTTACTATATATATTGTAGAGTTTAACGGGTTTTATATTTGTGTTCAGTAAATCATTATTGCGGACTGAAATTGTAATATACTGTCGAGTGAAACAGAGTTAGGTTAAATATCTTAGGTGAGTCTTCGCTTTAACATGCTTTTGTTGCGACGAAGACTTACCTTAGGTGTTTAACATTATTCTGTTTAACTCGGCAGTAAGTACCTACATTGGCTTAGTCCGCAATAATGATGTTTGTGGTATAGGTGTGGTGGCCTGAAACATAAACAGAAAAATCTCAATCCTAAATAATTACTATGAGTAAAGTAAAAACAAACATTTTTTTTTTAATTCGTTTTAATTTTAGTAGTACATAACATAAATTATCGGCCGCAATTTTAGTGAGCGTATGGCAAATATAACACAGAGATAATTTTGGTAGCAAACACAACACACAAACAGAACACTCCAATATAACCTTATCACTATTAGCAACATATGTATAAATTTTCAATTAAACTGCTATCCGCTTCGTCCGCCTTTGTTCACTACACACAGACACTTTTATTTGCTAAAACCGGTGATCTAAACAGGAATGCAACCTGATTCATTTATTATTGGCGACACTTGAAATGAACTCTGTCCGGACTTCGGTGAAAATGACAGAATGTTCTGGGCGCTGCGGGCGGCGGCGCAGGGGTGCGGGGGGCCGCAGTTAGCTCATATCGTGGACTGAACAGTTTTTCGTTACAGGCAAATAATATTTTGTTTAGTGTGCAATAATATTGTAATGCCAACAATTTTTATTGTTGCTGGAACCACTCTTTATTGTTATCATTAAAAAGAGTATGTTAGACAACAGAGAACGTATCTAGTTATGTGTAAAAATATTCATAGTAATCAAGAAATTTCGAGTAAGTAATAGGTATTAAAAATCCGCTAACAGGTACGAGAAAATCTAGTACCTATAAATGAATTACATAAGGTGGACCCTAAACAAAGATTTTGTAATACACACTTTTATTATTGGTGTGTTAAACTAGATGATGGTGAACCGAATTAATAAATATTGTAAACATCGCAATTATTGTAAAGTGTTGTATGCTAAATGCATATTTTACTCTGTTGCTATTAGATTGTTACCAAAACGATATCAGAGTTTTAGTGTACTAGAATATTTTAACTAGAATATTCTAATATTGTCCAAAATACGAGTCTATTAAACATGGCTGAAGTCTGTTCTCCTACACTAGAATCATAACTACTATACAATCTGGTAATATTGTAAAATATTTTTTTCTCCGTGCAGCATGTTTGTTCTCAGATCATTCTGTGGTAATATGCGGTAGTATGCGGCAGGGACAGTAGCATGTCGACAGCGGCATATGTTGCTGGGATTGTTGCCGATGTGCCATGTGCATGCTGAACCTAAACAAGATGAGCAAAGATTAAGTGGCAAGCAAAATGTTTAGATCTCGAGAGCATGTTCCCTGCCATTACTACTAGTTTTGGTACCTACCAATTCAGGTATTCGAAACAACACTTTTAGTGAATTACTGGGTACCTATTATCGGTAGCAATCTGTGAACACGAATTGTTCCGAAATTCGAGCTCCTGTCTTCCCGGAACAATCCAGTGTAACGTCCCGTCCACTGTCCATTCATAATTACCCATAAAGTATTCGACATTCGTAGATTGCTCTTAAACTGGTTCGCCGGTGGGGTTCAGTGCCAGCGACTCGCCGACTCGATTGAAATGTTGCCTCAGTTTGTTGCTGTATACGGTATTGTGATTTGTGATCATCACCGTGCCAGCAACGGACCGCTTCCGCGGGCGCCGGATACGGGAGGATTCGCCACACCTGTCCGAGTGTCCGCGGCACGACTAATCGATGTTCACACCTATTTCCTCAGACCGCAATATTATCTGGACCATTGGGGCTAATATTCATTTTTACCAACACACATCCCATGCAATGCAACAAGTTTTCTCAGAAAACATAAAGATATGTTATGTAGGTACTATAAAATTCATCACATGTTGGAATGGGAATGAAATGGCAGATTGAGAATAACTCGCTTTCAAGTTTCAACTCGCTTTGGATGTCTTATGAAAGTATTGAATACAAACATCGTGCCAGCTGTGGTAAATTAACCCAAATATTGTCCGAAAAGTGTCGCATTTGACTGTTTCTATTTTAACTTCCTAAACTACGAACTTCATGAAACTCTTGGGCGATACAGTCAATATTTGTGTATAAATAGTCAAGGTTGTGTAATGTTTGCATTTCCAAACACGTTTGTAGATCGGGCATTATGAGCCCCGGGTGTGGCGGTTCCCTTTTACTAAACGCGCGAAGGCTGCAACAGTCCCGCTCCCGACTCGACTGTCTACATCTAAGTCGCCTACTCGTTTTAAACAAGCTAATAATAATCAATCTATAAAAAAAAGTTATTAAATCGTGGTATTTTAGTTATGTATAATAATAATATACGATTACTTATCTCATTTAAATAAAGATTTCTAAGCAGATTATATCGCGTATATATTGTGTAAATTACTATAATGCATTTCCTGCAATGTCGACGTCTGAAGACTTATCTAGAAATCGTAGTCACGGGATAGGGTAATAGTAATTTTTAGACATTATCGATTACTTACTATAATACGTATATTAACCTACGCGATTTATTGTTTTTTAATTGTTTCATTTATGAGTGCTAATCGCGGCAATCACGAAGCCAATCTAATACATCTTATGATCAAAGTATTTACATGTACTATAAAAACATGTATCTAACAGTTGTGAGTGATCTCTGCTACATAAATATATTTTTCCCTTATTTATATATTCGTAAGTTATGATGTGAATATTAAACATTACGATCTCTTGTTACAGTATTGGATCAAGCAGACACTCGGCCGGTGAAGCTGAGCGCCGTAGAGCAGTCGCAGAACAGGCAGCAGACCACCATAGAGTTCATCGCTGAGGACGAAGAGGTAAACTGAACCCACCAATCAAAACATTCGGATCACGTGTCTAAAACAAAGTGTGCGTCGAAACCACAAATACCACTTTTTTTCTCAATCACGTACCGCTTGAAGGATTTTGATTAGGTAAAAGCGCGCCTCTAATCCTCCGCGGCGACCTTTGATTTGCGTCTCGCTCGCGCTGAACAAATGTAATTGTGCATACCTGCGAGCACGTCGGCCCTGGGCTTGCACCAACTGTTGAAGTCGAATCACTTGTGCTGTCCCCTTCACTACATATCGCCTTATCTCAAAACAAAGAAGGATAGTAGAGCAAAAACTTGCGGACTCCTGACCGCTAATATTCCTATGTATTTCGATTTGCTCGCGAGTCTATCGCTCAGGCGAAACAGAACTGTTGAGTAAACTGGTAATCGGATAGTGCATTTATTTATTAGTTGTGTGTATGACAGTGGCTCCGTCCTGGCGGCTATAGGATATATTTGCTACTTGACAGTGACATCGAATAGAATGAAAATATAGTTTCACAAAGGTTCACATTACTCCCTCGTTGTCTAGAGTTGTCACCGCTTTTAGCATGTCACACAAAGACAATCCTGGTTTTCCTGAGCGTACGACTTGCCGGTTGCTAAGTGATTGAAATGACACCCCTGCATCAGCATGCCAGCCTCGCATAGTTTAAAAAGACGTCACTTTCTACCAAGTGTCGGCGCATGCTGAGCGAAATGAAATTGCTTAAGTTACGACACAGCAGTGCCGATTATCGAGTCGATTTCGTTTTCGAATTGCCGATTCCCTCTCGATATGTGCGGACTCGCATGGACAAAATCAATTTAGTGATTAGAGACAGTGCTTTCGCCGCACAGCGTCACGTAGAGTAAAATGGCACTACAAAGTTACTATTAGTTTTACTACTAATAATCTGTTGACAAAAACAATTGTATTTGTTTTGTTTAGATCTAATGGCTTTGTTTAGTAAATAATCCTATGTTTATTCTATTTTACTCATTCCTTTTCTTCGCGGACTCTGCGATTATTTATACAATATGTCTACTTGTCTAGTAAAATAATAACAACATACAGTTTAGGCTCATTAGAAAGGTCACGAGAAGTACTTGCTAGACATGCATATGAGAAGAAGCAAAAGAAATTGTCACAACACACACAATTTCTTTATCCTGTTCGAATACATCTTTAAATAGCATGAAATATTTATTATGTTGCTGTTTCACAAGAACATATATAATACGACCGACCTGTGACTCAAATTGACGGAAACAGTTAAAGTACATAAAGTGTAAGTATATAAACTTGTCTAAAAATAAACTTGTCTGAGATCCCTGAAACCAAATAATTCAAATTGATGGAACCTAGTTACGTTGCGTATTTAATCTGTGAAACTTCTATAATATTTTAAAGCCACGATCGCTATTGAACGACCAGACAAGCGCGTCGAAACGGCTGCAAGGCTTGCTAGTGATTTCATTAGCCGACTAGCAGCTGTAAATCAACCAGAACGAACTAGAGATGCCAAGGACTCAATTTTATTTGTCTAAAACGGAAGATCTCGGCTTAACTAGTTTTAAGAGACTGCGCTTACTAAATACAAAATTAAATACTCTTAATTGCACACCCACCTCAAAAGAAAAATAATAGGTATACAGAAAAAAACACCACCCACCTTTTTACCGAAATACCTTTTTGACCTACTCCTGAAATGTTGAAATCTTGACAAAAAATTAATAACAGGTACCTCACCAAAAAAAATGAAAATCTTTGCTATTGTAGTAATTCTTGTACCTATGTCATGAAATGTACGTGAAATCAACACTTTTTTTTATTTTTGATAAGTATTTATTAGTTTGATAGTCAAGGTCTCGAATTATACGTAAGAAGTATTTATTAAGTACTTGACCTTAGACTAAATGACTGGGATTTAGAAATCCGAGTAATATCAAAAGCTGCGGAGTCTAGAAAGTTAAGACTGTATTTATCAACACTAACAAAACGGAGATGCATGACGTCACGTATGTTACCGCATCGTAAACTTGGGTCTGATGACACTCACGACTATGGGTACACCCACATTAAGAATTCGGCACACAAACAACAAGACAAGGTCTTCAAAGATCAAATACGAATCGTCAATTCGTCATTGCTAAGTCCTTGCTTTTGTTTCATGCTAAATTGCTATTCTGCCAAAAAGTGAAATATAGTTGGCACCCATAGAAGGTATAGGATCCTATAGAAGTGGTATACGCGTGCCTCCGTGAGGGACAAAACATACGCAATGCGACACTATGACTGGTCGAATTTATTTGTTGCCCACCATAATACATACTAAATTTACGGTGGGGAATACAAAAATGTGAGACTGTGACAAGGACAAACAATAATAGCGCTTTCGCTGCTACTCCTACTGAAAGATACATAAGACTAGAGTCGTGAAATGTATTATGGCTCCTCTACACGATGGGCCAACGCCGGCCACTCCAAGGGACGCATTTATGCGTTAGAGGGAGCAAGTGATAATGCTATCTCATTCTACCGCATGGCTGCGTCCCTTGGAGTGGCCGGCGTTGGCCCATCGTGTAGAGGAGCCATTAGGCCCCATACATTCCACGTCTCTTCTTTTTTCCGCACAGACTATCCCGTTCGGTCATTTCCCCCCACCCCTCATGCCAGATCCAGTTATATACTAGATTCATGTCGGCAGCGTAAATAATGGGGTTGGCCGGTGGAAGTTTTTAGCAGATGGCGCCATCATAGCTTGCCCCGTCAATCCCTAGAATTGTGTCAAATTTTTGTTTTTTTAATACCCTGGATGCCAGCTCTTTAAGCCAAATCTCATAGAAAAAGGGGCAAGCTATGATGGCGCCATCTAGGCAAACCTTTGACAGTTGCCAACCCCATTAGCAATGGTAAAAATGGCATTACAATCACTGTCACAATTAGGGTTACCAGATCCAAATTTGGGATTTCCTGACAAAATTCCTGATTTGCGAATATTTTTCCCGACTTTCATATCGGTGACGGGGGGTGCTAACAGTAAGCGATAAAGTTAGACCAAGAAAGGTCTACATTTAGCCCACGCAGTGCAAGTGTTATTTTAAACGTCAAAATTCTATGAAATTATGACGTACAAATAACACTCTGTTCATTCATTAAAATTCCTGACATTTTCTTATTCCGGTCGCATTCCTGACAAACGGCCAAAATTCCTGACATGTCAGGAAAATTCCTGTCATCTGGTAACCCTAGTCACAATCCATAGAATTGTTATACTTTAGTAACGATGGTATCAGATAGCCTTTTGAGCTGCAGAGCAAGGCATAGAAATAGACATAATGCCATGGTGTTGGTGGACACAGTAATATACTGACAATTCGTAAAGCTTATTGATACTCGTATTGCTAGTTACGAGATACGTTCAAGCAATGGTAAGTTAGCAGTAGCACATTACGTAACTACCTACGTCGAAAATGTAAAGGGTCATATGTACTGTAAAACGTATACGATACACGTGCGAATAGGTAATTCGCAACTCGTGTCGATCTGTCGATTTAAAACACTCGTTGCGAATTTCGTACTTGTATCGTAAATAACTACATTATAGTTATAAATCAATTTGTATTCCTTTAATTCCAGTTCTATTTATTACACCTACTACTAAGTTCTAAGTCGACTTGTAAAACATGTAAGCCTACACAAATCTGGTGCTTAGAAGTAAGTTATATTTTAAGAAGAGAATTTTTCATGTTGACAATGATAAGCCAAGAAAAGCCCCGTTAATCAGACCGTGCACTCACGCGAGCATGTAAGAATCGCATTCTTGTACTGATGTAACATGACCTCCAGATCTGAAACTACTATGCATAATGAGAAAGAGTTCTTATACTGGTTCGAATAAGTCAACTCGTTTGCTAGGTGGACAATTGGAGTAACAACCCAGAGGCTAAAGGCAGCCTGTGTTCCGCGTCGCTCGCGCTCGTGCCGCTTATTGCACTCGTAATGCTCGGTGAACTAAATCAGGGGCGTAATTTCTTAGATTTTTGATTATCATGACATGGCTAGTCAACATTGTAAGATTTAGACTCGATTTGATAAAACTAGAATTGACGTGACAATACATTTTTTTTTTCACAAAAGGTCTTGCTATATTAATATCATATATATCATTTGATATTTGCCAGTCGCTTTTCGGTGAAGGAAAACATCGTGAGGAAACCGGACTAATCCCAATAAGGCCTAGTTTCCCCTCTGGGTTGAAAGGTCAGATGGCAGTCGCTTTCGTAAAAACGAGTGCCTACGTCAAATCATGGGATTAGTTGTCAAGCGGACTGCGGACCCCAGGCTCTCAAGAGCCGTGACAAAATGCACCGGGATAACGCGAGGAAGAAGAAGAGTCTACTCGTATGTTCAGTAATGCTTTTTTCATTTAAAATGTATCCAAGAGGCTAAAATTAACAAAACGGACGGGACATCATTAATAGTTTTGTTAATGTAATTCCGTTGATAAACATATTGAAATTACCTATGTTATGTAAAGGAATGTTTAAATTGGTATCACAGAAAAAAAAATAGTAAAAGTAAGAGTAATTTAGGGATCAATTTATTTATGGTGACCTGTAAAGAGGTTTTGTTTCGTTAGGTAACTGTTTGACCTGTATTTTTGTAAGAGCACCTTCAGATAGGCTAAAGGTCAAAAACTAGTGGGACGTTACTAAAATATTAAGGGCAGCATTACGACTATCCGTGTGGCATGACAGAGTTCAACCAGAAAAGAGAGAAATGGTCGTTGTTTGCGTACAATTCGAACTTTAATTCAGTTTCTATAAATGTACCTACGTAAAGTATTCATACGATAAAGGTTATTTTAAACAACGTCGTCCCATGTGTCTGGTTAGTTTCACAACCCGACTGGGTTGCCAGCGTGTTGTAACTGTCGTTACTGGCAACCAGTTGCCTTTCCCCATATTCGGCATTGGAAGGTGGTGTAGAAGGTGTAAATTAATATTTTGTATTAATTATAGCATATCGTTTTGGCTTTTGTTTGTGAGAATCCGCTACGACAATTTTTTCTCTATTTATTTTGTATTAAATGGTGCATTAAAATGTTAAAAAAGCGTCATGTAGGCTACCGGTTTGGACGTTCAACTTTAAACCCGGAGGTCCCTGGACTCGCTGGTTCAAACCCCGGCTCGTACCAATGAGTTTTTCGGAAGTTTATAGCAGCCTCGACCGTTAGCGGACGATTTTCAAATTTTCTTTAAGTTTGTCGATGCATTCTTTAATCATGTGATTTGTAGTTACTAAAAGAGCCCTAATGCCTCTATAGCGATAAGTATAAGAAGAAGTATGTAATTAAAAATCTCTGGGTAGATATATTTCAAGGCAGGAAACTCATATCCGGGCCGGCAATGGCGTCGTGACCGGGTTTTCTTTACCTCTCTGTTTTCAGTCTGCGAGTCTCGCGACACCGTTACCCCCGCGCGTGCTCGTTGCCCTTTGAACTTTATTGTTCTCAGCACATGGCAAAAACTCTAGGTACCTATCTGTTTATCATGTGTCACTTTTGAATTTAGCCATTTTCCATATTTTTACTAGCTGACCCATTTGTTTATAAACTTGTTACCACACTATTAATAACTTATGAAAACTTGTTTTGAACACAACATATTTTATATTATTAAGGTATACTCTTTGTCCCGTTACTTAAATACTAACAGAGAACGCACATCCCGAAGGGATGAAAGTAAATCCTTGACACTTGAAACATATATTCTTCAAAAGTTGAATTTCTCTAGAGCTCCTCTCCACTAAAACATTATTTTTTTATTATTAGGGTTGAGAGTTGCTATAAGTAAAAACAAAGTTTGCTGACACGGAAGTGGCAAGATCTTTTGAAGTTTCAATTAAGAATTAAGTAAACACCCGGGCTCGATTAATTATCTATCATGCATATCGGTATCGCTGGATTTCATGCAAGAAATAGATATGGATGCATATTTCCAATCTCCAACACTGTCTCCAAGGAAAACTGGGTTTGCATATTGATGTTTTCTTAACGGTTGTTGAACTCAGTCGGAAACGTGTCAGCGGCGTGTCAGCTGGCCGCGGTCAGGGCACTCGCTCCCACTGCGCGCCCAGCGCATCGTCTATCATACCAACCACCGATAAACCGTGCTTGTTACGAATATACATATCATGGGTCTCTATTGTTTCCCAAATAGTTTTAAGTCATAATGTATGGTTTGTCCGAATTTTCGTTAGTCATAATTGGTTTTTCTCAGAAACGCGTAACTTTTCAGGACTGCCATAAAACAAACCTAACCTAACCTTACCTATTTATAAAATATCCTTACGAAAATCCTGAAAAGTTAACGGTTTCAGTTTTATGACTAACGAGTAACGATAATATGACAAACAATACATTATGACTTAAAACTTTATGGGAAACAAAGGGACCCCACATATCATACTTACAATGTCACAGGCTATTTGCTCGGCAAGCGGTGAGAATGAAACTGCAGGTGCTAATGCAATTTGCGCTCTTAATCCAGACCCGGCTGCGAATGCGAGCAAACAATACAATTATGTATCTTTCATAATCTGTACTAAGTGAATGGGCGAGGATAGAATCACGGGATTCTCGGCATAAAGCGATCTCGTGCAATACATTGTTAGGTATAGTACGTTACAAAACCGTACAAATCTATACTCGGACCAGGACGTTTTTTACAGGTTTGAAAGTTAGCGTCGAGCAAAGTAAGACAAAAGATTGAATAGATGTTTAGCAAAATGAAACGCTTCGACTGTCGAGACGAATTTCAAAGATTGACAAATTGCATATTTTAAATTTGTTCAAAGCATCAACAAAATACGGGCGACTGAGCAAATAATAATTTTAAGCTACGATGTTTCTGTAAAATCAGTCACCCACGATATCACAGAAAGACTTTGACTTTGATTCGACGACATCGACTGTTGATGAAAGCGAAAGTTATATAGGCTATTTAGAATTCAAATCATACGTCATAGCACGTAGTACTCAATGTTTAAGTCTTAAGAAGTTAAGACTTACATATTGTTTTTGAAGTTTTGCCTAGACCGAAAAGTCGTCGTGTACTTATATAATAGTAACGGAGTGATTGAGACACTGTCTCGCCACTAGTCTAGCCACTTCTATGTTTATTCCGTTAGGTGACTGGCCTTATTTTATCTACTTTTTGGCTACCAGATTCGAGCCTTGATAAATACCTCAAATATGTGGATTTGACGTCCCGACTTTTTTCGATAAAAGAACTGATAATAGAAATAGAATGACGTTTTTAGCATTGGTATTTCTTTAAATAATTATAGGGCTTTAATTGCGTTAAGTCAAAGGTTAAATTTTGAACACTACATATACTTTAACTACCTACCTATTAATGAACATACTATGTATACGTATACCCATTTAGTCATCTCATGTTCTATAGGGTGATACATTACTGTCATACGTGTTCGTTCATTGTCACAATAGGTGAGGCTCCTAGCCTAGCCTATACGCCAGTGATCAATAAATAAGTCCAATTGTGGCTCCGTACGCAGGAGTTCCATATTTATCTCGTTATCTATTCTTAATGAACAAATATATGGGATAATGGAATTAGTGTACTTCACTGGCTTTTCGAATAACGCTACATTATAAGATCCTAACTCATCATTTTGAGCCTTTTGCAGTCCAGTGAGTTGAATGGGCGCGATCCAGGCGTCAGTGGTAACGTTATCGAAACACTACTATTAGGAGTTCTAAGGGTTCTGTGAACTCCCGCAAACCCCCATAGCTCCGCTATTTTGTATAAATCCAAAAGTGAGTCGACAAAAAATTATCAATAGACAGAGCGAGTAGAAGTTATGTATGTAAAAAGCGATAAAAACTTGTACCAAAAATTTTTTTTTTTGCCTATAACTTTTTGTTTAAGAGTTAGTTTAAGTAAAAATCTTAGCTGTTATCTGATAAATCACAATGTCATCATCATCTCCAGCCTTTTATCTGATCGCCCGCATATAGCGAATGTTACTTTATATGTAGGAATCTACTTTGCAAATATTTTGACATTTAATACTTAAGTACAAATACAACAATGCGGTAGATCGCCATATTTAATTTGTAACTTGCTAATTAGGCAGGGAATTGTTTTGGTACCAACGATTTGTATTAAATTAAACTGAAGCCGCGGACAGGTGTCGACAGCGGCAGCCGCCCATAATTACGGAGTGAAAGGTCGCCAACCGAACAAACGTGCACCATCCTTTTAACAAGTTAAGACGACCGCTTCTCCCTACATACGTCGTCCCCATTTTCCTCTGACGTAATATCGTCTGAGGAAAATATTTATTTTATGCAAATTGGTGTAAAGTATCCACATCAGCTAAATATGCTCCTTCGTTTGACTTTTTAGATTTTTTTTACTAAAGATAAAGATTTATATTTCAAATAGACATTACAATGCGCTTATGAACGTCAAATAAAGCTGCGCGGGCCCTACACCTCTGATCCGAGAAAGTTTAAATCCCTCCTTAATTGTAGGGGTGTATCCCAGAATATGTGACCGGCAAGAAACTCGGCAGACATTATAACATTTTTAAAAGGTCCTAGTTATTATACCTAATAATTAAAAAAATCGAAAAAAGAAAACAAACAGAAGCATAAGTATACTTGTGGTTAATACATATACATCAAATTGCATTTTTTCTATAATGTTAATATCCAGAGAGGAAAATAGGGACTACTTTTGTATGGAAAGGCGGTTTCGCGCGGTCGTCCACTTTCGTCTTAATGTCACTGGATTTGACGGAGTCCATTACTCTTCATTTAGTCACTTAATTACGAGGGCGGAGGACGGAGCGACAGGGCGCGACTACGAAATTATACATCGAAGGGGTCGCGCAGGACCCGAACTCAATTTATATACGTACTCGATATAGACATGGCTTTCTGCTTTCAAACATAATTCGTTTCACCTATTACATCGTACTAATTGAAATAGCAAATCATGTGATACTTATATCAGCCATAGTAATATCAATATCACGAATTAAGCCGTAATAAGTATATTCACTTTATATGTACATATAAGTTAATTAATTTTGTAATGAAAGCTTGAGAGTTGATTGGGTGGGGTTACATAAATAACTTGTTAATATAATAAAGCACCAAGCAAGGTCATGTCGGGAGTTATTAAAGAAATGTCGACTATCTAGGTACTGTTGATATTTTACTTCAATTTATTTCAATGTTAATATACAACAACAGAAATGAGGGAAGATCAGTATATGATCGCTAGCGGCATTTTCATTACGTCTGAAACTTCTTAAGTCGGCTCCTTTTCAATCAAAGTTCTTGACTTAATTTAGTCAATTCTTAGAAGTGTAGTCCTTAATTTTGTTTTGTAAAGTAGATCGAGGACAAAGCCGTTCAGGGCGCGGGTAACGAACTTGCTTAGAACAAGTCTTGCCACTTGCTTTTATTGCAGCAATTGTTTTGAGTTACGAACCGCAATAATTGATTCGATCCAATTCGTACAGCTCGAATCGTTGGCAACGCGCGATTTTTTGTCATTAGATAAATAGATCGGCTCGGCGTACAGATCGGCGTATACATCAGGTCATCTTCATTCTTCACCTTAAACATAGCACTCTATTAGTAACTCGGTAGATTAGTGTTAATTCCATCCACTTTTTAAAGTACATCGCCATTCTTTAGTCCCAATTTGTAACCGGTAAAAAAAAATCCTAATTCGTATAACCACTAATTACCTGATGATTCACATTTACCAGATGAAGATGAGTTATTTAAGTAACAAGTTCTCATTGGGTGACGATAATCACTCCACAATGATAAATAGGTCTATGTTGTAAAATTTGCCTGTAACCTGTATATTGTTTCAGGGCGATGTATTGGAATGTCCGCTATGCCTGCTGGTGTTCAGCGCCAACAACATGGTACGGCTGGCGTGGTGCGCGCACCGCTGCTGCGAGCCCTGCATGCGGCAGTACCTCGCCATCGAGATCTTCGAGGCGCGCGTGCCCGTCAGCTGCCCCGCCTGCCAGGAGAACATCCACCCGCTAGGTGAGCTCACACTAGCTAATAGTGTCCACGCATTACTGACGCAAGCCTTGCATGCGGCAGTACCTCGCCATTGAGATCTTCCAAACGCGTGTGCCTGTGTCAGCTTCCACGTCTGCCAGGAGAAAATCCATCTGCTAAGTGCTCAGTCGCACGGTGTGTGCACACTTGCTAATGTCCACACTGTAATACTCGTGCCTCGTCATCGATACCTACTACATACCTCGCTTGCCACTCTTGCCAGCTCCTGGATGCCATGAGTTGTTGATGTGTCCTTCGGGCGTTAGGAACCTTCGGCTAACGGTTGCATCCTAAATATTAATTAGAGAAAAGGACGGTATTAGCATAACATGAATAAGTACTCCTGCTGTCGTGCTATTTTATTAAACCTTTTAGGTTTCATCACACAGGCGCGTTTTCCGGGCAGGGCGTGAGCGTTTTATATGTAAAACGATCACGCTTGTTACGGGTTGACAAGGGGAACAGAAAAATAAGGTCACAATAATAACTAACTGTGTTTATTACAAAAACTAATCCTACTTAATAAACTAACTAATCTAAGTTTGGACGCCAGGTGAGTTTCCGTCTGGTGTAAAAGCTAGCTCAATCAGATTTACTTTATTATACGATATTACATTAGCCGTACACCAAAAGGGCATGACGATAAGCTAAAACAAGACATAAATCTACTTTATTTCCCGCTACTAGATAGTCTAAGTAACGTCAACGACTAATTATACAAAGCTAGGATTTCCTTAATACTAAGACTTACCCCTTTGGTGTAGATGATTTAACACTCACACAACAACAAAATTAATGTCACATCCACTGGTAGGATTGCCCAGATTTAAATTCCAAATTATTTCCATAAATTCCTTTATACAATATACAATCTTAAATCACAGCACCAGTGGAGAATATATGTCTATTACATGACTTGCTATTCCAAGTTCAAGTGTCGGTTACAGAGCGCGGCGCGCTCATTCTTTCTTCCGTGGTTACAATTTTTCTCGACATGACCGCAAATACTATCGCAATTTATTCAAATACACAAATTAAACATACAAAATGTTAACCCGTTTCGGGGATCGATCCTCGGTCCTCCAACTTACAAGTCTAGCCCGCACGCCACTGGGCCACAGCCTGAGTCATGGCTAGCGATATGTGCGTAGATAAAACATATTTTTCATCACACTTGCTCGGAAAAGATGTATTTACACGTAGGGCTTGCGGGCGGGAAATTGAACTTTTCGCCCTAGGGCGGAAAAAATCTTTTCCGAGCAAGTGTGATGAAAAACACTTATTTACACGTAGGGCTTGCGGGCGGGAAATTGAAATTTTCGCCCTAGGGCGGAAAAGTGTTTTATACAGAAGTTTGTTTTTATTAATTCTCCTTTTTTTCCTTACAAGTGTGATGAAAAACATTGTGTGTGCCACGGGCGGTAAAGAAATTCCGAACTCGTGAACATTTTAAGCCCTCGCTTCGCGTCGGGCTTAAAATTGACACTCGTTCGTAATTTCTTATTTCCCGCCCTTAATACACAATGTACTATTCATATCTCATGCTCTGAAAGTGGGTCGTTGTTGTTCTAAAAAGTGCGCAGAAAGTGATACGTTTCTGCTCTAGCGCAGAAAAGCGGTGTACTCCTCTGCGTCCCCGTCCCACGAGCAACTGGGTGGAAACAAAATGGAAAAGTAGTGTCTTTATTTCCCCGCTTGAAATAATTGGTAATTATAAAATTTTACTTATCCCGTATTTATTTTTTTTCCTCGAAACGATGTAAGTAAAATATTAAAATAAATTATTCTTGATTTCTTATGTTGAATTGTATTTACTCGATTACAAAGGCGGGAACCAAAAGGAATACACCAAAAATATTTTTTTAACCTTACACTTGCGTAAATGAGCAAACGCAGAATCTTATACAGCCACAGTTAAATGTTAATTGTACGTTATTAAATGGGTTTTTAATGTTATTTAGCACTATATTCATGAAAATAAAATAAAATACAAGATAAAAATTGCTTATTTCATTCATCAATTGTTATTTAAAAAATATTTAAATTCTTAAAATATTTTAGTGCGGTAGTCTGTTATGGCTTTTAGAACGAAAAAGTAAAAAATTAAAAAGTAAGAGGCAATCCCGCCGATTTTCATACTACATTATTAATAATGAACAAAGCATTTTAAAATACTGCAGTTTGTTAAAATATGTGTTTTTTCGTAAATATTGCAATCTAAATGTTTTTCGCTAGGGGTTATTTATCTTCACACATGTAAAGTCTCCGATTGCAAGTAAGTCCTAAAGAAAAAAATCATGGCCGTAAGTCTATTAGGTAAGTAGTTGAATTAGTTACTGATTTTGCAAAATTGTCCTGTCTTGTTTGGTTTCCTCGCATTCGATATGAAAAGTAGAGTGTTTAACTCGGGTGAAAGGCACCATTTCCGTCTCGGACTATTGGCGCTCTCACTGCGTTCGAGCGCCAAACTACCTCGACAGAAATGGGTGCCTTTCAACCCTTGGTTAACAATCTACTATTCTTCTATTATTTTTTTCATTAAGCTCGTGTTAGGCTCAACCAAAAGATACTTGAAGGATGTTCATATAGGAACCATTATTCGACGCGAGATGTGCCTATAGGTAAGTAGTTAATAAATAATGATTTATATATGCTCATCATAAAAAAACTGTTGATTTTACAAGGAAATTTACCTTTGCTTGCCATTGTGAGTAGGGCGGGTTGCGCGCGCACTCTGTACGAATATGAGGGTCGGACTTCCCAAGTAGCATGGAAGTGTCGGCAACATCAATATAGCAGCCAATTAAGAACTTAGAGTGATTTAAGGGACGTATAAGAGTGTCAGAAAAGATTTAAGCTGTATAAAAGGTACTTTACAGACATTATACAGCTCTAGCTGTATAAAATCATTATAAAGGATTCTGCGGAAGCATGGGGTGCTTTATCAGAATATAAAAAATCTACTATAAAACTAAAAGTGTTGTGAGAGACTACAAGCTAATTCTATCGTAAAAGCTGTATACAGGCTGTTGGGGGCCTAGCCAAAAAACAACACTTACAATGTTAAAAATCAACAAAAATTAAACCTTAACTAACTTCAGCATTATCGCTAAATTATAAACAAATGAATAAAACAGTTTACCTAACTGTAATCTATTGGTAAGGGACACACCTTGGTAACACTCGTTTTAACAATGAAACCTTTTGCTGTTTTTACATGCAAGGCTCGAACCTTACCATCTTTACCAGGTTTAACATCAACAATTCGACCTACTGGCCAACACAACGGAGAGATGTTATCTTCCCTCAACAAAACTAAAGTGCCTATTTCTAGGTTGGGAGACTCATTTCTCCACTTTGGCCTACTCTGCAGCATAACCAAGTATTGCTTATGCCATTGCCGCCAAAAATGTTGCTGCAATTGAACACATTGTTTCCAAAAACTTAATCTACCTATATTTACATCTGTAATATCCGTTTCTGGATAAGAAGTCAGTGAACTACCAGTGAGAAAATGTCCAGGAGTTAAATAGGTCATATCGCTAGGATCCCTAGACATAGGGGTCAACGGCCTAGAATTCAAAATGGCTTCGAATTGAACCAAAATCGTGTACATTTGCTCATAGGTAAACACCGTGTTACCAATTACACGTTTCATGTGATATTTAACACTTTTAATACAAGCTTCCCACAAACCACCAAACATTGGGGAATAAGAAGGAATGAAATGAAAGGATATTCTTTCAGAACTAGAAAAGTCAACCACAGCTGATTGGTGATTAGCGGAATTTTGAAGGTCATACAATTCCTTAAGAACATTTTCCGCGCCCTTATAATAGGCTGCATTGTCACAATATATTTTAGTAGGTTTGTTTCTACGAGATATAAATCTTTAAAGACACCCTAAAAAAGTATCAGTTGTCATATCAGATGCCAATTCAATATGAATGGCTTTTGTAACAAAGCATACAAAAATCACAACATAAGCCTTTGTGATCACAGGTTTCCTAATTCTAGTCTGCTTTACATAAAAAGGACCGGCATAGTCCGTGCCCACTATTTGAAATGGACGAGTCATATTTACACGATCAAGTGGTAGAGAACCCATTAATTGAGTAGCATTTTTTGCCTTAAGTCGAAAACATTTTATACATTTATACAAAACGGACTTTAGTTCTCTGTTGGCATTCAAAATCCAATATTTTTCATTTAGGGTACTCAATAACAAAGTGGCACCAGCATGTTTTAACCTCAAGTGTTCATTATGAATTATTATTTTTGTGACATGAGAACCTTTGGGCAATATAATCGGGTGCTTTTGGTCATAGGACAATCCTGCATTTTGCAATCAACCACCTACACGTAACAATCCCTCAGAATCAAGAAAAGGATGCAAACTGTTTAAGCCAGACTTTAATGGCAACTTATTATTTAAGTCTTCAATATCATTACAAAAGAACTTTCATTGCTCACATTTAATTATCATGCGCAACGCAGAGTCTAATTCTTGGGGAGATAAATATCCCTGACGTTTGTTAATATTTACATTTTTGCAGTGAAATACAAATCTAAGGAGATAACCTACAATCCTTGTCAATTTGTTTATATTTGAATATTTATGTATCAAAGCATCAATCGAGCTAGAACTTACATCTACACAAGTATGACAGGTTTCAGTTGTAGGTTTTAGCTCTGGTACATCAGATTTTAAAATGTCATGTTCTACAGGTTTATGATGGTAAGTAGGGTCAGACAAAAACTTTGGCCCATGCCACAAAATGTCACATTTTTCCAATAATTGGGGCTCTACACCACGAGATAATATATCTGCGGCATTATCATGCGTATTTACATAATGCCATTCAAAGTCGGAGGATAGCTTATTAATCTTATCAACTCTGTTACCTACATACACGTTAAGCTTTACTGGTAATGTTTTTAACCAAGCTAGTAAAATCATGGAGTCACTATAAAGGTGAGCACTCACTGAGTATTTTAAGGACAGAGCATTGTACACCTTCCGAACTAGAATAGCAAGTAACAGGGCAACATTCAGTTCCAATTTTGGGATGGTTTGGGAAGGATTTAGCCTTAGGATTGATGCGCGTCTTCGAGCACAAAAGATTCACCGAAACCTTGTCAGCATCAATGACACGTAAGTACAAACAACATCCATGAGCAGCATTAGAAGCATCAGAAAATCCCACTAATTCTAACGATTGCGCTCCTTGAACATTGATATTCCTAGCGATCGAGATGCTGGACATTTGAACTAAGCTATTGGCAAAGTCAACCCATTTTTTGTTAAGACCTTGAGGTAAAACCTCATCCCATTTCAACGATTCAAACCAAACCTGTTGCATCAATATCTTTGCCTGCACTGACACAGGGCCACATAATCCTAAAGGATCAAAAAATTTACTTATGAAGCTAAGCATCTGACGCTTCGTGTACTTTTCTTGAACCTCTTTAACAGGACACTTCATGTCGAGAGTATCAGTAATGACGTCATATGTCAATCCAAGAGTTTTAACATATTCATTATTTTTATCAAAGCTCCTACTATCGAGTTGATGCAATTCAACCGGTATGTCGCTTAAAATTTCTTGGTTATTAGAACACCATTTGTGTAGAGACAGACTAGCGAACTTCATTAGCCCTATCAACTCCTTTTTTATCTGCGCAAGTTCATTCAAATCATTAGAACCACACTGAATATCATCTACATAACACGTGTGCTTCAACACGAACGAAGCCAAGGGATATTGACTTTCATACCTTCGGGCTAATTCTAACAAACACCTACATGCTAAGAACGCAGAATTCTTTAAACCATATGTAACTGTCTGCAACTGTACACATTTGACTGACTCGTCAGGAGAATCGCGCCACAAGATATTTTGCAAACAACGATACTTATCCTCAATCAAAATTTGGCGATACATAGCCTTTATATCACACAATAATACATACTTGAAAGTTCTGAACAAAATCAGAATTTCAAAGAGATCCTTTTGAACCACCGGACCATTTAGCAAAATGTCATTTAAACATATACCATTTTTTGTGACAGCACCAGCGTCAAACACAGCCCTAACTGGTGTCGTTTTACTGGAACTAATCACAGGGTGGTGGGACAGAAACATGACATTACCCAAGTCATAATTAGACATGTCAAAATATTTAGCATGACCTTGGTCAATGTAATCCTGTATGAATTTTTTATACTTTTTACCCAACTCCAGATCGCGTGAAAACCGCTTTTCTAAATTGAAAAGTCGTTGCAAGGCGCTACTAAAAGAATCACCTAAGTCAAAGTTGTCCAACTCAACCTTCACCGGCATGGCTACAGTAAACTTGTCGTTTTCTAATTTAACTGACTCCTGAAAAATCTGTTCCGCCTGCTCAACCTCTGTACCGGTTTCCCTAATGATGTCAGGTACTTTTTCACAATCCCAAAATTTGGACATTATATCAACAATGTCTTCAGAAGGTTGACAATCGTTTGACAGCAAGCAAACCTCACTTTGTTTAACACATGGGAAAGGTGGTTGCAAATCATCCCTAGCTACATTAAAATCAACAGGATTACCTTTAGATGTAACACAATAGTTACTTATAGACTTCTTGCCAGCAGGGAAGGGCAGCGCCCCGCCTACAATATGACCGAACCCCGTCTTCACCAAATATGGACCCACAGGTGTCAGCTGCCGGCACACATACTGGAACGCCTGAAAAAAGACGTCGGCACCTAATAATAGTGAATTCTCATTTGATTCATTGAACTTCTCATCAGCCAACTGGGCATAGGATGGAATATCAAACTGAGACGTGTCAAATGTTTGCTGCGGAAGGGTACAAGTAATCTTCCTTGTCACACAGCATGACACATCAACTTTAAAATCACCCACGGTAGAGTAAATAACTAAATCAGCCTTTTGCGCAATATTATTGTCTCTTTCACACACACCAGTCACTACCTCATCAGTATCATATGTAGAAATACCTACTTCCTCAATCAGTTTTTCAGTGGCAAAATGTATCTGCGAGCAAGAGTCTAGAAGTGCTCTAGCATGAGTAAAGGTACCATCCTTTTTCTTCAACTTCACAATTATAGACGGAAGCAATACACTTGCATTCCGAGGTCTAGCAGACAAACTCACATTTATGGATGAGTCGGTAGGCAAGCAACCATCATTTGATTTGCTTTTATTATTTACATTCTGAGAGGGTTCATCAGCCAAGGAAACATTAGCTACCTTACCTTTGTTTGGCGAATGCAACAGAGTGTTGTGTAATTCATGACAAGTTGCACATTTCAATCTCATTAAACATCTACCTCGATGACCATTGAGACACAATTTACACAAATTGTTTGCATCAACAAACTCACATCGCTCCTTATAAGGGAGCAACTTAAACTTGGCGCATTCATATATTTTATGAGAATCTTGGCAATACTTACATGAGACTCCAGTGCCAGCCGCTGCACTCACAACAGATTTCACCGGTTTCTTCGGCTCTTCCGTCATTGTGGCTTCCAACGCAATTGCTCTTTTTTCTAAGAAAGTAAGCAATTCACACAAGTTAGGAACCTCTTTTATATCACGCTCAAGATGAAATCCACGATAAGTGTAGGAATCAATCTTCCTAGACAAAATATTGACCAATATAGTATCCCAGAACTCAACTTTTTCATTCAAGTTTTTTAATGCTGCAAGATGCATATTTACAGTTGACACTATGGAACGCAGCCCAGAAGCTGTACATTTTGTCAAAACTGGCATGTCAATGATACTATTGACATGAAAATTTATAATTGTTGTACCTATCGTCAATGAGTTTTAAGGCTACCTCATAGTTTCCATTTGTAAGCATTAAATGCTTTATCAAATCTAAAGCTCCTCCTGCCAAAAACGACCGTAAATAGTACAGTTTTTCGCAGGAGCTCAATTTTGCATCCATATCAATGACAGCTTTGAACATACGAGGGGCGTTCAAAATATTCTCGGTATTGATATCTTACAACCTCTTCTAAAATTTCTTTCGTTACTGGCCGCTAAGGTTTATTCGTTGACATTAAAAAAAAGTATAATTCGAACCGAGATGTTCTTTTGTTTTTCTGCAATTGCTGAACAAACACGGACATCATGTGCGAATTGACAATGTTAACAAAATTAGAACATCGATGCGTCATAAAATTCTTGACAAAACAGGGTAAAAATCAAAAAACCATAAAAGAGGAAATGGATTGTGTTTACCGCGAGTCTGCTCCTTCTTTATCTACCATTCAAAAGTGGTCAAGCGAGTTTAAACGTGGAAGGGAGAGTATTGAAGATGACCCTAGACCTGGCCGGCCTGTAGTAGCTACTTCACAAGAAAATATAGATAAAGTGGAAAAACTTATATTAGAAGATGGTCGAGTGAAAGTAAAATCTATAGCTCAAGTAACCAATCTCTCTATTGGTACCGTACATGATATTATCCATGACCATCTTAATATGTCAAAAGTAAGTGCAAGATGGGTTCCGCGAATGCTGACTCGGCTTCAAAAAGACATGCGTGTTGCTTGTTGTTCCGATTTTATTGACCTGTGCGGTGAAAATCCTGATGAGGTGCTGCAAAGAATAGTTACTGGAGATGAAACCTGGGTTCATCATTATGACCCAGAGAGTAAACAAGAGTCCATGCAGTGGCACATTAAGGGTTCAGCTCATCCCAAGAAATTCAAGGTCATGCCTTCAGCTGGCAAGGTCATGGCCACGATATTTTGGGATTGTGAAGGAGTATTACTAATCGACTATAAAGAAAAAGGTGTCAGTATCACAGGACAGTACTACGCTAATATTCTACGTCAGTTAAAGGATGCAATCAAAGAAAAGAGGCGAGGAAAGTTAACCAAAGGTGTTCTGCTTCTGCATGATAACGCCCCCGTCCATACTGCTCATATTGCCAAGGCAGCTATTGTTGAATGTGGGTTTGAAACTGTTACTCACCCACCGTATAGCCCGGACTTAGCCCCCAGCGACTTCTTTTTGTTCCCCAATCTTAAAAAGGATCTGCGTGGAAATAAATTTTCTGACGATGAAGCATTGAAGGCGGCAGTGGAGGAGCATTTTTACACCAAAGATAAAAAATATTTTTATGAGGGATTAAAAAAAATAATTGATCGATCTCTTAAGTGTATGAACATAGGGGGGGAGTATATTGAAAAATAAAAATATCAAACTTTTCGTACTTGTTTGTTTTCATTCTCATACCGAGAATATTTTGAACACCCCTCGTATTTATAAATGGGTGATAGTCCATCACACTCTGGCCATCAAAAGTTTTAATATTAATACAAGGAAGTTTTTTAAATTTACCTACTTCTAGTCCGGAAGATGTCGATGCAGTAGTCTGTGCCGCAGGTGATACTGCAGGATGTAATCGCGTATTTAACGTGGCGATACACAAATCGCATTTAGATTCGTACAATTCATACGACTCACCATCCTCAGGCTCAATCGCAAGGATTGCTCTATTGTACGCTTCGTAATCATTAAATGCTTTAATCACCCTTTCTTTTTTTTGAGCAAGCACTTCAAGTGTCGCTGTCGCGAATTCGCTTGAGGTACAAAATGTTTCTAACCTACTAATCGCCCCTTTTACATATCCCCGACCTTTAATTCCTTTAACTGAGCCATTTTGAACCTAAATAAGTTTGCGAACTTGTGCAGAACACTTGTATGACAATCTTCCAGCTTTCTATTGTTATACTAACTATTAACTATATTAAATAAACAAGATTTACGTCCACCACAACACAACAAACAACACAAGGCGCCGGCACAGATTAATAAATAGTTACTACGTAACAGATACTTCATTCCCAAACAAAAGCAAAAATACCTACGCTATAATAGCCTACAAAACCTTAATAATAATACCTGCTGCTCAGGACAAGAAGAAATGTACCATAAGTACGCGCACAAAGAGTCGAGACTGTGTTGCCCGCCGTGTGAGTCACGTGCCAACGCGTCATCGTAAGAATGCGCTAGGGTTGTAGCTACCCTACCTATGATGATTATTGTAATAAAACGAATGTTGCGAATCAAATATGTTTTAGTTTTAATATAATGATTTATAATTTTTTCACTTCTCGGAATTCTCTGTTATTAAAATTTAATAAGTAGTTGAAAATATCCTAAATCGTGTAAATAATTTTAATAAATATTCAGGAGCAAAGCAACGGACAATCAACGGTTTTTAAAAGTTGTAATACGGTGCTACCAGGCCGATTAATTATTACGTCGTCAAAGTTATTTAAAAATACTTTTTCTAACCCTTCAATATAATTATTAAACTTTCAGGTGGGACCTTTAGCCCGCCATAAAAAGACGAATTTTTATTATAG
Organism: Cydia splendana; assembly: GCF_910591565.1. Taxonomy (NCBI): domain Eukaryota; kingdom Metazoa; phylum Arthropoda; class Insecta; order Lepidoptera; family Tortricidae; genus Cydia; species Cydia splendana. Next base: position 10,357,189 of record NC_085961.1, read on the forward strand.
GCTTTTTCCTTTGTTTTTTTGACTTTTTCACCCATCTACTGCACAATAATTACGTGGTTTCGGCATTTCGAAGCATAAGCGCGGGAAACGCGCGGTGCAATGCGGTGCGAGCGCTGAGGCGGGCGTTCGGCGGCCCTCTGTCGGTTGTATCGTCGACGATACGCCGAGCGGTAGGCATATAGCGCGTGGCCTTGAGCGTGTGACGGAGGCCTGGCGCCGGTGACCGGTGACAGTTCTGCGGTCGTTGACCCGTCGCGTTCAGATACTAGCAGGTGCTAGCAGCTCGTCCGAAGACTGTTCGCCGCAGGTCGCCTCACCACGACGGAAACTATTAGAAACTATACACCAACACAGAAACCGCCTGATGTCGCCGCACGAACTGGCTCTGTTGAAAATCACGACGTTCCGAACAGACGAAATGCTCGTTCTTGTCTTGTTTAAGAATGAAGTCGTTCTCTTGAGAAGAAGAACAGCTACTAAAAATTCATCATCGTTGATGTAGCTCTTGACTTCAAACTTTCCATCTTTATTTGCAAAATGCAATCTTCTTAAAACAGCTCGAAGGACCAATTTTATGTGCGAGACAATTTAAAAGGGCCCTGGTTCTGACGGTGTCTCCACATTAAAACAACTTACTGCAACTTGTATTAAAATAAATTTATTTCAGCTCCACCAAAACATACATTTTTATATCATGACAACTCAATCTCTTCTACTGTTTCTATTCCATTGTTTCCTATCATAGACAAGAGTACAGTAAAAAAACCAAAAGAGTTTTAATATAAATATAACTTGTGTTCGGTTATGAACACAGGCTGTATTGTAGTAACACTTGGCACTTTTAGCTGTACAAAAGTATCTGTCAACTCCGTTTTAAAACATTAAGTGTTGTGAAACACTACAAGCTAATTTTATCGTAAAAGCTGTATAAAGGCTGTATTGTAGTATCACTTGGCACTTGTAGCTGTACAAATGTATCTGTCAACCCCGTTTTAAAGCTATTTCTTATGGCGTAATCTTACTCTCCTATAAGAATAGTAGTTGTATAACTTCTGTCTGTAAGGGTATTATAAAACCAAATGAATAAATGGCAGCTATAGTACAGCTTTTTTCTGTATTACTGATAGAGTCGCTTATAACAATCTTTTGGCGTAATTTTACACTCGTATAAGTATAGTAGTGTAATGATTTCTGAAAATAAGTGTATTATAAAACTAAAGGAATATATGACAGTTACAGTACAGGTTTTTTATTTGTTATACGGATCTCTAAAGAGAATTATAACTTATGTACGGAGAACCGAAATACAGCCAAACGAATACAAATATTCTATTACATATAAAGCTGTTTTAATTACAAACGCTGTAAAAGACACTCCATTTATTACACAGCACAGCTACTAAGATTATAATGCTCTTCAACTATCCTGTAGGCTGTTTAAAAATTGTCGCCATTTTACAATAAAAAAAAAGTATTTGTAAATATAATTAAAGAAATACTTGCAAATATTTAGCAGACTAACGCCGTGTTAGGATTACCAGCTAAAATAAATTGTTTAACCTTAGAATTAATATTTATAAATATTTTTGATACTCTAACCTTAAAAACAAACAGTAACTTTACCGATTTTTGATATTTTCCTTAGGGTTTCTCTTTGTTACTTTGCAGGCGCGTAAATATTTTGCCAGAAAAGATACACAGGTTCACAATAAATAATAATCCGCACTTACCAATAATGTAATATTCCATTCAAGTCCTGTTAATATTATACATAATATTTACTTTTACCATCCACTATAACACTTTATTGTCGCCATTACTATATTACGAATGAACAAGATTAAGACATTTTAGTTTCTTAAATGATTATTATTCTCTTGTAATTCTTTCTTATAACTCATTTAAAACTTATATTCTTATATCGTACTTATAAGAGATTATCTGTAGTGTTAAGGTTTCCTGTTACACCGAAATATAGCTGTAATGCAGCTATTATGCAGCTTATGTATTGCTTATACAGCTACTCTACAGCTCTAATAACGCCAAAGGCTGTATAATTTGGGGCCCTTTTTTTACTTATAAGGGCTGTATAAGCGCTTATACAGCCTTTGTACAGCTTATAGTATACAAATAAACTTTAATACAGCTTATATAGAGCTTGCAATGCTACTTGGGTTGTTAACGTGACACCATGATAAGGATAATGTCTGTCTCTTTCTAATGCGCCATGTTAAAAAGTGACGGTTATGCATACTTACTCAATAACAAATCGGTGTTACCTGTCATGAAAAGTGATTTTGGTTTTAAACAAGCAACAAGTGGTTGCGCAAATTTGCTCTTGCCCACTTTGGAATTTGTCCAAAGGTAAATATAATACGAATTGGGATTGGCGGTAGAGTGTCGATAGCGGGCGGTCGTTTTTAAAATTTATTTTCGTTTTTGTGAGATTTTGTAAGAAATATAGGTTGAATCTTAGTAATTATAGTTGCTAATCCATTTTAAAGTGTGAGGCGTAGTGGTAAGTAGTTTTGTGGTTGTGAATAGAAGTAGTTTAGATATATTTGTGTAAGAGGGTAGTTTAAGGTTCCCAAATCAGCATCCTCATGAGTGAGGATGCTGGTTTGGATGATACCGGAGATGATAACTGCAGCTTTTTAAAGTTTAGTTTGGCTCAACACGAGGATTTTGAGAGATCGCAGTCACAAGCTGGAGTTTTCACCTCAGTCATGGGGCGGAATAAGAAACGAGACTTAGAAAAACGTAAAGAACGGGAACGGGGGGTAAATCGTAATGAAAAGCAAGCATCTCGCTCACGGTCGATCAGTCCCTCTGGTTGTCGGTCAGATTTATCTAGCCGCCATGAGAATCCAGATACCCAGATCCCTCCAGGACAACAATCGCAGGCCCAGTTTTTGGCTGAGTCTCCGCCGGCACACCTCATAATTGGCTCGCAGGAAAATACGACAGAGACACCGACTCAGACTCCTAGTACTCCATTTACGCAAATAGGGCGCGATAAATATACAAATAAGGATCAGGGTCCATACGTAGTTCACGTTCAAAAAATAGAACAGGCCCCAGACTCGGGAATCACTTTACACCCTGTGGCTTTCGGACGTTTCGTGCAAGATAGGAAAAGAGAGTTCCCGAACATAGTAGAGGGTTCTATAAAGAAAATTGGTCGTAACAGGGCAGCTCTTAGTTTTCACTCAGCAGAAGATGCTAACCTGTTCTTAGAGTCTCCCACATTGACCCAAAACAAATACAAAGCGTTTGTACCAACCTTTAATGTAACGAGAATGGGGTTAGTACGGGGAGTCCCGGCCGACTGGACACCTGAAGAGGTTTTGGAGAACATTCAGGTTCCAGTCAATTCGGGGGGTGCTACCCCCATAAAAATTAGACGATTAAATTTCAAAAAAACTAAGCCAGATGGCACATATATGTGGTTGCCGTCGGAAACAGTCATTATAACCTTCGATGGGCAAACTTTACCAAAAAGGGTCTACCTCTGTTTAAATTCCTTGGTGGTAGAGCAGTATTTGTATCCAACAATACAATGTTTCAGGTGCTGTCGCTTTGGACACACTAAAGAAAAATGTAGGTCTCTCCCCCGTTGTTTTCGTTGCGCAGGCGCCCATACGGGTGATACATGTAATGTTGATGAAGAATCTGGGGCTTTTTGCGTTAATTGTCCGCAGGGATTAGGAGCAGGACACAGGGCAAACAGCAAGTCGTGTCCCGAATACATCAGACAGCTAAACATAAAGAAGACTATGGCTGATGAAAATATTTCGTATAGTGAGGCATCCAATCATCATTCCAAAGTCAGCCATAAGTCTTACGCGAATATAACGGCTTCCTCCCCCCAAACTCACCAAACCCATTCGTATGTAAAAACTGTATTTCGGCAACCTCGCTCACCCCCCCAACTGGCTAAAGGTTACGACAGAAAGGCCCACGAGGCTTTAACAAGGGACCCAGTGATTGAGTCCAGGCCAGTTTATCCCGATCAACATCAACCCAATGAATATAATAAAATTTCAGAAATAATTAATTTGATCACTGCTTTTGTAAAAGTATTTTCCCCGGCCACCCCTTTAAGCCCATCTCTGATATCCCACGTTGCGCCATTTATTTCATCCTTGCTCACATCATATAATGGATCAAGTAGTTCTACAGTGGAATTGCCGCAGCATTTCCAATAAAAAACCTGAGTTACTCTTCCTGGTCAATAAATTCAATCCCGTGATTTTAGCCATATCGGAGATATGGTTAAAAGACAACACTAATTTTAAAATTCCAAGCTTCTGTTCTCTAATGGACTGCCGGGCAGATGGTCGAGCTGGATGTGCCCTGTTCATTAGAGACCACATCCCTTTCCAGCAAATACCTTTACCTAATAACAGTCCTAACTTCCATGCAACTTGTGCTCGCGTGGAAGGTATTACCTTTTTATCTCTCTATATTCCCGATCCTTCCTCTCATATTTTAAAGTTAATCAGGAAGCTAATAGAATCTCTTCCACAGCCTCTTATGGTTCTTGGGGATCTTAATATTCATCATACATTGTGGGGTTGTGATAAGAAAGATGACGGTCTAGGTGATCAATTTTTATGGGAAATCATGGACGAATGCAACCTATGTCTACTGAATACAGGAGCACCTACTCTGCGCTCGCTCCCTAACCAAGCAACTAGTGCCGTAGATTTATATTTTTCATCTCCAATCCTCGCTACTCGAATAACCTGGTCAGTTTTAGATAGTACACATGGAAGCGATCATTTCCCAATTTTATTAAGTATCCCTCTCGCATCCGCAAAAAGACCGGCAGAAAATAGACCATTATTAAGGTACAATATTAACGGGGCAGATTGGGATACTTATAAAAACATTCTAGATTCTGAAACTAGTCTTTTACCTCCTATAACTCTAGATTCCATTGATATCTGTTCCGATGCTTTGGTTCAAGCTATAAAGGCATCCGCTGATAAAGTTTTCCCTCTAAAAAATACAGTCGTGGGTAAATTAGCTTCCCCTCCATGGTGGGACAAGGATTGTACTAGAGCCATTAAGAGTAGAAAGGAAGCAGAACGGTCATATGCTTTGAATATGTCGACCGAGAATTTTGAGGCTTTGACTAAGTCTATGGCAGATACGAGAAAATTACTTAATAATAAGAAGGCGGAAGGATGGAAATCATTTTGTTCGACATTAAGCCCCTCTACTCCTGATAGAATAGTTTGGAACAACATTCGGAAATTTAGAAGGTCGTATAACCCTAATAACTGTCCTTTCCCTAATTCGTTACAATGGGCTGAATCTTTCATAGATAGAATTGCACCTCCTTATGTCCCAGGGGTCCTTGATTCTTCCATTGGACTGCTAAACAACCATTCTACTGACGCTCTGGATCAACTTTTTACCATGTTGGAGCTCAGAAATGTTCTCAAAGCGGTTAAAGACTCCGCCCCTGGACATGACGGAATCCCATATTCTTTTATAGTTAAAGCCGGGGATAAATTCCTTAAATATTTTCTAGACTTGATTAACTGCATCTTGCTTTCGGGCCATCCACCCTCATGCTGGAAATCGCAACTGATTATGCCTATACTAAAGCCAGGTAAGGACCCTAAGGACCCTCGATCGTACCGCCCCATTGCTTTATCCTCAGTCTTAACGAAGATTCTTGAACACTTGATAAAGAATAGACTTGAGTGGTATGTGGAAAGCCATAATTTGTTAGGAAGATCTCAATTTGGGTTCAGAAAGGGAAAAAGTACCATGGATAGTTTAGCCATTTTTACCTCTGATATCCGGCTTGCTTTCACTAAACGGGCTTCGGTGGTTGCCGTTTTCCTAGATGTCGAGGCTGCCTACGATAATGTCCAGCTCCCTATTCTCAGGGAAAAATTCCGCAAGCTGAGAATACCGGTGAGGCTGGCCTGCCTTGTGGGTAACCTCCTTTCTGAAAGGCAAATCTCTTTCCGGGGTAAAGATCCCCAAATTAGCCCTACAAGATTGATCTGGCATGGACTACCCCAGGGCTCCGTGTTGAGCCCCCTGCTCTATAATATATACACGCATGATTTAGAAGAGTCTGTTTCTGATTGCCAGGTGCTTCAATACGCTGATGACTTATTAGTTTACTCCTCAAATAAGGATATCATTTCGGCCTGTGCGTCTGTCAATAGCTCCCTTCAATCTTTAAATATTTGGCTTACTACTAATGGTTTGTCTCTTTCTCCATCGAAAAGCTGTGCCGTGATTTATAGTCGTAAATTAGTCTTGCCTAATATTAACATAGCAATCAGGGAAGCTAGAATTCTTGTCCGTCTCTCATTTAAATTTTTAGGGGTCATTCTTGATTCAAAATTAAATGGGTCTTTGCACTTTGAATACGTTATAAAAAAATGTGAACGTGGGCTCAATACTCTAAGGTGCCTTTCAGGAGTTTGGTGGGGTGCTCACCCTATTTCCCTGAGATTAGTTTACAACGCCACAGTTCGTAGTATTTTGGATTACGGTACTCACTTGTTGGTACCGGGCAACAAAGCCGGATTAACTCAGTTAGATCGAATACAATCTAGAGCTTTAAGAATTATCCTAGGTGCAATGAGAACTAGCCCTATAAAAGCCATGCAGGTTGAATGCGCCGAACCACCTCTTAATTTGCGCCGCCAATTTTTAGCCGACAGTTACCTTTTTAGATCGCTGCAATTTTCATATCATCCCATCATCCACCGGTTATATGACCTAAAATCAAATTCTGCCTTAAGCTATAATGAACAGCCATGTCTCGTGAACAGTCTAAGAAAATTCCAATCTTTAAAAGACCCAGTATTTCATTCCCCTCGGCTTCCTCTTTTTGAATTTGATTATGAGATTATCATACATCAACCTCGTGTTATCTTAAATTTCGATATAAGTCACAACGATCCGCATGCTAACGAATACATGCGTCAGATCCTTTCCCGTGAATGGCATGGTTGGAACACAATATATTGCGATGCGTCCAAATTGACCCCGACAGGATGTGTGGGAGTAGGTATTTACCACTCTCAGTATGAGATTGTTCAAAAAGTTAAATGCCCTCCTGAATCATCAGTTTTCACTGGCGAATGTATTGGTGTATTGGAGAGCGTTAAATATATTTTAATCTTCAAGTTAAGAAAAAGTATAATTTTTTCGGATTCCCGTAGTTGCTTACAGGCGTTATTATCAAATCCATTCGCGGTTCGGTGCCATAACCCTATCGTGTACGAAATAAAGAAGAATCTTTTATGCTGCAGGGAAAGAGGACTTGAGGTTGTCTTGGCTTGGGTTCCTGGCCACTCGGGGGTCTCAGGAAATGAGCGGGCCGACCGAGTCGCCAAGGACGCCGTTGTATGTGGTGACAAGGTCCCGTTTAGAAACTACTGTCATGATTTAGTCCCTCTTGCGGCCAGGATGCTGACCCGGACTTGGGCTGCCGATTGGTCTACCTCCAACCGTGGCAAGTCTAAACCTTATTACCTTGTACAACCTTCTGTGTCGCGAAAACCATGGTTCTCAAAAATATTTATTGAAAAACAGTTTTGTTCTGTTATCATCAGAATGAGGTTGGGACATTGCAGTACCCCTGCCCACTTAAAGAAAATTCATATTCGGGACTCTTCTTTATGTGAGTGCGGACTGGACGAAGGAGACCTAAATCATATTTTCTTTGTGTGTCCGTTATATAATCACGATGGCCTATACGCAGATCTCGTAAGTCTTAAAGTCCCTTTCCCCACTCACATTTTAGAGTTGTTACAAGTTAAAGATAGGGACATCTTAGTGGCCCTGATCTCTTTTTGCAAGCTTAATAATTTAAAGTCTTAATGATTTGATTGTTTATCAATTTAATAATAATATTGTCTCTCATTTTTCTTCATGTCTAATATTACTAACCTAGTAGTTGTGAATCGTTTTCTCAAACCCATACTAACCCTTTTGATTTTTTAGAAGTATTCATAATATGGATTAGCAACTGTGGCTTCGGTAAGATTTCGCGTTCCGAATTATTTGATTATTGTTAACGCAAATCGACATGACACTGGCAAATTAATAGAAGGCCACAAAAAAAAAAAAAAAACGAATTGCTTGATAATATCATTGCCTCGGCGCCAGGAAGTGATGGGCGGCCGTGTTAGAATTTCAATACAACTTTATGGATGCACTTATAGTCTGTACGAGGGTTCTTCAATATACAATTCTTAGTACGAAGTCACGAACCTATTCTAACTTCGCGAATAATGTAAATCGCAAACATACCATTCTACTTATGTGTGATTAGATACTGGATACAGTTTGTGACAATCGAGTGTTTCCCGGCATGTGTCCGAGGCAACATTGGTGTATGTACACAGACCATCTGCCTAAACTTTTCTACGTCTTAGGGTTTTAAAAAAGAAGACACAGGACATTTATTCCTATCAGGATCCAAAGAGCTCGTGATTCTCAGTAAAACATAAAATTTACAGAAATGCTAAGTGGCTTCTCGCGCGTCGCACTCACGCTGGTTTTGTGACTGTGTGCGGCTTTTTGGACCAAATCGCACTGCGCTGCGTGCAATCTGATCTTGTTTGAATCTTAGTAAAGAAGATGTGCTATAATTACAGACGTCCGGCGCATCGTGGACAACCCGGTGTTATACGACAAGTACGAGGAGTTCTCGGTGCGGCGCGCGCTGGCGGCCGATCCCGACACGCGGTGGTGCCCCGCGCCCGACTGCAGGTGGGTGGCTCAACTGGTTTCTACCAGGAAATGTAAATTGTTAACCAAGGGATGAAAGGCCACCCATTTCGGCCGAGATATTTAGCGACAATAGTTTGAGTGAGAATACCATGTCATGTATACACATGACTTGTAGCATTTCTTGAGGTAACTTTTATGTACAATTGAGGTTCCTAAAAGGATAGTTACTTATTTATGGAATCGGAAGTTCAATGTCAGAATGGAAATTATACGACAAAACCATTTTGAACTAAATTTTAATTTCTAATAATAAAAAAAATATTGGAAAGTATAACTCCCTTGGGCCGAAACTTACCTATAATTTTCAATCCCCTTCATAAAATAATGAAATGAAAAGGAACAATCTTACACGAACCGAACCGAAGTCCTACAATAAGCGAGGCTTGTTGAATCGCTACAGACTCTTAATGTTGTTATCGTTTAGTTTCGCGGTGGTGGCGACGGGGTGCGCGTCGTGCCCGAAGCTGACGTGCCTGGCGCCGGGCTGCGGCGCGTCCTTCTGCTACCACTGCAAGGCGGCGTGGCACCCCACGCAGACCTGCGACGCCGCGCGCCGCTCGCGCGCGCCGCCGCCGAGGACGCCGCAGCCGCAGCACCAAGACTCGGACACGGGTAACTGAACACGACTTTCTTCAGAATATGTCTGATTCCTGCGACCCCTCCGGATGCTGACTTGCATGAGTCATTTTCCTCTTATTATTCGTCGTTATTCTTAACAGAATTGTTTTCCTACCGCTACCTCTTTCGCTCGTTTTGTAATAATGAGAAAGAGGAAGAAATATTTACTTATAGGTATTTATAGGTAGTGATCGTCTGACAGGGGCATGCAGTAAGATAAGGATGCCATCAATTGTAGGTATAACGACGATGTTTGCAGGTGAAGTGAAGCCGTGCCCGCGCTGCGCCGTGCTGATCGTGAAGGTGGAAGATGGCTCCTGCAACCACATGGTGTGCTGCGTGTGCGGCGCTGAGTTCTGTTGGCTGTGCATGAAGGAAGTCTCCGACCTACATTACCTCAGGTTTGCTTTACTGTTTTACTTACCGCTAGACTTATGTTGGTTATGACGACGATAATATGGTTATTAATTTATTGACATACAACACCCTTTCATTTATGCATATTAGGTACAAAAATAACCTTTTCACTTCTCATGCTCAAAAAGTGCACCTTTATGTCGTGCGTAGACGACAAAAAATCACATTTTATGCTCTAGAGCATAAAGTAAAATCATCTATTACGACCCTTATTGACTTAGCAATAAAGTCCAAATTCTGCCATACAAACTGCCAGCCCTGCCGGCGCGCCCCCGACCGGCGCTCTCCCGATCGGCGTGCCCCGCGCCTCCGACCGGCCCAAGAACAATTTTCTTTAGTCTTGAATAAATACGTTAAAATAACCTAAAATATTTGATTTTTTGTATATTTTCCTCGCAATCGAAGTGAAAAGCAGAGTGTACAACAAGCTTCGCTCAGACCAAAAAATTGCCTCGGGTAAAACTCTTCAACTGATCTGAATCTGACCCACCACGCGAATCGCCGCAACAGTCGACTGAAATGAATCCCAAATACAAACTGGCTTTCCAATTTCTGTCTGGGGCAGACTGTGTGGGGCAGAGTTGTGATTTGTCACTGATTTCCTCTAGAGCTGGTAGATAAAATACCGAATTTGCTCAAATACTTGTTCGTCAATATTTTAGTCGATGTATAACTAGATCGGGTCGCCACTTTCCCGAATGAAGGTTGAGCGATGGGGCTGAGATACGCGTCATACTCGTGAACGGGTGCTGTTTGTGGAGACTGGTCTGTTTAAGCTTACACGAGTTATTATACTTAGTAACTTTATTTTTATTAATTAATTACAGTGAGACGCCTCATTCTGCTCTCGTATGTTTCTTTTCTCTTAATGAATGTGTTAATTATACAGGATATTGACTCTTGGAGACCCTATACATCTCTAAGGATTGATAAACTATATAATCTTATAGTTCTGACATTTACAGAGACATTTACACCTCTAAATATTATAGATTTTTTTGTGTTTTGTTTCTGTATTTTTTATGTAATTCGACATTAAGAGACCGTATACATTTCTAAGTAATTCAAGGGATGTTTACAAAAACAACATAACTGACTACACTGGTTGACACTTGAAACGATTAACAATGTTCTTAAAAAAGTGTCAACCGCTCTAAGCAGTTATGTTGTTTTTGAAAACATCCCTTCAATTGTAATACGTTAGTTTGAATCGTTAGTTGTATTTTATAAAATTGTTGATGTATTGTTATTATTTTTGCTTGTATGTAAATTCAATGTTGACGTGTAAAAGTGCCCTTGTGGCCCATTTGCTGAATAAATGTTGATGTTTGATGTTCGATATTGTATGGTGCAGTCCGAGCGGCTGTACATTCTGGGGCAAGAAGCCTTGGTCGCGCAAGAAGAAGCTGCTGTGGCAGCTGGGCACGCTGGCGGGCGCGCCGCTGGGCATCGCCGTGGTGGCGGGCGTGGCGCTGCCCGCGCTGCTGGTGGGGCTGCCGCTGTGGGCCGGCCGCCGGGCGCACCGCCGCCTGCGCCGCGCCACCGTCGCGCGCCGCACCGCCGCCGTCGCCGCCGCCGTCGCCGCTGCGGTACCTCATCTATACCAATATACCGAGTTCTTTATAGGGACTGGCCTGTGTTCCCTGGCCTGCAACCTTGTGGTAAAATGGGAATTAATAACTTAACACTGACGCTTACTATAGCTGGCCCGATCACGTGATAATCTGTCAGTATTTTCATAAACGTACTTCCAGCTAGTTTGTGCATTAAATCATGGGCTAAATCTTAATTTTTACGGGTGCGCGCACAATTTTAGGAATAAATTATGTTCAGAGCAAAACTTTCTCAAGTCCTTAATGTTTTTGGGGACTGTAAAGTTCTTAATTACTTCCAACTTCAGTAACGTTTGTTAATTAACGGAAATCTACTTGACCCGTCGCCAAATGAAAGTAATTTGTGGAGTAACGAATTATTCCATATATCCATTATTATTATGCCGCATTTTCATTGACTATCAATTTCAATTCATTTATTTAAAAGACAACAATGGCCCGTAATAATACGAGACTGTTTGTTTCTAAATTCTAAATAAATATAATAATAATAATGGTTAGTAACAATACACACACGACGACACAGGATTATGACAGAATTTCCGATTTCTTCGAATGCGGCTTCTTTTTAAAGAAAGGAAGCTTAATAGGGGCTGGAAATGTTACGTTATTCTATCTTCACATTGTCTGGATTTTGCGACTGATCTTAGCATAGGAACTGTTAACCGATTATGCGCCTTGCGCGCGTGCAGACCTAGGGTTGGTGTCGGAGATGGTCACCGCACTAAGGCGTCGCCCTGACTATTAGATGAGCGTCGCCCGCTATTACGGGCGTCGTAGTATAATTCACCCAAGCTATGTCTGTTTTTCGTGTTACAATGAATTACATCCATTGTTTTCTCCTTTAACAGTAATTAAATGTATTGAAGGATGCGGTATTAAAACATAATATTTCAGCTGCTTGTGTCGCCGATCGTGGCGGGGCTGGCGGTGGGCATCGGCGTGCCCATCCTGCTGTTCTACGTGTACGGCGTCGTGCCCGTGTCGCTGTGCCGCGCCGGCGGCTGCGCGCGCCGCCCCGAGCCCGACGCCGTGTCGCGCCACATCGACCCCAGCATCGGTCAGTACACTTACACTTTGTTACTGGCTTTACTACACATTCGAGTACTTTGTGTTGACGAAAAAAGACTTGCTTGTTTACTACAATTTGACATTCGGTTCGTTACAGGCGACGCATCGCTGTCGGCCGGGTCGGCGGCGGTCGAGCTGCGCGCGCCGTCGCTGGCCGCGCTCGCGGGCTCGCTGGCGCACGAGCCCCACGAGCCGGAGCCGGAGCCCGAGCCGCAGAGGCTCGAGGTGACGGCCGACGTGACGGCCGACGTCGCCAGCGCTAGCTGGCCCGACGACCTGCCCTCCACGTCGTCGCGCTCGGCGCGCCTCAAGAGCCTGTTCCTGTACGGGTCGGCGGCGCCGCCCGACCCCGAGGCGCCGCCGCCGCCGCCGCCGGGCGCCGCCGCGCCGGCCGAGCTGAGCGCCGCCTGCGAGACGCGGCTGGTGCGCGCGGCTGGCGTGCCGGCGCAGCACTCGTAACGAACGCGCGCCACGCACTGATCCTCACGCGACCGACCCCTGCGGCGCATCCGTGCTAGTGCGCCCCGAGAGACCCGTGCTCCTCGCGACCGAATATCTCATTTGATTTAATACAGCATACCCTATCGCGTTACTGTGTAGAGGAATTGGCGCTCGGATAAAGGGACTCGTACGTAAAGTAGACTTAAGTGAAATGAAGTGTAAGTGGTAACGAGACAGACTCGTAGTGTGAGTGGAGCGAAGTGCGTGGAGTTGCCGAGTCCGGGATTGTTGTGATTCGCTACAATTGCTATTTTTATCGACGCGTATTAAATACGTTTTGTCCTGACAACGAATAGCAGAGGAATATGTTATGGTGCTTTACACGCCACTCTGTTATACAACTGGAATGACTAGATAATACTTAGATCCGCCGGAAAGCATCCCATTTTGATGTGGAAACCCTATTGGAGCTTTGTTTCACGTCCCGTCTTAGATATCGCGTTGGTAAAAATTGGCATTTCACGGGTCATCAATGGTTCAGCGAAAGATACTTTTGAGGTACATGGCACAACTGATTTATCAATGTACCTCGTCAGATATTGTGCTCGTGAGCCTAAAGGCGGCTCGACCGAGCCGGTCCAGCAATCATCCTATCGGCTGTATTGTCTGTCTATTCTACCTTAAGCTTCCGGTTTGCAGTAGTTGCATTGTTTGAAAATATCAAATATCTAGACGCGAGTCAGATTGTTAAATTTCTTTGTAAAATAAGTGCGTGTTGTCTTCGAAAACAACGTCTCCTCTGTAATCACAAAGTCTGTGGCACAGCTCACGTAAACTGTACTTTTCTTTTTTCAAAATCTGGGTAATCTACCTCCGCCAGACAATAAGACGACTTGTATTTGTGGTTTTTGTAGAACAAAAATCGTTAATTCCCGTCCCGCGCATGCGATTAATAGTTATATGTAGGTCAGTAGAATGTTTCATGTGTGCCAGTTATGACTTTATGAGCTTGTGTGTGTGTTTCGAAGACAACTTACATTTTTTTTTTACTAATTCGCATTGCATCTGGTATTTGTTGATTGTTCTCTCTCGTGTAAACAGTGATAATTAGGAATTATTTAATTGCCTACCCCTGTTGCATGTTATGTTGTGTTTATTTTATGAATGTAATGAGTCATGGCTGAGAGCAGTCGCTATTTTAAGAGCAAACGCATTTCAGGCTGTCCAGTAGGTATTAATAATTTAAAACGGAGACGTTGCAAATGTAAATTCGCAGCGACTGCCCTGCCGTGGGAACATCATTACATTATTAAAATAAACAATGTTTAGGCAGGGCCTCGGGCGCCGGTCCCGGGAGTCCCGGCGGCGTAGGTTAAGTGAGCTATTCCCGGAAGCTCCCACCGCCAGCCGACTGTGAACCTTATGCTAATGGCATAGAGTTCACCGTCGACTGTATGGAATCGCGGTGGTAAAGGTATTAAATACCGACACGGACAAAGTGCCAAAAATATGTAGGTACACGCTACCTTAATGTATGTACAATATGTAGGTACACGCTACCTTAAGCTTGTACAATAAGGGCGAGTATACATAATTTAGCACTTTGTCCGTGTTGATATTGAATATATATGTACCTTGAGTGTAAACACCCGGAGCAGCCGGCACAGTCAGACAGAGAAGGGAAGGGAGGAGCTGCGGGCGCGCCCGCTCTGATAGATGCTTGCGCTTCTAAAGCAGTGTTACTCTATCCGATATTTGTGATACTTTGAATAATTACTATTAACGATCTAAATTATTTAATTTTTCACGTTTGTAGGCGAAAAGTAATTCTAAGCTATAATTATTATGTTATGTGAATCATATACCTACAGTAAACGATTAAAATGTGATTAAACTTACTACTTGTTTTATTACAATGAAACACAGTTGATATTTCAATTTGGTAATCTTTTAATTCATATATTTTATCTACAGGGGTTCATTAATTCACAATACAGAGGTACAGTTTAAGTCACTCGTTGCTTCGTTATTACGGATCCTCAAAAGGAGTTTTCGAGCACCATGTGCATTATTCCTTAGTAACACAGAGTCCGTTTCGAGTAACATAACAATCTACTGCTGAGGACTGCGTTCGTGACACTTCGTTACTAAACCACAATGTTGTATTATTGCGACATTCGGATTGTTTTTATCCGGCATTCAATATTAGAAGGGGTTTGAATACTATTGCCGACCCCGATTGACCCGACTGTCGCCTAGATATCATGAGGACATACGGACGGATCAGAGTACGGATAGGAAGATGAATCTTTGTAAACATTGGATTTTATTGTCGTAGCCTCCTTCCGCCGCGTGTAGTGTGTCTTGCCTTCGAACGTAATCATCTACATAGTAGTCTGTTCGGAAAGAGAAGAGTCGTGTAATGTATTGGGCCCCATACATTCCATGACTCTTCTCTTTCCGCACAGACTCTATTCATATTTACAATACGGCACTCCTCTACTTTAAACTGTGCTTTGGATCATTCCGAAAATAGTAAAAATCCTGAATAAAAACTGATGATGATGATCCAATGTACTTACGGCGTGCTGCAAATTTACATGGACACATTATGAATGGAATTCAATCATAAAGTGGGTGTGTACTTTTGCAGCTCGCTGGACATTACTTTTCCTTTCATACTTTATTTCGAAGAACAGTTTCGGAATTAACCCTTTATTCGGAAATATCTCTAAGCACCGTACTTAAATTCCTGGAAACAACAAATTTGTATACGCACATAAAGTTAGATTATATAACATTAGAACACCTTGTAGGTAATTAACTTATAGATAAATGGAATGTTCATGACATGTCGTAAATAAGTACACCTTGGTTACCCCTAGTTTCTGATAGCAAATTGTTTTTATACATTTCATTTTCTACCTTATTCTCATAATCATAAAGTCTATAGTACACGCATAATATAATTAGGCGAAGTGATTTAAATATTGTTGTTTTTCTGTATACGTTAACACTTTTCCAGGCCGCACCAATCTACAAGGTTTTCCCACAAAATCCAAATATATATTCCAATTAATCCAGCTTTAATGATTCATTTGAAGACAAGTCACATTTCCCGAAAGTGCAATCTAATTTGAACCTTAAATCCGAATGCTAAAGTTGAAATTCTATTGCGCGTCGCGTATGTGGTCGATAAATGATTCTATGCCTGGAAAAGGATTAAAGTATAAAAACAATGTCAATCACAAACTAGTGGTAAATGCGAAACAATATTCAAATGCCGCCTTACAATATCTGAGAGTAGAGGAAAATTAGGTTTATTTCTGAATGATTACTGTTTATGCAAACTGATTCCATTTCCATCGCTTTTGTAATGTCTGTTTATCTCAAATATGGATAGTACCTACATACGTAATAGAAGCAAAGGTAAAGTTTGGCAATCTGACTAGGCAAATGGTTATAAACTCAAAACACGAGATGATGACGCGACGTGTACTTCGTATGGAGAATCAACATAAATATGTACATCTTGATTTGTGCAAGTGTGCTTATAATAATTACTAATAGAGCAATGATTCATAATTAAATATAAAATAAATAACACGATTCATGATTTTTATCACAATGTCCTTATATATAAGTATTTAAATAATTTACATGTTGTTTTAAGTTGTGGCAAACACCGCAACGCGAAACTTTTCAGGGTTCCTAGTTGACTACGGAAGTACGGAACCCTAATAACGGGCGTTAATTAGTGAATTTGTATACTTAATGAAACTGCAATACAGCTATAGTCTGTGCGGAGAGAAGAATCGTGAAATGTATGGGCTCCCTTACATTCCACGACTCTTCTCTTTCCGCACAAACTCTTAAGTATTCGTAAGCTCTATGGTAGGTACAAAATTATGAAGATCGTTTTAGGTTTAAGCGAGAACATTAAAACTTTAATGATGTTTTGTAAATTACGTTTGTCAAACCCATGAACCCATATTAATAACAGGTACACCCACTGTGTACCTGTTATTAATATATGTATTCAAAATGTAATGAAAGGTCTAGCGAAACACTATTCCATGTTACTAGAAATCTTAAAAATAATAAAATCATTTATCCATATATTTAAATTTTTTCGATAGTTTTATACGTTTTCATTTTGAGTTTTAGTCGTGTGTCGATAGATGGCAGTAAATTTACTGTGACTACAAAATTTACTATGACAGGACCCCTCTACACTATCTATTCTCTTTGGTTCCAACAAGTATGTCACCAACGCAAGCGATTTTCAGATCTATGACATTGTTCACTTTTGAATGGGCAAGTTACTATTGTTGTGGCGCGGAATTTATGGAAATTAGGAAATTTAATTATTCTATAATGTAATCATTAATACATATATTTGTTTTGGCATTTTTTGGATCATCAACCTAAAAACTAATCTATATTACTAAAATTGAGCCGAAAACTATAACTTAAATGCGATTAAAATCATATTTTTGTCTTCAAAATCAGTTCTTTTCATAGGAATTAAATCAGGAGTCGTTACTTTATGTTTTGTGAAATCTTCAATAATATTTCATATTAAAGTGTAACTACATTTCATGATACCACATTTAACAGTCAGAGGTATGTGAATTATTCAAATAAATTAAGAATAGACGGGGATTATAATGAAAATTATCAAAATAAAATAGATAAAAAGCATTGCTTAACATCACTACGATTTACACAAGACAGAGAGATAATGGATGGTTAATAACCAAAATTGATATATGTATTTAAAAAATAAAATAAAATAGGGTAAAAAATAAAAGAGTATGGTTTCTCATCCATACTACATAATCTAGTAATCTTATTGTCAATTTAACTTGGGTCCTTGGCTGTACAGGATTTTATGAATTTGAGGGTGTAAAGAATCAACAGTCTACGCGGATTTAGGCCGTAGGAACCTAGAAACACTGTACTGCACAGTGAACTGATCATTTTTAAATCTTATCAGAAAGGCATTAAGGCTACCATATCATTATCACTAGTAGTATGCGGAGGCGCAAATTGGGCGCCAAGCTATTGGCTATGTGCGAAATTGGTGGTGGAGGAAATACAAGCGACGCCAACGCACGATGTGGAGAATAATATGAAGTTTCCTAGGGCGACATGTTCATGCTATTTGTCAGCTGCCAACTGTCAAATGAACAATATATATGTCCCACGCCCACTAGGGCGGCGCCACAGCCATGCACGGAGTGAATAACCTCCAATATTAACTTGCATCGCAGTCGCACAGGCCACTGAACATCGCCATTCTATAAGCGTATTTTAGTCAACCTTATTCCTCAGTGATAAGGTCTAATTCTATTTGAATGCTAATATGTAAATACCTCGCATATATTGAATTTTAATCTTAATAAATTATAAGAATTATTGAAAAAAAAAAAACGTTTATCACTGCCGCACAAAGTGGGAAATTCTTCAGAAACCAATCATTTTAGAGTAGCTATGTGGCAAGCAAGAATCTCCAAAAACCGCCTTGTAATTTCAGAATGCTGTTTTAATAATTCAAGTATCTAGCAGTGATGTACACTGTATCATACAGTACTAAAACTGTACTAGTTACAACCAAGTAGGTGAAAAAAAAACCCAGTTGTTACCACTGGTGACAACTCGCTGGTAAGTAGTAAGAATAACCCTAATTTTTTTTGAACATTTTTATCGACCTACCTTAATGGTTTATAGGGAACAATAATTTGGACACATTCGTGGTTCAAATCTATCCTACTTTGCTGTCTGTGCCCATAGATTACGTAATACCAGAGAAGACACTCCACGAATTATTACTGCTCTCGGTAGTTATCATTATTATGATCAGTTCAGTTTATTCCTCGTCATTAAAAAGGAACGGTAATCCCACCGCGTGACAAATATAAAATGTTTTTAAAGACTAACGTTTCTTCTGTAATATCACGTAATCTGTGTTATAGACACGACGCCGCTACTGTATGTACAACAAGGATAGTAAGAAAATATAGCTTTAAACACTATCTACACTGACCAATATAATATCACGGTTGCGGTAAGGTTGCCGGCCGGGACACTGACGGACCTAGCGCTTGCATTCAGCCACAAACATATCTAACATAATATACAGGTAAATATACCTCAATATATATCAGTAAACAAGGAGAGAAGGCCTATAGACGTAAAATTATCACAAAAATAGGTTATTGAAGCCGAATACATAGATTAAATAACGAACTGACACAAAAAGCCTTCTACAAGACAATATTTAAATAATATTTTCGCTAATGGACGCCCGCTTGAACTCAGAGATAGTTAACTTGTAGGCCAATCTTCGCCGGCGTGACGAACTTAGATCCGTGTAAGTAGGCTTTGAATTCTAATATTAATCAAAACTCCACGGATCTATCCACGGTCTGGTGTAGGTGCGAAAGGATAAAGAGCATTTTATATAACTTGTAATATTAAACCTTTTTGGGATGCATGAAAGTTATTTCGCCTATCCAATTTCTTTGTCCAATGTGTATTTTGTCTCACATTTTGCTTAATGAGAGAGTGAGACGCAATGACATTGGACCAAGATATTGGACAGATGGAATACCACCCTGAGCTACGCGACCGCCTCCACGCAAGAGGCAAACGTAAGACATGAATTCTCTCGCTCCCGACTGTCACACCGGCTTGGCATTCCGCTTAATTAACCAAAGCTTAACCTAAACAAGAATCACGCTAAAGCTCATTTAGAACACCAAAGTGCTTTTACCGTCCATACCATGCAGTCCACTGCATTCGATTAGATGGCTTGTCGAGCCTTCACGTCAAGACTTAACTTGAACTTAAAGGTTCGACCGAGCCCTAACTCGCCACACTATTCCGCTGAGCGTTCACACTAGTACAGCTGGAAGTCGAAGGTCGTGGAACCGTTCCGCCACGCATGGCCGTCCTCGACGGAGGCGCGACAGAGCGGACACGTGTGCTCTCTGTCGAACCACTCGGAGATGCAGGGCTCGCAGAAGATGTGAGAGCAGGACAGCCGCACGGGCGTCTTGAAGTCGTCGTGGCAGATAGAGCACGCATCACCCGCGGCGAGGACTTGCTCGCTCGTTGGCTTCGTGCCGAAATTCTGGGGGTTAAATGTATAAACATTAAGGCCCGCTTGTACCATTCCACTAACCCGGGGTCAACCGGTTAAACCTGGAGTTACCATGGTTACCAGTCCAATTTGACACCTGTATGTTTTTTTTTTTTAAGTTACTTTTATGGGTGTGTAAATCTTTCGTAGTTTTTAGGAAAAGCAGAATGTAATTATAAAAAAAAATGATACTGGGTTAACGGTTTAACCGCTTAACCCCGGGTTAGGGGGACCATGCAAGTTGCCCTAAGTAGAGATATATGCAATGGAATCCTGGTTTTCCAATATGCAATTACGAAGGTTAACTAGTGTCCGACCAAAGGTTCGGTTTCGGTTTCGGCCAGTTTCGGCCAAAAAATCATGGTTCGGCCGTAGTTTCGGTTTCGGCCAAAAAACGGCCGAACCTTTCGGCCGGGCCGAAACTTGCGAAATAGTACTTCGTACTATGAAACTAAACATGTGACAAAGATTAAAAGCTGGGGAACAAGTAGGACAACAATATTAACTAATGTACTGATTTATGAATAGGTACTTACATAAATTAATTGGTTTATTAGAAAACACAATTCCCCTAATCAAGGCGCCACCGGACGGTCGACGCAATCGTAATGTGTATAAATAGTGGAGTGGCCAAGTTGAAGAATAGCAACTTTTGTAGGACTAAAAAGGTTTATACCGACAAGTGGTATTGTTGGAATCAGCATGGTCTACTGATTATCAAAATGCATGTTGTCGCTTCATAAAGTGGTGGAATGTGTTTCTATGACGTCAAACGTAAAGCCGGCAGTAAGTACAAAGTTGTAAATATTTTCTTTTAAACATACCATGTGGGGTACCAAATGAAAGGGCTTTGTGAGTAGATTACACATATACAACATAGTCTAACATGTTCACCACTTGGTCTAACAAATTATTAGAAAACTTTCAAAAATTAGACAATCCAGAGTTGAATTTGAACTGCTCTAAATTGAGAATGGCTTAATGGATTAGTCCAAATTTTATACAAAATGACTGTGAATATTCTCTATACTATGTCTATAAATAATTAAGTAAATTATCTAAAAATAAGAAAAGTACATCAAATTTGCTATTTGATAAACTTCATGGAGGAACTGGGGTGTTTAGAGTTGCGCTACCTTGTTTCACGCAAAATAGGCACCAATGGTTGTCGATTTGCGGAAAATGCCCAGAAGCACTAACTAACACTAACTAACTAGTACATCAAGTCGAATAACAGTATAAATTTCTGTTACAGTAGACTGTAGACCATCAAACACTATTTTTTTTATTGAAAACAGACCATGTGGGGTATGAAAAGAAAGAGCTTTGTCAGTAGATTACAAATATATTTAAACGCCCAAATAAGTGAAATGGTATAGTATGTTATATATTTGTAATTTACTCATAAATCGCTTTCATTTTAATACCTCACATCACATGATATGTTTTCAGTGATAATAATAGTATTTTAGAAGTTTCCCATAACAAATTATTATATACGTTTATTCAAATTGATGTACCTATTTCTCTTATTTTTTAATATTTCTGGCTAATTATTTTTGAACATTATATAGAGAATATTCACAGTCACTAGGTATCTATTTTAGAATAATCCATTCAGTAGTTTTCAATGTAGAGCAGTTCAAAAACAATTCTGCATTGTGTAATTTTAGAACGTTTTCTTCTAATTTGTTACACCAAGTAGTGAAAATGTTATAGTATGTTACATCTTGTAATCTTCTCACAAAGCACTTTCATACCCCACATGGTATGTTTATAAGAAGAAAGTTAAAAACTTAGTACTGCCGACTTTATGGCGTCATAAAAACTCATTCCACTACTTTATGAAGCGACAACATGCATTTTGATAATCAGTAGACCATGCTGATCCCAACAATACTTACCACTTGTCAGTATAAACCTTTTCGGTCCTACGAAAATCGTGAATAAGGTAATTTCTACGAATTGGCCTCTCCTCTAAAAAGCGGTTTTATGACATATTTTCAACGATTGTAACAAGTCTACAAAAGGTTCGGTTTCGGTTTCGGTTTCGGCCGAAACTGGGGCCAAAGCCGAACCTTCGGTTTCGGTTTCGGTTTCGGCAAAAAAACATGTTTCGGTCGGACACTAAGGTTAACGCGCGTCTACTCGAGCGACATCACAAGCAATAAGCTGGTTAACATTGTAATAAGGTTTGAAATATCTTACCACACTCTGCAGCATGGTCCACGTAGCGTTCTTGAAGAGCCGTATCCTCATGAGCAGCTCAATCAGCTGTAAAAAAGAAATTGTATTTTTTTAATTTGGTACACTTAGCTGACATGAAAGGCTTAAGCCCCCGCTCCATATCGCGCGGCATATTTCGTACATTGACTCGCGCGGCAGCCGCGCGCAATGGATACCGGGCTGCCGCGCGAGCCAACTCGATCATTGGCGCGCTCGAACCATTCATTGTCGGTTTTTCGACGCGCGGCAAAGGAATGTTCGCGCGCAGTTGGGACGGGTGTGTATATAGGGTAGACCGAGGCGATTCGGATCACTGGGGAAATCGGATCAAATTAAGCATTTCTGTAAAATTTGAAAAAGATCGCGGTTAGTTACAGCCAGTCAATCAGCGTCCCGCGTTCACTCTGTTCCTAACGCATGTCGCCAGTTACTGCCATTGGAAAAGACTCACGCGTCGGTCACGGTGATACTTCCCGATGAGTCGCTCGTACAGGTGTATTGTGATTTTACCGCCGATGTAAAAAATGTGCAAATACAGTCCGTGATAAAAGTAAACGCAAAAGGCTAAAGGTTTGTAATTGTTGTTACTTATTGTTAATGGCGCATAGTGTTTCCTGATTTGATTTTGTTTTTATTGTATTTAAAGGTATATTTCCGTTACGCGAAAATAATTCAAACATATGATATTATGGGGTTATTCGGATCATCTGATTGGGGGCGATTAGGATCACATTATAAAACAAGGTTTTCGGACGTTTTTTTTTGGCTTATTTAATGTTCGCATGTTTTAGATGGTGCGTACATATAAAAAGAAGAGGTATCAGGGGGAATGGTCGGGAGAAAATATGACTACAGCTGCTAATAAGGTTTTAACGAAATCGCTGTCCCTACGTAGAGTCTTTTGTTACCAACAACTAATTTTCTCATATGGGGTGAATCGGATATGTGTGATTATTCATGTTTTGGTTTGCAAAAGTTTACAGTTTTTGTTTATTTTCATTTAAGTTATTCGATTTTGTTGCTAAATGGTCATTAGCATGTTTTGGATTTATTGTTAAAATATACAATGTGTCCGGTCAACCATGTCGGAGCCGTTAAGGGCGTGTAGTACAATCGATTTCATCGATAAATAACCACGTGTTTTTTTTTTAAGTCAACGGTAATGAAATGGCGGCATTTTTAATTTTTCAAACACCTGAGCACGGGTGCACGTGGTATTTTTGGCATTATCTGTAAATTTTTCGTCCTACGAATACAAAAAATATCTCATTGGATAGCTAAACATGTAAGCAATCGATTAAAGCTAATAATTGTATGCAAACATTTCAATAGCAAGGCAAAAGAAAATATTAAAAGTAAATAATTAGGACAGAAACGCATTACTTTTTCAGTTTTTATTTTTTTATGTATAAACTGGGTCGTTACCTACATTTTTTTTGCTCTGCATTTGTAGTACAGGATATTGGATAGACATCAATACCAAAATTACGTATCTGACATAATAACTTTAGAAGTTACAGAGGTTCCAAGATGTACCTAAAAATGTTGTTTTTTTACAAAAGGAGAAAAAATAAAACAAAGCGCTAATAATAATTTAAATTTTAATAAAAATCATAACAAAAGTATCTTAAGGCTAAAGATGACTAACTAGTTGAGTAACTGCTCAAAATAGCCCCCTCGATTTTGTAGACAAGCAGTTGCTCTTATCGCAATATGCTGCGTAGACCGCCGAATCATCTCCTTATCTTCTCTTAACATGTTTGCATGTTCAATTATTCTTTGCACTAAATCTTCCCTTGTTCCCGGTATGTCGACGTACACTCTTTGTTTCAAGGTGCCCCATAGAAAATAATCGAGTGGAGTTAAGTCCGGTGATCGAGGTGGCCGAGCGACATGTCCGTCACGTCCAACCCACGGGACATAATGATCATTCAAATAATTTCGCACATCTCTTGCAAAATGTGGAGGAGCACCATCCAGCTGCAAAATCATCCTCCTCCTGTATGCTACAGGCAGCTCCATTAATGCGTCATGGAACTGTGTTTGGAGAAATTCTAAAAATCGTGGGCCATTCATTGTCCCAGGTAGAATAATTGGCCCAACTAAAATATCGTCAAACATTTACTGAGAATTGGTGCTGGAATGAACTTGGTCTCACAGCATGAGGATTCTCCAACTGCCACAGATGCTCGTTGCGGTGGTTTACGTATCCCAAACGCGTGAAAGTGGCCTCGTCGGTCCACATAATACGTTTCAAAAACGTTTGATCCATTCGTGCTCTTCTTGTTATCCAGGAACAAAAAACTGATCTTGCAGCGTAATCTGGTCCAATAATGTCTTGTACTCGTCTGAAATGGTAAGGGTGTAATCCTTCTCTTTTTAATACTCTCCAGACTGTCCACTTGCATAAATTCATCCTGTTGGCTATTCTTCTAATGCTCAGTCTCGGGTCGTGTGTGACTAATCTTAAGATCTCTTCTTCGTCCTGGGGTGCTACAAGTCGAACACGTTCATCGGCGGGTCTTCTTATGCCGTTCTCAGCGAGCCGTGCATGAATTCTTATGAATGTGCGAGCATTCGGAATGGGTCTGTTAGGAAACCTCCTTGCGTACTCTCGAACAGCAGCATTAGCGTTCCCGTTGCAAAACCCATAAACGAAATGTATGTCAGCAGTGTGCTGACTAGAATAGTGGCCGTCTTCCATTTTAACAAAAACGGAAAATAAACAGCAGGTCCAACAACTAACAAAAGTTTCAACAATAACACAATCGAACTGAAGTAAGCCGAAGATAGCAGAAGTTTGTTATCACAACGCAGAGCGAGGGATGACTGATTGACCTGGCAGCACCCCTTGACTTATCTACCTGCTTGTAAAAGAAAAACTGGGAGTGGGGATGATAATTCTTGGGATTATCTCAAGTTATTAATAAAGGTAATTAACAGGGTCATATTTGAACACGTGTTATTTTTTGAAGTATCAAAGATAGAGCTATGATTTTGGTATGCATTTCTAGCTAATATCCTGTACTACAAATGCAGTACGAAAAAAATGTAGGTAAATGACCTAGTTTTTACATAAAAAAATAAAAACTGAAAAAGTAATGCATTTCTGTCCTAATTATTTACTTTCAATATTTTTTTTTGCCCTGTTATTGAAATGTTTGCGTACAATTATTAGCTTTAATCGATTGCTTACATGTTTAGCTATCCAATAAGATATTTTTTGTATTCGTAGGACGAAAAATTTACAGATAATGTCAAAAATACCACGTGCACCCGTGCTCAATTGTTTGAAAAATTAAAAATGCCGCCATTTCATTACCGTTGACTTAAAAGAAAAAACACGTGGTGATTTATCGATGAAATCGATTGTACTACACGCCCTTAACGGCTCCGACATCGTTGACCAGACACATTGTATAGGAGTGATATTATGTTGCGCTTTCTGTAGGTGGCGTGATAAAAAATTGAACTAGAAAGGAGGAATAAAAATAATGCTCAAATGCAACATTAAAGACACCATGCAATGATAGTTGATCTCAATTATTTGACCTTTGTGATTCTTAATCATATGATTAACATTGTTAACCATTATTAATTAAGATTTTATGGCAGAGTTTTTTTGATCCGTTTTACCCCTTAAAATGGGGCGAATCGAATTTTTTAAGAGGTTTTGTATTTTATTTTTCATAAATCATATTTAAGTATTTATTCAGAGACCATAATTTTCAGGCTTCGTCAGGTAAACACAAATTTACAATCAGCTACAGGCATCATCACAAAAAACTACAGCGATAAAATCCGCAACAGGCTTCGTCAACTCACTTATATACTCTAAAAATACACATTAATAAAAAAACAAAAAAAAACCTACAAATAAAATACACCCTCCAACTCACCGCCCGCAGGCAGTGTACCCAACAGGCTGGCCGCATTTCCCCGTTGAATAGCGATGCTAATTCTCTGGGCAAAATACTGGTCAGCCCTTTGGTCACCCGTGGCAGGGTGGATTTCAGCACAAAAAATTTCACCATACAAAAAATTAATTTTTTTCAATGTTTAATTTAACACGATTCTAGCTGGGTAAAGTAATGGGGGGTTGTATATTGAGGATATGTATGGTATTTATACAATCATTTGTGGCTTATATTTGAAGTTATCGCTTTCGGAAAATAAAAACGCAAGATGGTGATGACAACCATGGTATGGTAATGACTCTTTTATAGACGGTAATGACACTGCATGTACGGTAATGACGATTTGGGAACTAATTTACATATGTATTAAAAACGTATTAAAAAAACAAAAACTTTTTTTAATTGTAAGACTTTAGAACTTTAATAAACATTACAAATAACATGTTTTTGAACATAAGACTAGCTACATAAATTATTTTTAGAAAATTATAAAAAATACATTTTATTCAAATAAATAAATATATAACAAGTATTTTTATTGTATAATTTTAAATAATTTATGTTCCGAAATAGGCAATTTATGTATTCATTTATTTTTTTGGGTCTTTTCAATGTTAAATCATATTAACAATATTGTACTCTTATTATCAGTTTAAACCCGCATCTTCTTTTATCTACTGCATAACTTGGTATTTATGTCATATTATAAAATTACTGGCTTACCAATGAGCTTAATTTTTATGATATATTACTTTTTTTTGATAGTTTGATTCATTGCACAAGTTTGTATTTTTGTTGTTTTATTAATTAACTTTAAAAATAGCTATAATGATTTAAATCCATATATATGTTGTTTAATAGCTAAACATTAATATATAATCAGTGTTTTATAAGTTGCAAGACCCCTACTTGTAATGCATGTCATAAGTTACAAAATGTTAGGTATTGGGTCCGGTGACTACCCAATGGTATAATTATTAATTGCTGTAATTATATACATCAATTAATATAATATTATCAAAAAACATAAAGCCATCACGATAGTGAGCCAGTACCGTAGCCTATGGTCGCTTAAAACTTAATATATGTTGCTTGTTTAAATACTTTGTTTTAACACGACTAACATACAATTACAGACTCTAAGTTGCACGATTTACATTATTAGATTATAAAAAAAAAACATTTGTATGTTCTAAGTTCTAAATGACCTAAATTTTGCCTACTTCAGTCAAAATGTTAAATAAAAACTAAGCATCCTCTAGTGTGAAAAAAATAGTTATATCTTCTTCTACATTTATTCTACATTTATAAGGTAGACATTATATAGTGTTAGAAGACATAGAGAACGTTTTTCAAACATACAGCTTAATTTCATAATGAATTATAGCAAAATAACTAGAAAAGTTTCTGAGAACCGTCATCACCATACACATGAAATCATCACCGGTCGTCATTTTTTCCCGGTGATGACGGGTATGGTGTTGACGATTTGAGAGTTTCTTGTTTTTATTTCTAGAATACGAATAATAGTAGTTAATGTCTATGCTACACAATAAACTTCATGTAGTTTGCCATTCATTTCAGTAATTACTTCTAATATATCATTTGTAACTTTTTTAAACCAAAGCATAACGGTGATGATGCTCTGTTGTGACAAACTACGTTTTACAAATTTGTTCGTAATATTTCTCACGATTCAGTGATGTGACTTTATAGTGAAATCATTTTTGGCATTCTATACTAAAGTGAAAAATAGGGCAAGGACCTTTGGCGGTATTTCGTTGTTCATACACCGAGATAAGTTCACATTGACATTACCATGACGGTGTTGACGAATATTCGTGACAAAATTTTAAATATTTTTAAATGTACTTTCTCGGTGAAGGAATTATTGCATATTTTTTCATGTGTTAAACAACAACATGGAAAAGATATAAGTAAAAGAAAAATCGCAATCGTACGATAGGTATGCTATAATTTTCACTGCAAACAAAAAGGTTCAGATTTTTCCGGTCGACGGTGATGATTTTAGACACATAAAACATTTTATATAAAAAAAACTATTAAGTTATTGGAGATGGTAATTGAAGGAACATGAAGATAATAGTTCTTAAAAACATATAAAAAAGTTGCAACTCGCACAACCTACTAGTTTTTTTTATAAAGACCGAACCATAAGTTTTCGCTGGATTTTGAAATCCACCCGGCATCGACCAAACGCGACGCCAAATCCTTATATAAGCGCCGGGCGCTGGGCCCCCACGACCCTAACGGTTCGACCCCAAAAGGCTCAAATATGTAGCCACTGCCGAGCGTGCTGTACTTGCGCCGTTTGCTGTCCTCGGCCGTCGTGGCCGCATGACCAGCACCAGAGCTAGTGCCTGGTAAGTGGGACACGGCAAAAGTGTCTACACACGTTGCGTCCCAAACCAGAGGCCGCCCCATACTCCAAGGCACCAGCGTCATACCGTCGGGCCTCTTGCCGTCATCCGTCGCTAAACCTCCAAGATAAGATAAGGCTCCAGTATAGCAGGCACCTTTACGCTGACAAGAGCCCTTCGGATGACATCGTTCAAGCTGGCGTGACGAGGAATCCGACCAGCACTCCTGCTACAAGAGAGGCCATGATGACCCAAGCTGTCTACCATAGAGCCACATTGGCAGCGATGCGGGACATTAGTCACTCGCAAACTAGCAGCCAGACGAAAAGTGACGTTATCTAGAAGTGTTCCTATCGACGGAGAAGGTAAGGCTAGTAACCACTGACCAGACTCCCATTCCGCAGCAGCAAGAAGACGAGCACGCTCCGCCAAGCCAGTTGACGTATCAAAAAGATTATTCCGTACTAGTTGACAGAGTGGCTCGTCCCACTGCCTCTGCGAGCAAAGGTTGGTAGGCAGGTCGGTGTTCGGACAAGACAATGACCATACATTTTTAGCCTCAGTGCAGTGCGCCAGCTCTAGATTCCCGAATGATGAAGCTAAAATACACCCTATCAATCCCTGCGCGCTATGCACCGAAGCCAAAAACGCAGGCAACGCCACACTGGAGATATTTCGGATCCCCAAGCCACCGAACTTAATAGGCAGAGTAGCCTGGCTCCAGCACCTCGAATCAAAAGAAATGTTAAAAATCGACGCCAGGGAATCCTTTACCAACTCGTCCAGCTTCAAAAGAAGATTAGGAAACTTCCAGAAGTGACTACAACGAAGAACGTACGTAAACTTAGGTACAAAAAAGCAATGTCGCATGATGGTGTAAGCCGTGTGAACGTTAATCTCCAATAGGCGTTCCGAAACTGACTTGATATTCTGAATTTTGTTCTCAACATAATCATCAAAAGATTGGTCCAAAACGGGAGACCCAAGGAGGTTAAGCGAAGTCTCATCCACAATCTTTATTCCAGGAGCAACCTCTCTGAACTTGTTGACTATACTTTCCCTTTCCAGGTTAGTGCTGGAAATGAAAAGTTCACACTTCGAAAAATTCAGAGAAAGGCCAATGGAACCAAAATCTGTCGATAACCTTTGTAAGTCACACAAAACGGTATCTACGTCGCCCCCAAGCGTGCCATCATCCAAGTACCAAACATTCAATCTAGATTTGAGGTCCTTTATAATGGGATGGATGGCGAGACTAAAGATTGCTGGACCCAAGGGATCACCCTGCTGACAGCCAACAGACGAGGACAAAATATTTGACTTAAATAACAGCTTAGTTGGGGAGCTGTAACATTGCCAGACAAATTTGTACGACGCCGGAATTTTCTCTCGGACCTGCGTTAGGAGGGTGCCTCTATCAACGGAATTAAAAGCATTCGCAACATCGACCTTCAAAAGCACCTCCCCCCCCAAACGCTCCAAATATTTAAGTTTGATTTTATGTCTGAACCTTGGGTTCTGTTCATTAATTAATAATTTATCCAACTGAATATTAATAAAAACAGTATCACCTTAAAAATTGTATTTATTGACCGTCAAACAAAAAATGACCCAATTCGCCTCGGTCTACCCTATTTCAGTTGGCAGGCGCGGCCGCATACATGGATAATGAAAAGTGTCGTACTTTAATTAAATTATACGGCACTAAACAGTTTCTATGGAACAGTAAATGTAGTGATTATCGCAACAGAACGTTTTTCTATTTGGCTATACTTCGTTCCGAATAATAAATTTTTGTGATATAATGTGGTCGATCGTCGGATCGGCGGCCGCGCTATAGTTCAAGATTATCAAGATGGTGCCAAAATTGGCTCGCGAGCCAAAATACAGGTTTGCCGCGGTCGAACAATACTCGCGCGGCCGCCGCGCGATATCGAGCCGCGGCTTTATACAGCATCGCGCGTCCACGGTCCAATGATGATCACTATGACAGTGTTTGGATGTATAGCGTATAGCACATTAATTTATTTAGAAATGTAACATTTCAGTAATAAAAATACTGTAAAAACATATTTTTTAAATTAAGCCGATCCAAAAGCGACTTGGAAGAACTACATATTTTACTGACTACCATCAAAATAGGCGTTTCTTACGAGAAGCAATCCGTCCTGCCACAAATAAAAGCCGGGTATATCAAATAATTTTTGTATAATAGCCCACCTTAGCCACCACGTATATGGAGACGAGGAACATGCCGACCATCTTCTCGGAGCCCTCGTAGGACTGCATGAGGTAGAACAGCCAGGGCTGGATGGTCAGCAGGCAGCGGTACAGCTGCGACACCGACTCGACGAACAGGTACACTTTACCCTGTCAACAAAGTTATTGTAAAACATCCTCCAGGAATTTCATTCTTCAGTATGATTATTGCGGCCAGATGTTTTTGCTTAAGAGCGCTATTACATTTCGGCGTTGAGCGAGTTTAGGTATTTTACGCGCTGCGGCAGGCCGTGCGAGCTCAGTATGCCGATCCCTTCTACCACACTCGCACTACAATGATGGATTAAACATTCTTGATCCTTCGCGAAGCATATTGAAATCAACCATAACAACACTAACTGTACTTAACTTTTAAAGTTCTAAAACTGTTATTTGGTAAGTACGAAAATACTAAATGCAGTGCAAATGTACATAGGGGCTGTTCATAAATTACGTCATCTATTTTTGACGATTTTTGACCTTCCCCACCCCTCAAATCATCCAAAAATCAAGCTTCGGATGAATCTGTTTCCTCCTACGTCATGTTACCATCATCCGATGTCCAGACCCCCCCCCCCCCACTCCTCCCATTTGAAACGACGTAATTTATGAATAGCCCCATACTCGTACTTATGAAGGTATATTACTCGAAAGAAATTATAGGTACCTACTCGCTTATTTACATGTTTCGTCATTGCATTTGGTACCTATAGGTTGTAAAGTTTGTATCAACGAGGGTTTAAAAACGAACTGGTACTGAGGATCTGATGATGATTAAGGTGGTCACGGATACCAATCAACCATGTAGTAACATGATTAGGCTCGTTTGATTCGTCTCAACAAGATCTTTGACACTGAAGATACACAGGGTCTGATGATGGAGCTGGAAGGTGGCCACGGGTACCAGTCTATCATGTAACTAAACAACTTCGTGTTTGGGCTCGTTTGATTCGTCTCAACAAGATCTTTGACACTAGGTGATACTCAGAGTCTGATGATGGAGCTGGAAGGTGGTCACCGGTACCAATCAACCATGCAACTAAACCACTTCGTGTTTAGGCTCGTTTTATTCGTTTCAACAAGATCTTTGACACAAGATAGTACTCAGGGTCTGATGTTGGAGCCGGAAGGTGGTCACCGGTACCAATCAACCATGCAACTAAACCACTTCGTGTTTAGGCACGTTTTATTCATCTCAACAAGATCTTTGACACAAGGTAGTACTCAGGGTCTGATGATGGAGCGCGAAGGTGGCGACGGGTACCTGTCTATCATCATCAGCTCCATCATCAGACCCTGAGTAGTATCTTGTGTCAAACATCTTATTGCGACGAATCAAACGAGCCCAAACACGAAGTAGTTCAGTTACATGGTAGACTGGTACCCGTGGCCACAGTCCAGCTCCATCATCAGACTCTGAGTACTAACTTGTGTCAAAGATCTTGTTGCGACGAATCGAACGAAGCCAAACACGAAGTGGTTTAGTTGCATGGTTGATTGGTACCGGTGACCACCTTCCGGATCCATCATCAGACCCTCAGTACTACCTTGTGTCAAACATCTTGTTGCGACAAATCGAACGAAGCCAAACACGAAGTGGTTTAGTTGCATGGTTGATTGGTACCGGTCACCACCTTCCGGATCCATCATCAGACCCTCAGTACTACCTTGTGTCAAAGATCTTGTTGCGACAAATCAAACGAGCCCAAACACGAAGTGGTTCAGTTACATGGTAGACTGGTACCCGTGGCCACCTTCCAGCTCCATCATCAGATCCTGAGTACTATCTTGTGTCCAAGGTCTTGTTGAGACGAATCAAACGAGCCTAAACACGAAGTGGTTTAGTTGCATGGTTGATTGGTACCGGTGACCACCTTCCGGCTCCAACATCAGACCCTGAGTACTATCTTGTGTCAAAGATCTTATAGAAACGAATAAAACGAGCCTAAACACGAAGTGGTTTAGTGGCATGGTTGATTGGTACCGGTGACCACCTGCCGGCTCCATCATCAGACCCTGAGTACTATCTTGTGTCAAAGATCTTGTTGAGACGAATCAAACGAGCCTAAACACGAAGTGGTTTAGTTGCATGGTTGATTGGTACCGGTGACCACCTTCCGGCTCCATCATCAGACCCTGAGTATTATCTTGTGCCAAAGATCTTGTTGAGACGAATCAAACGAGCCCAAACACGAAGTGGTTTAGTTGCATGGTTGATTGGTACCGGTGACCACCTTCCGGCTCCATCATCAGACCCTGAGTACTATCTTAAGTCAAAGATCTTGTTGAGACGAATAAAACGAGCCTAAACACGAAGTGGTTTAGTTGCATTGTTGATTGGTACTGGTGACCACCTTCCGGCTCCATCATCAGACCCTGAGTACTATCTTAAGTCAAAGATCTTGTTGAGCCGAATCAAACGAGCCCAAACACGAAGTGGTTTAGTTGCATGGTTGATTGGTACCGGTGACCACCTTCCGGCTCCATCATCAGACCCTGAGTACTATCTTGTGTCAAAGATCTTGTTGAGATGAATAAAACGAGCCTAAACACGAAGTGGTTTAGTTGCATGGTTGATTGGTACCGGTGACCACCTTCCGGCTCCATCATCAGACCCTGAGTACTATCTTGAGTCAAATAAATACATATAGAATGTCAGGTCGTTTCAATAGTTATTTGTACAACAAGAGATCAAAGTTTGATATTTCTTCGAGTGCTTAGTTTGAGTCCCGTGCAAGCGAAAGATTCTATAATAGATTCACGAGCGTAGCGAGTGAATCTAATTTAGAATCTTGAGCGTAGTAAGGGATTCAAAAGCGCACGAGATGTAAATAACTTTGATCTCGTGTAGTACACAAAATTTTTCACCCTAAGCAGTGAGAACATACCTAGAGGGACAGAGATAATAGAACCCAAGTATCGAACTTGTATTAGACCCCGCATGTTGAAATGACATTTGACTATAAAGGTCACTTGAATGTCATTTTGTCTCACTCAGTGAGCAAAATCGCATTTTGCTCACTGAATGAGACAACTCAGTGAGCAAAATGCGATTTTGCTCACTGAGTGAGACAAAATGACTCAGTGAGCAAAATCGCATTTTGCTCACTGTTTTTAAGAAGCAAAGTACCCTTGTTCGAGCTGCTGAGGTGAAAATATTTTTAATCCTGTCCGGTAGTTTATTAAACTGTACCATTATAAATTATAATACTATAAAAACAGTGCTAGGATCAAAGTCTCTCGTTGCGGTTTACACGCACACAGTATAGCGTTTTACACGGCGCCCGCCGCACACAATGATAAAAATCTCGTCGTCGCCGTTGAAAATGTGCGGAGCCGACCGACACACGTCCTGCCTCTACAAGCTCTGCCGCGGCACTGAGCTGGCGCAGCGCGCGTCATCGGTAATATAGAGTAGTTTTCAAAAAATTGCCAAAAAATTATAGTAGAATTTCATAAACACTAATGTATACCAACAGTATAAGCAAACGTTGCAGATTGCTTGAGTATGAAAATGACTTCGATATTAAGTAGATTTTCGTAGGAATTGACACTTGTTTCGGAGAGAAAATCGAGTTCGTTTTACTTTGATTTTCTCTTTCTCAAAGGTATGTAGGAAAAATATAGTTTGATATGCCTAAAGTACAGGGTATTAGTAATACAAAATAGCCAGGTTTAGCAGAGTAAAATTCTCAACATTTCCAAATAAGAGCTCGCCATTCAGTGCTTCACGGGGTTTTTCGGAAACGACCATCAGAAAAAAAATCATTACTAATTTAATAAGTCCTTTTTCTAATATTTACAACGATATTTATAAAGATAAGAAGACGCTTTTACTGGAACAAGTACTCATTGTTTCTAATAATGAGCGCAAAGTCCTGAATTTCGTCGACTAGTATCATCAATTTTGCATTATTTCGACTTTTCTTGTAAGAGCGCTCTTAAGGTGCCATGAGTTCGGCCAGCATAGTTTTTGAAAAATCGTAGCGCTTTTTGAGATCATAATATTACATAATATATCCGTCCAACTGTCATTTACCGTCGTTTTAGACATTACCGCATAGTAACTCCTTCTTCTTCTTCTTCCTCGCGTTGTCCCGGCATTTTGCCATGGCTCCTGGGAGCCTGGGGTCCGCTTAGCAACTAATCCCAAGAATTGGCGTAGGCACTAGTTTATACGAAAGCGACTGCCATCTGACCTTCCAACCCAGAGGGTAAACTCGGCCTTATTGGGATTAGTCCGGTTTCCTCACGATGTTTTCCTTCACCGAAAAGCGACTGGTAAATATCAAATGATATTTCGTGCATAAGTTCCGAAAAACTCATTGGTACGAGCCGGGGTTTGAACCCGCGACCTCAGGATTGAAAGTCGCACGCTCTTACCGCTAGGCTACCAGCGCTTCATTACCGAATAGTCACATAAGCATAAAACTCACCCTTTTCTGAAAGGGCAGCAAGCACGCAGGCATCATAGTGAGCAGTATCTTGACATCCACCGTGATGATCTTGACGATGAGGTCGGTGAGCACGACCAGCCACAGCAGCTCCCACACGTCGATGGGGCCGGCGTAGGCGGGGAACATCACCACGTTGGGCAGCAGCTTGCCGTCGCCGAACACGTAGTGCACCACGGCCACGAAGCCGGCCGTCCACGCCAGCTCGAAGCCGAGCCCTAATATGCTGCGGTTCAGTTGCGCGGCGTGCTCTCTGCATAATCCAATCATACTCTAATAAACTACGGTGGTACGGTGGATACTGTGTGAGAGGTTATATGAAACGAACGCAAGTGAATGATGAGATGACGGGCGACAGAGAGGTATGGAAGAGAAAGACATGCTGCGCCGCCGACCCCAAGTGAATGGGACAAGGGCAAAAGAATGATGATGACTTTAATAAATAAACTACGGCAATCAAATCCTTCTAAAATGCTAACGCTTTAGATTATTTGAATGTTCAGGTCTCTCGAATTTAACAAGTGAAGTATTTTTAATGCATCGTGGTCGGCCAGATTTATTACACCTCCGTGAAAATGTACCTAACTAAAGCAAACGCTCAACGTAAAAGAAACCTTCAAAATTCTTTTTTTTTCTCATTAAGATGTATTCGGGTAATTCAGATAGGAGAATACACTGAAAATGTGGCGGATAATTCCGAAAAGAGCATCTTATCACAAGGGAATATGAGTGATTTTGAAATGATTATCGGGATTGACCCAATTTCTGAAATTACCCAAATACACCTTATGTAAAAAAGTCAATAAATGTAAATTGTATGCTTTCCACCATTCACAATTCCTGCAATGCTTAGGTAGTATTATTTTTATTTATTATTAAAAAAAAAAAACAATTTTATTATGGTTTTTTGTCACTACTGTACATTGCGTAACTATTGAATTTAAAGCTAAGATATCAAATGTTATCATGCCAAAAATTGACATCTTCTAGCTTTATCAGAAGTATTATAAAAGAATAGTGCCACATTCACAACACTTTTCTTATTTTTCACTGGTTAATGTAGATTGTAGATTTCATGACTCTGCATCAACTTTAATTTTATTGTATTATGTGGCTTTAGTTCTATAGAAAGTCAACTGAACTCACCGCTTAACAGCAGTATTTCCATGTGAGAACGTGAAGAAGAGCAGGAAAAAGGCAAAGAGCCCTGCGCGCGCGTCATACAGGAACTTGATGAACAGGATAAAGTAGAATGGCGCGTAGCGGATCAGTAGGTTCAGTGTTCCACGCACATCTACTACCTGCAATCAGTTACAGATTTGACCCATCCTCCTAAATCCCTACAATCAAAATTTTCAAAAACAAAACTAATGCTTCTGGGTCTCAGAGGGCTATACTAAAGGGTAATTCGCAACTTGTGTCGATTTAAAAGACTCCCTTTGGTCATGTTTCAATTTATCGCCACTTGTTGCGAAATCCCTACTTTTTGCACTTGAATCGTAATGTACTATTATTGGTTGCATCCTTAATAAAATCATTAATATAGTAAATATATTGGAGTATATCCATATTTCTATGGTAACAATGGTGTGTTATGAATTATTCGGCCGTCACTATCTATCTGATGCTGACTGTATCTAATATAAATTTTTATTTGAGTTTAATTATCCTATAGATATTTTTTTAGTTATTTTACATAGGTTTAAATTTCATTTGATTTTTCTGCTGTAGACCCCTTCAGGGTAAAAGCCTCCTCCAGCTATCTGATGCTGACTGTACCTAATACTAATACATTGCAGGGATGTTGCGAACATCCGCATCCGCATCCGCAACCGCGGAACTTACGCATTATTTTCAACATCCGCATCTGCATAAAATCGATGCGGAGCTTATGCAGATGCGGATGTCAAACAAGTCGGGTACAGGAACGTCTCAGCGGCGGCGTAAGTGCTAGGTAATTTCGTCATTATCTATAACGAAATCGTCTAGATCCAGAAAAGTCGGGCAAGTTACTGTTTATTAAATATAACGCACCTATATATTCTTGCTCAAATACTAAACGTTTCATTTTTTTTTAATGAAAAAATACTAAAAATGTAATATTGTTTGCTAAGTACCTAATCTTGACATCCGCATCCGCCGCGGATGTGAGCCTTTAAATATCCGCATCCGCGGATGTCAAAAAATCTGGATCTGCAACATCCCTGATACATTGTTATATTTTAGGCTTACCTGTTGCGTGCCATCTTCACTTTGGCTATCATTATCCACATTGTCATGTATATTGTTATTGTTAGATGGGTTGACAGACACATTGATGTCCTGGAGGTCTGTAGCAGGCTCAGGGGCCTCAGGCTCCCCAACGGCCACATTACTCATTCCATGTGTCGGGGACAACGGCAGGGACCCCAGCACTACCCGCTCATTCACTATGTAAGTCTGGGCGTTGGGGCCCAAGTTCACATGTGCTATAGAACTCTGTGGTCTTTGAACTTCTGTTGCTTGATGTGTGCCAGGTGGGTTCCGAGGAAGCCATGTGGGAAGGGATAACCTTGCATTATTACCCTGAAAGTATTATTGCAAAAAATATTTTATTTATTTAAGTTAATTATAGTTATTTTAAATTGATATTATATAATTTAATGTGATTGTGTGTGTCATCCTGAAATGTATTGTATGCCTGAAAAGGTAGAGTCTGGTGAGACTACTAGAGTAGCAATTAATTTAAGCTTATATAACTCATTCTCAACATAGGTACATTAATACATTTCATTTCATTTCATTCATTTCAAAACAACAATTATAAACTGGTCTAGAATAAATTTTATGGTTTTAGTACTTGTACTCAATTGTACCCTGACTGTAAAGAAAATTTCTGGTCTAATAAAATATCATCACTTTATATAGCAATTTAACAGTGTCAAACCACAAGAAAGGTTCTAGCATTCAATGAAACTTAAAGTATAATTCACTTTAATTCCATATTCTCATATTTTTGAAGCGCAATTATGTGACTGTTGCATAATGAAAGGCATTTATATCAGTGTGGGTTTATGGAACAAACTAACAGCGAGTTTCATAAAAACATCACATGGCTATAAGAAATTTGTTCTACAAAATTTGTTTATCTTTATGCTGGTTGTATTTGCGGTTCTTGCAAATTTAAACACTTATGATATGTGTGTAGAGAAACAATATTATGATCATTATAATAAGATATAAAACCATAACTAATGCAGCATAAATGTCAGAGAAATCACAAGGTTTTTTTTTTAATTTTCTATAGGTACATAAAGTCATTAATTGTAATGTTTACATATCTGAACAGCCAATAAAAGATTTCTGCTCTATGACTAATCATTGTTTATTACATCATTATCAATAATCATTGCAAATTAAATATAATAGTTTACCATTCGGGCATGCTCAACGAGTGGTCTAATCTCCCTGAAGACACTGCTAAGGCGGTCTCCGAGCCCCACATTGTTCCTGTTTGCTGGCGAAGGCCTAGAAATAGAGTCCAATCTGACCAAAACATTATTCCGAGGCGATACTTCGGATGGAGGAACATTTTCAATGTCTACGTTTACTTGGTTCGGCTGTGTCATAGCTGCACATTTGATTGATATTCTATAACTGTATAGCTGCTATTTTCATTTGTGTTATTAAGCGATAGTGCGTGAAAAAGAAAACTATTTTTTGTGATATTTTGCGAATGCGAACATTGATGGATAGATGACGGCCAGGCACTTTGACATTTACGACTACGTTCAGAAAGTTATATTAAATCTAAAAGCACTAACAGACGGATATACCGGACCGCAATCTTGCCGCAACCCACAAACTACCTAAGAAGATACTACCAAGATACTACGTAGAACGGTTTGATAGTAAGTGTATATTGTGTAGTCGCTTCGTCCGGTACGCTCGTCTGTTACAGCTGTGACTCAGAACCATAGTCACTATAGTTTGGCCAGGGCACTCATTTAAAACAGAGACAAAGGGAATCATATTGTCTTTGTCTTACGCTTGTACGAGACTTGTACCCAAAAGAAAGGAATGACTATAGTTTTTTTGTTCTTATTTACTGACGAGTTTGGTTTGCCAGACTATAACATTATAAATCTATTGAATTTCCTACCTACATCTATGGTTTTGTCGACTGCCGATTCTCACTGTCAGTGTCATGTCATATCTGTCAGCTGCGTTGGTTGTTCGTTGTTCGCATGTTGTTCGTAAAATCGTAAACAAATTGCATAGAATTACATCAGGAATATTATTTATTTACCAAAC
Source organism: Cydia splendana (assembly GCF_910591565.1). Lineage (NCBI taxonomy): Eukaryota > Metazoa > Arthropoda > Insecta > Lepidoptera > Tortricidae > Cydia > Cydia splendana. The sequence continues at coordinate 10,396,804 of NC_085961.1, forward strand.
GGCAATTCCTAAAACCTGAGCCTAAAACAGCGTGTTATTGTAGAATATTTCGCGTAACCTTATTGTGTTGTGATATCTAGCACCGGTGTAGATAAGCCCTATGTTTGTTTCTGGCACAATAACATGAAAATAATTGGCTTTAAATAAATATACAATGTCTGAATTTAGAGACTGGTATTATGGAATACCTCTCTTCACCCGTTACTGGTTATCTTTAACTGTTGGACTCAGTATATTAGCCAAATTTAATCTTATTGACTTCAATTATTTTATTTTGGACATTGGCGCCTTCATCAATAGATTCCACGTAAGTATTGTAAAATTGGTTTATATTTATTAAATATCATATGTAAATTTACACCGGTTTTACATGGCATTTTCATAGGTCACAAGTATAACTAACTAAAATATTGCCAAACTATCATTGGTTTTAGTCATGGTCAGGTCAAAATGCATCAATGACCAAAATGTATTGAATGTGTTTACCTTATAGTTACTACCTACTAGTTAGTATGTCAGAGGTTTAGGAACTTAACATAGATCTAAGCCCCCATTCGCACGGGAGCTTTATCAACGCGCGTTAAAAAAGCGTTTGAATGACACAAATGGATAACCATGTATGTATTCACACGACAGCGGTGACGCTTTTTATCAAGCGTTGTTGGATTTTCGACTTTAAGCCTTGGTCGTTAAATCGAATTTAGAGTGCAGACAGATTCAAGCGCTTTTTTAACGCGCGTTGAAAAAGCTCTCGTGCTAATGGGGGCTAACTTTGGCATTACATTGAATATTTTTTACTAGTAAAGCAGCAATGCAGGAGGTCCCGGGTTCGAATCCTGGTAAGGGCATTTATTTGTTTGTTCCTGAATTATGGATGTTTTCTATGTATATAAGTATTTAACTTGAGTTTCCCCTCTATACATGTTTGCTTTTTATAATGGGGCACTGAGAGCAGTTACCTGGCATAGTGCAGCTACGCGATGGCTTTCAGAGACCATCCTTATATAATTAAATAAGATTGCCATTTACAAATTTGACAATAAAAATTACAGTCAATAACCAAATTGCAACTTCAAATATTCCGCGACCCATTAATTTTTACTCACTTCTCACTCTAATGGACCCGCCCCTAACTTCTATCCTTATTAAGTATGTACAGGGACATAATATAAAACTTTTAATTCTTACTGCTCGTCTTACTATTATTTCTATCTATCTATATTTAATTTCTACGTTTTTACCTCCATTTCATCTGCTATGTTGCTTGCCTTAACAATCTGTCATCTGCTTTCCGCTCTTTTTCACTAATGTTTTGTGTTTGTGGTGTTTTAGGTTCCCAGTCTATCCTTCCACAAAAATCAAAATTTAACCGAACATTCTCGTCTCACAAGTCAAAAGTCTACACCTCGACATTGGCAGAATCCACCTTGCTAAATTTAGCGAGAATTAAAAGCCATAAAAAAAAATCCAAATTGCAAATTGTCACAATTAATTTTGTTTTGACAATTTTATTTAGGCCATTCAAATCCATTTATGCAGGAAAAGCTACTAAGAGAGCAACCTAGGTTTGAAACAGAAGTTAGGGAAGTTAGGGAAGGTCTCCCAAGACCATTGTCACGTTGAGTTGAAGTAGCTGCCCTCAGCGCCCCATTTAAAAATTGCACCCTGTGTATTCTTTCTTCCTCGATTCCTCATGACTGAGGGTCGCGACCACATGAGGTCGTTATTTTGTGCACCAAGGCTCTCTATTCTGCACGATTTTCCGCCTTCCTAATAATAGGCACCTGTGTAGATCCCTGGCAGGCCTTCTTTAAAGTTGCGGATTGGTGGATGTCCACTACCCCGTCCTCCATCCACCATGCCAACCATAATACTACTGTGTATGTGTATACTTTACTTAAAACAAAAAAAATGTTACTAGTTATGGCGGCCAGCAACAGCACTATTCTACTATCCCATCACCCAATCAACCGGGTTCCACTTCCTCGTGAACTGTTACTTCCTGTACAGTTATTCCGAGCGTCTGGAGGATGGGATCTTCGCTGGCAAGCCAGCTGACTACTTTACTATGCTGATCTTTAATTGGCTTGTCTGCATTGGGATTGGAGTTCTGATTGGATTAAGTGTGAGTACATGTTTTGAACTATTTTCTGTATTAAAATAAAGTATATACTTACAAAAAAATTCCAAAAAAAGTGAAAAATATTTTTTTAGTCTTCTAGCATTGCCCTTCCATACCTACTTATTAGCTTGATATTTGTCCCAGCAGTGGGACGTATATAGGCTAAATTATTATTATTGTTAAATTAGGTGGTTCCACACAGCACAAATCGCAGCAGAAATTGGTGTAGAAACAGCTTATTCTGTATAGACGTGCCTCGCAACAAGCAATCGCCCCCGCGGCGATGAGGCACCTTTACGCCTCGGCCACGATATTGAGCGTATGCGACGGCGGCAGCGATAACCATAGGTTGGAGCGCGACACAGCGATCGGTCCTTTCGTTCCCACCTATGGTTGTCGTTGTCGCCAGTCACGTAATTTCGTGGCCGAGCCGTTACACAACTGCATCACGCTTCAATTTCCTTGCAGTGGCTCATTCTGTCCAGTCAGTGGCGAATTTACAGTCTTGGCCGCCCTATGCCCTGTAATTACTAGCCGCCGGCCCTTTCTCAGCACCCATTATACAGACTGCCGCTCTTAATATCTGGCCGCCCTAGGCCAGGGATTAATGGGCCTTAGGGCAACCCGCCTGCCTATTATATTTAAGTTTGTTCCTCAGTACGTAATGGATCCGATGGTGATCTCGGTGCTGTACGTGTGGTGCCAGCTGAACAAGGACGTGACCGTGTCCTTCTGGTTCGGGATGCGGTTCCGCGCCATGCTGCTGCCGTGGGTGCTGCTCGCGTTCAACGTCATTGTCAATGGAGGGTGAGTTTTTGATATGTTTAACATACGAGTATACACTTAGCAAAGCAGGTTGTACTGGCAGTGAGCTGTTAAAATCTGCCGAAACTTGCACAACCCATTTTTTCCCCTAATCTGTTACCATTTTTTATGTGCTTTAAAAATGCATGCATACAGTCAGAAATGAGAAAGCAGGCGAGCTAATTAAAATGATCTGCACACACATAATAAAGTTATGTTTCATTTTAGTACTTATTTCTTTTTTATTTAGGATTACCAACAGAAATTACCAATTTGCACAACATTTGATAAAAGGTTATCGAGCCATTAGAGCCAAGATTCTTTTAACATAACAATGATGCTTGTACTAAATGTGACTTTCCATCAGAGAAGGGTACTTGTGCTTTATCTGCAATAAGGACCATTCTATCAGAATTTCTGTTGAAATTTAAGATGAAAAGGTCCTTATTGCACTTGTAGCAAATAAGGACCCTTCTGTAATGGAAAGCCACAAATATAGGTTCACCTCTATATTTAGTTCGTTTATTTTAGCATTAGAAAAAAGCGACCAAGTGCGAGTCGGACTCGCACACGAAGGGTTCCGTACCATTATCTATAAAAACGGCCACCCATCCAAGTATCAGTACTTTTTAGGGTTCCGTACCCAAAGGGTAAAACGGGACCCTATTACTAAGACTTCGCTGTCCGTCCGTCCGTCCGTCCGTCCGTCCGTCCGTCCGTCTGTCACCAGGCTGTATCTCACGAACCGTGATAGCTAGACAGTTGAAATTTTCACAGATGATGTATTTCTGTTGCCGCTATAACAACAAATACTAAAAACAGAATAAAATAAAGATTTAAATGGGGCTCCCATACAACAAACGTGATTTTTGACCAAAGTTAAGCAACGTCGGGAGTGGTCAGTATTTGGATGGGTGACCTTTTTTTTTTTGCTTTTTTTTTGTTTTTTTTTTGCATTATGGTACGGAACCCTTCGTGCGCGAGTCCGACTCGCACTTGCCCGGTTTTTTAGTATTTGTTGTTATAGCGGCAACAGAAATACATCATCTGTGAAAATTTCAGCTGTCTAGCTATCACAGATCACGAGATACAGCCTGGTGACAGACGGACGGACGGACGGACGGACAGCGGAGTCTTAGTAATAGGGTCCCGTTTTACCCTTTGGGTACGGAACCCTAAAATAACGGACTATACTGCTACTCAATGGTCTATTTATAATGGTTTTTTAATTAAACATTTTGTTTCCAGTGGCGTTGAAGAGTTCCTGGGCATCCTGGTGGGCCACCTGGCCGTCTTCCTGAACTTCAAGTACCCGCAGGAGTTCGGCGGGCCCGCCTTACTGACACCACCTGCTATCCTGTAAGTATATCCAGTGGCTACAATTAAGTCTATGCTTCATCATCATCATATCAGCTAGAGGACATCCAGTGCTGGACATAGGCCTCCCCCAAAGAGTGCCACAATGTCCGTCTATGCTTGGTTATAAGTAACTACATGAAAGGAAGGAATATTTAAAGACAATATTGTAATTTTTATATTGACATTTTACACGTTTTAATGAAAGCCAAATGCCATGAAAAAAATCACCCAGAAACTAGATATTTGCAAGGGCAGACTCCACCCAAAATCTTAAAAGTTGGCTCGAGATAAAAATATTCACGAAAACATGTCTAATTTTAAGTTGTATATCGTTACCCTGCATACCATAGAAGTATAATTTTTAGTATAAAATAGCTAGTGATATAGGTAGCCGAGGGATCTGACAAGCAAAATATTAATCGGAAGTATATTTTTAGAGTAATTGAGATCAAAGGTGACATTCGCGATGACGACCATATTTTCCGTCGCAAGTTAGGCGCGGCGATTGATATCTTTTGTTTCCTTCTAATTTCCTGGCTTTACGCCCCCTCTTAAGATATGTGTCAGGGCAGCACGGACGTTAGAAGCCCTGATGCAGTTACTACGAAATGCTTAACACCATCTAGTTCAGCAGTTATAATACTTATAATTACTATAAGTTAATAATAATATTTTGGACTTCATTGTGCAATTGTGCATCGATAATTTCACTTTATTTTATTTATAGAAAGAAATATTTCCCTGAGTTCCGTCGTCCGAACAACTTCGGTCCTGCACCCGGAACGAGAACCCCCGCTCCTGAAGGACACGAGTGGGGCCGCGGACAAGCTCTAGGCGGCCTCTGAATCCATCTTCGATCTTCCTCTCCATCCTTTTACTTAACAACCTTGTACCGTGAGTATTAGTACTCATATTAGTATGACAGGCTATATTTGGGCCAAGCTATAGTTCGTTTTTTTAGCATTAGAAAAAAGGTAAGCGATCTTGATATGTCTTGAAACACGGTTTTTAAAAATCTGTAACTATTACTTAAGAAATCAGAAGAATATAAATCGTCGGGTGGTAAGCAAAAGTCACTAACTAACAACATTGAAATTATTGGACAATAAACCGTGTTACAAGTGTAATACAGTGCATTGTTACTTTAATTTTTTGATAGTACTTAGTGAGTTTTGCTTGTCACCCGACGTAATGATCGTATTAGATTCATAATTGTTACATATTTGCCGTGACTTATTTTACGTATATAATACGTGTTTTTCAATTAAAAGACACATCAAGATTGTTTACCTTTTTTCTAATTCTAAATAAAACGAAATATGTACATATATATCTACAGTCAATGTTTGACAATATGTCAACCCAAAACGTATGATGCTTTAAGGATGAACAATATGTGATATTCGGCTGTTATGTCTTAAATAACTTTTATTAGACAGTGGATCTTCAGTACGATGTACTACCTATATTTTTAACCCATTGTGTGATGAATATATGTGTTGCCTAAAACTTACACTTATGGCGACAAATCGACAATTCACTTCGTAGTTTGTTATCGAGTCGCGCTAATAGGCTAGTGACTACTCCCCATTAAAAGTACAAAAAACACAAATATTTTTTCGTTTTAAGGTTAAAATAAGGTAGGTAATCAATCGAGTTTTCATATACTTATTAAAAAAGATAGTTACAATAACGAAAGATTATTAACCACAAGCCACAAAGAAAATATATTATTTTTTAAATCTTGTAAAAAATAATTTAACTGCTCACTATTGCGAATTTTAGTTCTAACGGTATCTAGTTAGGCACACGGAGGGGCGTATAAGCGACCACTTCTGTACAAGTAATACATATTAGCAAAGTTGATCCACTGTTACCCTTGATGGTTGATGGATCTATACCCCACTCTCCCCTACTCTGAGCAGACTCAAAGCAGACATGTTGGCTTTGATAGACTTGCTCGGCAAATATGTCAGCATCCGGGACCAGAGTCAGCACGTTTTTATGAGACTAATAGGGAGTATTGCTGCAATGTTCTGCCGCCAGAGTGCAGCACTAATTTGTTTAGTAAACCATAGAGACCATAGATTAACTTATACATACTAGGCCTTAAACAGTTTTTTGACAAGTTTTTACTATGACATTGATGCATCAAGGCGGTTTGTTTACAGGTGGCCTACCGAGAAACGCGAAAATCGAAATTTCTTTATCTGCCTCTCTATCGATCGAATAAGCAAAAGTGATAGAGAGGCAGAAACCGACTTGCGACTGTCGTGTTTCACGGTAGGCCATGTGATTGAGTTAGTGACGCCCTCTACGCAGAGTTTTGCGTAATATTCCCTATTGCAACGCAATAATAAACCACTAAATCAGTTGTCGACATTCTAGGTGCCACCTTCTTTAATATATTTTTATATTAAAGTCCATAGAATCTTGTCGGACTTCAATTAATAATATGTGATCATGTCATAAGTCGAATAACAACTAAAGATACAGTTTTAATATATTAACTAGGGATGTACCGACTGGTCGCCGACTAGTCGGGAAAGCCGACTATCCGGCCACATTTGTAGTCGGCGATTAGTCGGCGACTAGTCGGCAAAAATAGCCGATTAGTCGGCACTTTATCAGTGAAAGAAAAACAGAAAAAATAGAAATCAACGGTCAATATTTACCATGCGTTTTATGTTTATTTTACTAAAATACCTATTCAGGGTTGCATACGAAAACTTTTGTTCATATAATTGACCGTTTGATCGTTATCGTATGTTAATCCAGTAACTTTGTCGAATTTTGTAACCTGGCTCTTGCATCAAATCCGGTAGTTCTGATTTTTTGCAGAATTATTTATGATGTTGGCCCAATGAATAATACAAGTTTGTGACTTCGAGCGCCGAACGCAACTTTGTCAAATATCGAAAAACCCGCGAAAATTTCTGTTTTCTTTTATATTTGGGCGATTATAAACCTAAAGGACTAGTTTATGATAGTGCCTTCTTAGGGCGTTTTTAAAGTGGACTAGATTGGCTACAGTACGAAACTAGAATTGTCTCTGTACATTTAATAGTTTCCGAGACAAAGCCTTTCAAAGTTTATAATTTTTTTCGAACTTGTATTTGTAGGCCAAGTAAGTGCAGTGAGTATGCACTTTTGTCTCAGGCAATGCCGCTTGGCACAATTGTTTCTAAGGTAAAACAAAGCTGATTTGAGCCGGTAGACACGAGATCGTACCGTGCCTACCCCCCAAAAAAGGGGGGGAAATGGTCGGCTCCCCAGGTGCAATCTATGCTATATTTCTTCCTGCTCTTTGCAACTAGGGCAAGTTATATATCATTTTCATATAATATAAGGACGAGCACATTATATTCATACTTTTAAAACGCCAAATTAAGTGTTTTTTTTACATTTTTAACCTTTGACTTTGGCCATAATTACATTTCTATGGAAATCGTCACTCAATCCGCTACATATTTTTCCAAAAAAATGTATAACTGCCTGCTTTGAAGTGATACTTTATAGAATAAGGAATCCCTCAATTATATGAAAATAATATTTATTTTCATATAATTTTTATTTATTTTTATATATATTTTTATTTCTTCCTGCTCTTAAGCAGGAAGAAATATAGCATAGATTGGACTGGTGATCCGACCCTTGCGCCTCCCTTTTTGGGGGGTAGGCACGGTACGATCTCAAGCTACCTGGTCAAATCAGCTTTGTTTGACCTTAGGAACAATCGTGCCAAGCTGCATCGCTTGAGACAAATGTGCATACTCACTGCACTTACCCTACGAAAACAATTTCAAAAAATTATAAATTTTGAAAGGTTTATTTTGTAAACTACTAGATGTACAGAGACGATTCTAGTCTCGTATTGTAGCAAATTAAGTCCACTTTAAAAACGTTCTGAGAAGGCACTATCAAAAACTAGTCCTTTAGGGTTGTAATCGCCCAAATCTAAAATAAAACCGAAATTATCGCGGATTTTTCGATATTTGACAAAGTTGCGTTCGGCGCTCGAAGTCACAAACTTGTATTATTCATTGGGCCAACATCATAAACAAAGTCTGCAAAAAATCAGAACTACCGGATTTAACGCAAACGCGAAATGTACAAATTTACTGTATTATATCTGGGGGCTGGTTTTTTCCTCTACAGGTCGATCTCAACTGATTCTCGTGTAATTTCATGTGCAAGTTCTATAGTTAATTTTTTATTATCATTATTCAGTTTTTGTTTTTTTTTTTTTTTAATGGTGGAGCCACGAGGAACTATAACTGGCGACTACGTGCGGAAAATAGAGCCTTGGAAATACCTCCTATACAAGCTGTACTGACGGTCTGCTCAGGATCGCAAAATAAAAGAACTAAAGACAGAAATTGAACGAGGATTCTTGTGATAGGTCTTTGAACCTGTAGAGAACACCTTTTAGCCAAGCTAATATGATGAATAGCGCAACCAAAGGAGCAAAAATATTGTTTTTCACCTGACCTTATACGAAACTAATGATCTGGCCGACTAGCCGACTAATCGGCCATTCGAGCGCCGATTAGTCGGCTAGTCGGCCAAATCAATAGTCGGTTCATCACTAATATTAACGTTATTTTTATAGCTAAGTACCTATAGTGCTGTTGTTGTGTGATAGTCTTGCTGTATTATATACATATATGTAATATGTTTATGTATTAGATATTGTGATTGCTGATTACTTGTACAATTTGTAAAAAAAAAAAAAATAACCACACCAGCTGATGGAGGCTCTCTTCATTGTTCAAAAACTGTTGAGAAAGTTGCAGTTTATCCACAGTTTTGGCAAAGTAATCTGATGCAAATTTTGAATCGTTTCTTTATGTTGGCTGGTAGGATTGACTTTTGAATGATAAATATGTAATAACGTTCGTTTGGATTTAATTTGGTTTGATTTTGTATGATATTTTACAGTTAGTATTATCCATGCGTTGGTGTGGTGAAAAATGTTGTGTTTCACTCGGTGGCAAAATTTGTTTAACCCTCGTGCCTTGAACCCTCGCAACGCTCAAGATTCCACTTTTCGTTCTAACCACGAGCATAGCGAGTGGTTCAATTTTGGAATCTTTCGCTTGCTCGGGTATCGATATTAGCACGAGCGCTTAAACAACAACTTTGCCCACTTTTAAAACAAATAACTATTGTTATTGATATGGAGATGAGTTTTCATGTCAAATAATGTATTTAATGTATGTACTTACATAATACGTGTCGTGTGTACCACAGTGGGCATCAGTGTACCTATTTGTTAACGCCGCGCGCTGAGGATGTGATACACGCGGTTAAAAATTTCGCATTTACACAAAACGTGGATGTTTCATTAATATCATATAGGTACAATGTTTCAAAGAAAAATGTAATTAGGTATCTAATGTCAAACCAAAAATAAAAATATTTTTACTTATCCTATACTTTAAATTATCTACCTTTTCACAAACATACACAAATAACTTTCATTGCGTACAGTCGACGTCAAACATGTGTTTACACTTTTGCACCTTACTTCCTTTGTAATAAGGCGAAAAATGTAAATATGTATTTGACATCGACTGTACGATACGAGACCAACCCCGAAATCGCAAAAGAATACATTTACCTCTAATTTAGGTCTATCTATTATTTACCTCTAGTGTAGCTAGTATTGGGTCCTTACCTATGAAATTGGCGTTTTTGTTCATAGATATAAGTCTGATCCTAGTTTTTTTTTTTTTTTACAAAAGTACATACACAATTACAATAAAACTACAATATGATTTCGCCAAACTGCTTGACAGCAATTAATTGTTATTTTTTATTGTTAAGTGTTCAGAATTAAGCCTTGAAAATAGGTCTTTTCATGTGCTGTCGGTTCGAGTATTAAAATTACTTATATTTTTCTAATGGTACCAATTTTCAAGAAATGGAGATATTGAAAACATACCTTAAAGGTGTCAAAAATTACTGGAAAAATTTTGTTTGGTTTGAATTAGCCATCAAAAAAATATCCGCAAAATTAATTGTATGGAAATTCGTGTTTCGTTGAAATTCTCCGAACAAAACGCCAATTTCATAGGTAATGACCTAATATAATAAAACTTTTTTCTAAATATTGATAATTTATTCTGTATGTTCTTTAGTTTAAATAATAGTCAATAGACCGCAATGCATTCTAGCCTTCAATACAATGAGCAATAATATCCCCCTACAACCTACAACACGTAACATCGAAGCACAACGTAGACACTTATAATTACGTAAATTCAGTCTTTAAGTAGGCTTTGCACCGTCTGCATTGTAAACGAGGCCGGGTGCTACTTGGCGACCCGGCTGTTCTAGATAAATTAAGACGAACCTTTGTCACAACACACAACACGTCGCTAATTGTAATTTGTGCTTCAATTAACTCGACATTAAAAACGATACCCGACTGAATGTTAATTAAAGTAATAAATATAAATTGCGGTCAATTTGTAGGTATCTCTCTCGTTCTCCGCCGGAAACTCGGCACGGCATTGCGTCTCAATACTTTCAATGTTCGGTGTCAGGCTTCAGCGCCAGCACGCCTTGCGCGTGCAGGTCGCGCACGGCCTCGAGCAGGCGGCGCTCGGCGCGTGGCTCGCCCAGCGCCACGTCTACACTGCCGGCGCACAGCAGCAGCGCACGCAGCGCAGCGCGCGGCCAGTCCGCCGCCAGCGCGCGCCTCACCACCACTCCCGACCCGCCGGCGCCCAGCCGCCTGCACTCTGCCTCCAGCCGCTCGCCGTACTCCTCTATCAGCTCCGACCCCACTTCGCGACGCAGCTCCGGCGTCAAGGACGAAAGCAGCAGAAGCGCTACGTCGTCCATCGGTCGCCCTAGCGACACCATCTGCCAGTCCAGGGCAATACACTCGCATTCGCCGTCCCGCTCCCTGAACAGGAGATTGCCGCTCCAGAAGTCCGCGTGGGCGAGGGGCGCAGGTTCGGCGGGCCGAAGGAGCGTGCCGAGCAGCGAAGGCGCGCGCTCGCTTAAGGCGGAGACGGCGGCGGCCTCCTCGGCACAGTCGGGGCGCGCGCGGAGGAATGCCTCGAGCTGCGGTAGGCCGCGGCGCACGAGGCGCAGGTAGCCGGCTGCGGCGCGTTCGCAAGGGAACAGGAAGTCGAACCGGGAATCGAGCGGGCCCTCGCGCTCACGCAATGCAAGCGCCAGCGCGTGCAAGCGCGCGGCCGCGTGCAGTGCTGCGCGCGCTCGCCTCACGCTCAACCCCTCTGCAAACTGCGCAGCCTCGTAGCCCGCCGACGTAACGTCCTCCAGCACCAGCTCGCTGTCGCCGCCAATTTCATCTACCACATAAGAGGGTATCTTTAGTCTTTACTTATGGTAATGAGAAGGTATTTGGTTTTCTTTTATTTATTGTACCTAGGTACAATAAAGAGGATTGACAACACGCCTTTGCGAAAGTACTATTTTTCACGTCCTCGTGTTTACCTAACTGCCTAAAATAATGAAAATAAAAGGGAAATTATCATGAATACCTAAGGTCACTTGCGCCATCCAGGGTCATCACTAACTCGGAGCTAACCGGTTAAACCCGCAGTTACCAGTACAATTTAACTCTGTGTTACTTATGTGTTAATGCTATCTCTCTTCTTCTTCTCAAATTAAATTTGAATAGGGTACTTTTTTCTGTTTTGTTAGTAGCTAACTTACGTAGGTATCTATACTGAACATAGCATTATATTATATAGAACAATTTGTATGCCTAACTTTATCGATAGAGAGATAGATATAAAGTATACTCAACATCGAGAGCGGGTAAATAACTGAAAAATAAACAATGAAGAATCAAAAAGAAAAAAATAGCTAAATAGGTCATGAGTGTCGGGTGCTGAAAGTGGGACGCCGCAGCGAGCTGAGAGCGATCGACGTGTTAAGTAGTGACGTCACAATGAGCTCAGCTATCTCAAATCTCAACATTCAACAATCAATTATTTTAGCCGGTTCATAAACTCTGTGAGGTCATCTAGGTACCTAGGTACCTATGTTTTTATTTTCTGAAGATCGACTCACGCTTGGCTGTAATTTCCTAGGTTTTCCTCATCTACTTATAGGTTATAGGTAAATTAATAAGAACTATTTTGTGTATTTTTTACATTTTAATGTAGTTTCGGGAATAGGCTGTGAATACCTCATTGAAAAGTATAAAAGTGCGAAACTTTTATGCGCGGTTGGCATTTATTTCATCTTGCCAAGATGCATTTTTCTTTCATATGTCAATCGTATCGTATTGAAGGATCGATATAGAAGGGTTTGAGGCAAATATTATTTGAACCGTCGCGGTTATATATCTGCATACATCTCTGCATGTCTACACAGACAGCAGACTACAGAGGGCGTCAGCGTCTGAGTAGGTATAGTAACATGTTTATATGAGAAACACACTAACCTGGTAATCTAGCCTTCATACATTTAGGTATCGGCAAGCCCATGCCGGGTCCCAGCGCTTCTTCGGCCAGCTTATTCAGCGCCGGCGCGAGTTCAGTATAGAAGAGTATCTCGCGGGTATCAAACTGTGCTTCGGCCACGAAGAGTCGGCCGAAGGGATCGCGCGGAGGCAGCTTGACCACCAGGGGGAGAGAGCGCCGTTCGCCACCGCTCTCGTAACAGATGGTGACGGCCAGCACGCGGGACAGCGCCCCGGCGACGCCCGCTCGGGACTCCACATGAACCTAAGGGCGGGTAATACAGGTTACCTATAAGCCTGAGTTTTTTTTATTCACATGATATGAATCATGTCGTATTGTCAATACTTAAATCGGAACTCGGGCGTAAAATAAAATACTTACTGGTCTGTCTGTAGCCAGATAGTAGGTTAGCATTATGAATAACAGCAGGTCAGGAAGGTAATATTTATTGCCCTGTGATTGCACTATGTATATATACAAATTTTCCTCATTTCTGAATGAGGACTTCTAGTCTCAAAAATACAAATCTTCATTGAATTGAAACTCGACTTCACCCAAACCAACTGGTAAAGAGTTAATAATAAAAACCGGGCAAGTGCGAGTCGGACTCGCGCACGAAGGGTTCCGTACCATAATGCAAAAAAAAAAAACAAAAAAAAAGCAAAAAAAAACGGTCACCCATCCAAGTACTGACCACTCCCGACGTTGCTTAACTTTGGTCAAAAATCACGTTTGTTGTATGGGAGCCCCATTTAAATCTTTATTTTATTCTGTTTTTAGTATTTGTTGTTATAGCGGCAACAGAAATACATCATCTGTGAAAATTTCAACTGTCTAGCTATCACGGTTCGTGAGATACAGCCTGGTGACAGACGGACGGACGGACGGACGGACGGACGGACGGACGGACGGACGGACAGCGAAGTCTTAGTAATAGGGTCCCGTTTTACCCTTTGGGTACGGAACCCTAAAAATTGGCAAAATGTACCTCGTTGGCGTGGTTGACCCCAGCAGCGGCGAGCAGCTCGCGTGCCCACTCCTCGGTGAGCGCGGCGTCCTGCTCTGCCTCCGGGCCCCCCTCACAGTCCGAGCCCTCACTGTCGCTGCTCGGCGCCTCCGACACCGCCACGCTGTCCCCGCCCCCCGCCAACATCTTAACTCCTACACAGCTAACCCTCAAAACATCACTTGCGTATTTTTTTAATTATTTTGTAGAGCACGTTTGTCAGTGGAGGTCCGATGGTGTGTGTGTAGCGCGGCTCGCGGGCGCGGCGCGGACGCGCATGCGCGTTTCGCCTCCAAGCCTATCTGCCGCAACTACATTCAAGAACTTAATCAATTATATGTTTTATTCTCATGACATAAGGTTTACAAGTCAATGATTTTTCAAGTGCTGATGTTCCAGATTTCCTTTACGCGATAGCGCATCTCCCTCAATTATTCATCGGTCTCCTATGACGTGTCGCCGCTCAATCGCGACATGAAGGTATCTGGGTTGCGTAGGGATTTTTTCCATTTGTAAATGCACCAGGAGGAACAATTTGTGATTGCACTCTGTCTGTGTCGGGGACGATGGAATGCTGATGTAGGTCATGCGAATGATTTTGGTTAGTGTAGGACTGTAGGTACAAAAGTTGAACTTTACTTCCACATCTACGTTCATACGTAGGTATATTCATATATACAGGTGGCCCATTTAGATCGGACAGTATTGAAAAATCTGAAACTATAAGACATACGATGATCTCTTCTTGTGTTGTGTTGCGACACTAGCAAAGAGCTACAAACAACCACAAATGACAATTTTACTACCTAAACGGGTCGAATATTGTATTGATTTATTTTCTTCTTCTTCTTGGTGAAAATAATGGTGGTCATTTTGAAAACTTACTAAAATATATGAAAACAATTCATTATATTCATTTCAGACATCATGTTTCATTAGTAATATTTACTGCTTAAGACCTACACAATCGATATCCAAATAGAAATAGGTAGTGTTAGTTTAATTTTCCAAAACGTCCGGGTTCGATTCCCGAGCTGAGTACACATTTATTTTAAATGTATGAATGCAGTTTTTCCTGTTACTAATATCGTTTCAGATTGTCCCATACTGACCGATCTAAATGGGCCACCCTGTATAAGTAATAACTGTAATAAGTATCTACGCTCAATTATAGCAGCAATACAGTCCTAGCATTAGGAATGTATGTCAGTATGCTCTTCTTTTATTTAATGTCTTGGTTCTAGAATATTAAAAAAAAATACTATGTAGGTATTAATATTCCTATAAGTAAGTAAGTACTTAAGTTTGGTGATGAGTCTTATTTTTCTAAAATCTAATTTAATTTGAACCTTAAATCGAAACTCTAAGGTTGAAATTCTATTAAAACATGTGCGGTCGATAAATCGTCCTTATGCGGAAAAGGGTTTTGATAAAAGTTAGACCAAGAAAAGTCTGCAGTGATTTTGATAGCGCACGCCGTGCAAGTGTTATTTACACTTTATACGTCATAATTGCATAGAAGTTGACGTTTAAAATAACACTTGCACTGCGTGGGCTATCAAAATCGCTGCAGACTTTTCTTGGTCTAACTAACTTATGCAATAATATATATATACGTGAAATGTTAAAAGGTACGGCATTTTTACATTATAATTAAATTATCTATCTATTTAATATAGGTCAAGATCTAACTAAAATATCGACACGGACAAACCGATGGGACCGACCCTAGTCACAGGTGTCATCACTCATCTCCATACAATTTATAACCTTAAAACGCAAAATTGTATTGAGATGACATCCGTCAGCGTACCCTTCCTGTTTGAAAAATACTATAACTGTAAGTACCTTCGAGCAACACCGGCTTCCGACACATCGGAAGGGAGGGGCCCAAGCGATATCTCACCGTACTGTTATTGTATTCTGAGAGATGAGAAGTCGGATTTGTCGCTCGACCGATACGCAATTTGTACTGAGCGAGCAAAATCGATAAATCCAACAATTACATGAGACTATAATATAATAATTGTGTTTGAATGTAATTAAACGTATGATATGTAAAAAAAATATTACATGTGAAATGTAACACTTTCTTTTTGTAAATTTGATGTCCCCGACCATTATATAACAAAAAACCGAGCAAACAGGCATTTTTGTGCAGCAGTGTTCACGCGCGCGTCTGGACTCGGTCTAGTGAAAAATCCAAGTGCAACTAGTTTTATTACCCGCGCTAGATTAGATTGACGCGCTAATCTTGTACCTCGGCAGAGGGGAAATAGTGCGAATGCCGCCTCCCTTCCGTGTTGCTCGAAGCCTATTACTCCAAGTTACTGACCATAGATTTATTAGGCATAGATCACTAGTCCGTACTCCGTAAGTACATCCCTAGTGAAGCCATTTCAAGTGCGACGTCACATCGCACTCGTGTCATCGTATTCGAAGGGCCCCCACGCAGCAACGCAAAGTCGAATCGTTTTGTGTACAGTTGTACACCTCCCGATTAAAAAACTAAAACACAGGAAAGATGGTTGTTTGTGCAGTAAATGGGTGTCACAACGCATCATATGATAAAAACAAACCGACTGACATTACATTTCACGCGTAAGTATCGAGTTTAATGCTTAGTTTAATGTGATATTTTTATGTAATCGTAAATACAAAAAATCCAAATTTTCGTCAGCCGCATGAATCTGGTAAATAACTGGATCTGGCATGAAAGGTGGGGGGAGGGGAAGTGACCGAACAGGATAGTGATATCTTTCAGTAGGAGTGGCAGCGAAAGAGCTATTATTGTTTGTCCTTGTCACAGCCTCACATTTTATTTGGTCTGCACCGTAAATTTAGTACGGATTATGGTGGGCAACAAATAAATTCGACCAATCATAGTGTCGCATTGCGTATGTTTTGTCCCTCACGGAGGCACGAGTATACCACTATAGGATCCTATGGTCAGCGTCAGCCGCCATTTCTTATAAATGTTGCCAGTGTAGTGAATATTGTTTCCTCAAATGGGACATGACGTTTACATTCAACTAAAATAAATACGCTTAATTAAAGTTCCTTGTATAATAGGGAGTATTACTGCAATGTTCTGCCGCCAGAGTGCAGCACTAATTTGTTTAGTAAACCATAGAGTAACTTATACATACTACGCCTTAAACAGTTTTTTGACAAGTTTTTACTATGGCATTGGTGCATTTACAGGTGGCAGACCGCGAAACGCGAAAATCGAAATTTCGTTATCTGCCTCTCTATCGATCGAATAAGCAAGAGTGATAGAGAGGCAGAACCCGAACTTTCGACTGTCGTGTTTCACGGTAGGACATGTGATTGAGTTAGTGACGCCCTCTACGCAGAGTTTTGCGTAATATTCCCTATTATAGAAAATTATATATTTAATAATTTTTCATTATTTCATTTCAAATTATGTTTTTTATCAAATAAGATTAATTATTTATTTAGTTTTGTTCTTATATTTATTTGGTGTAATGTTCGTTTTAGATTTCCGACTGATCCGCTTCTGTCTGCGACGTGGACGGGAAAAATTAGGCAAAATCGAAATGACGCCACATGGAAACCGACTAAACATAGTCGAATATGCTCGGTCCATTTTGATGAGCAAAATAAGTACACTAGTAAAACCGGCTTGCGCAAATTACGACATGGCACGGTCCCGACTAAAGTAAGTACTTTTTTGAACAGGTAACTGTGTTTTTAAAATAGCAACAAACCCCATCAAATACACATCATCGGGAGAAGAAAAGTAAGATGTCCCTTGTAATATGAATTGCAA
This sequence comes from Cydia splendana, assembly GCF_910591565.1. Classification (NCBI taxonomy): domain Eukaryota; kingdom Metazoa; phylum Arthropoda; class Insecta; order Lepidoptera; family Tortricidae; genus Cydia; species Cydia splendana. The sequence continues at coordinate 10,414,338 of NC_085961.1, forward strand.
ATATTGGCCGCCATCTTGAACTTTTTAGGCTCGCACATACCTAGTAGGAGGCGCGAAGGGTTGAAAGTGAGAGTGCCAGATTATAGTTTGTGTCCGATTGTGTTGAAAATGTATAACTGCGGATCCGAAGGAATCCTCCTAAATGTGGATCTCTGGTCAGAAATTTTATAAAGCGAAGATTATGTATTTGTAAGGGATAAAACATAATTTAAGTAAATTAGGCCCATAAAGTGTTACGAACAACGGGTTAACCCATTCATGGCCACGAACCGCTGAGCGTACACAATACGCCGGGCCACCATACAAACCGTTTTTAGCTAAAACGTATGACTCAGCTTATGGGTCTCGAGCCTGGCGCGTACGGTAAATAAATCGCCGCTTATGAAGCCGGCCAGTTGAACAGCATTATGCAACATTTTTACTAACCACCGTTTTTCTGTGCCTATCAAAAAAAAACTAATTACTTATTGCAGTTTGGTTAGGCGGGTTCAAATTCCGGTAATCCATAGCCATGGTCACAAAATACGAAATCACTAAACAGCACAGGAGGAGTATAAAGTCGCCCACGAATAAATCGTGACTAAATAATATTTCCCGTGTTACTCCAAAATACATCTCTAATAGGGGGGATGGGATGAATCACTTCTTGAACTCTTGTGACAAATACCACATGAAAGATAATACCGCCGCCGCCGCTCGGATGCATTCCTTGTTTATTGTCCAAGTGTGTCCGATAAGCTTACACCTGGTCGGTCATTTATCTTTGTTTTGGTAAACGCCATTATATTAGTAACAATAGAGAACTTTAAAATGTGTTATAGTACTTACTTTCTAATCTGCCGTAAAAACCATGATGTTTTAAAGAACTTGTAAATATTTGTCACAAACTATTTGTAATACAATACATATTAGTTAGTGATGACTGTTTCAACGGCCTTGTTTTATATTGAAACTAAAAAAAATTAACCTTAACATCATTGTTAGTAGGTAATTGCCTAAGATACAATACAACGATCAGCAAATATTATGACATAAAAGTACAGTGGGAGAAAATCCTAGTTGCCTTACCCCTCATACAAAACAAAATATTATTATACTACGGTTTGGTTCCTACAAAATGTGGCTTACCATCATCCAAACAGTAATCGGTTGTAAAATGGTACAATATCAAACAGCTTCAACATGAAATAAGCTTTAAAACCAGCCAATAAAGTTTATTTTAGCCTGCTACGGAAACATTAGTAGTTTTTACAAGTAGCGCCAGGCCACGGTGACCCAGACCTTGAGCCATGTCAATAACTTCTGAAATATATATATTTCTTGTATTTTTTAAATATGTATTTTTCTGTTTGCTTGCATCGCATATGTATCTAGAATTTCAGTATATTTACTATATTGCACTGATAGTAAACCAAACTTGAATATTCTAGACCCTGTTTTCATTAAAAAATACGTGTTTATAATTTTTTAACCTAATATACCTTATAGAAATGGTTGTTAGCTTATATGATACTTATGTTATTACATCAAATTACGTTTCGTTTAAGTTTAAATCAGAATTTATTCAAGACTCACATGTGAGTCACTGGCCCTGCGGAACTGTTTGAGCATGACCCATACGCTGAGTCGCTGGCCCTGAATGGGTTAATGTTTAAGTTGATGATATTAAAGTATAGATTAGTTAAATCATGGTATAATTTGGTTTATTTGTTTTTTCATTTCAGGATGTACCTGTTTTTATCAGCGACAATTGTAATTACTTGAAACAGCGCAACCCAAGTTCACCACAACCGGTATGCTTTAAAATAAACGTTTGAATGTTTTTGATCTTATTTATTTCGTATGTATATAGTAATTATACCTAAGTATATTTTTCAGGGTACCTCACGAGACGACACTAATAAAACACACCTCAAATCACCATCTTTGTCTTCGACTTCTATAATACTGTCAACAATTATCGATTCTCAGGAAAAGGATTCACTGCGACAAAAATTGAAGAAGAAAGTGATTCTGCAACGCAAACTGACTAAAAAAATCAAACTCCTTCAACAAAAAACACGCCGCTTAAAGAAACAAAATGAATCACTAAAAATTATTTTAAAAAAATTACGCAACGAGAGATAGGTACTTATATCAATACTTAACGATTTGTGCAACATACTGTCTGAAAATGTTTTTGCTGCAGAGCTATACAACAGCATAGCTTTTAAAATACAGGAAAACACGGCCAATACCAAAATATACTCCAGAATTTAGGAAATTTTGCCTCACATTACACTTCTACTCGCCTCGAGCATATACTTATGTCAGAAAAACATTTAACACGTGTCTCCCGCACCCGAAAACAATTTATAATTGGTATAATAATCTACAAGAAAAAGAAGGTTTACACATCGCCATTCGCCAACAAACTGACTCGTAGACATCTGCAGTTTAGAAACACAATCATGAAAGTAAAATAAGCCGCTCAACTACTGAGCAGAAGTGTGGCAGTCGCGTTGAAATTTTGTCGCGATTTGTAGATTTTATTATTTATTTTTATTTATTATCCTATCCCCTCTCAAACTCTAACAAAGAAGTGGTATTTGATTTTTTAGATAAAGCCAAGAAATATATACTTGACCTAAAAGTGAAAAATATCAGAAATGCTACTCCCTTCAAGCTCAAAACTAAGACCTTTGAATCGGCCCTGACTGTGAAGTGCTGTCCTGGCTTTAAAGGATTACTGGTATGCATAGAAAGTTTTAAACTATTCTCACGTTGATCGAAGGCACGAATCAACTAAGACACATTACTACATACTGGGCCCAGTTTTATAAAGTTACAAGTTACAGGACTTACAGGTTACAAGAGTACAGGCTACAGGCACCTGTAATGCACTGTGAACGGCTACAGGTGTTTTATAAATACACATAGATAATTACAGTTGTAAAGAACCACGGTCAATCTCGATTACATGTGAAATCTAAAGGTGTGAAGGACATCACTACTTTAAAAAAAAACGTCTGTCATAGATACTCTGTTCTGTACTAAATGCTGTGTTATTGTTTGCTGTAAAATATTAATTATTGGAAAAATGGCCAGAAATGAAGGAAAAATCGAGTGGTTGAGAGCGGTATTCGATGCCAAGGATATACTTTTCGGGCCGTTTTCAGATTCAGACAAGTTAGATTAATGAAATATTTACCTAATAAGTAAATAAGTACTGTTTCACATTTCATTAAAATGTATCGTTTCGGAAGCGGCTCAAAGATAAGTACGCTGTGTATCGAAAATTATGAATACACTTTACCATAATGTGAATGCACTATACTTAAATAAAGAGACGAATGCTAATAAATCAACGACAAATATCGGCACCAATCCTTTTCCGTTTCCTATTAGATAAAATAAAACGAATCATCAACAAAATCAATATCAAACATATTGTCACTTTATTTCCTATTTAGGTACTATATATTTCAGATACATTAACAAAAACTGATAAGGTCAGTGCATGGAAAAGTATGCATGCCCTGGCACAATCGTTGGCGTTGGTGCCTAACAATAAAGAGTAAAGTTTAAAATCTCTCAGAAAACGAATAAATTTAATTAAAATTAAGAATTACGAGCGAAAGAGCGAATCACTGAGACACTACAAGCAGGGACCGGAACCGGTTACCTTAACCGGGGTTTTTCATAGGGTTATTTTAGAAGTGGTTATAAAAACCCCTACCATAACGGTAACCGTCTGATAAGGTAACACTTTGATTCGGTAACCGTATCAGATCGAGTTAACCTCGGTTACCGGTAACCGAAATAAAAACCCAGTCGATTCAGTTACCTCATAATAAGGTTTTGAACCAGTTCAAACGATTGTAATCTTTACGCACACTTAAACTGAACTTATTATTGAATAACCTTGGTTGGCATGGGCGGTCTATTAAGTCTCCAGCACAAACACGTTTTTTGTCGGTAACTTCGCTTATTGTCAATTCAAACAATATTGTACTTTGAGTCCTTAAGCTAAAATTGAAAACATTATTGAGCGATTACAGTATTATTTTGGAGCGACAGCCGCAGCGCGGCCATTCCTTTGTTTATCTTTATACCTGTGTGTGTTCTTATTGTTTTTGTTCATTTCGGAGCAATTCTAGTTTGGAATTTTTAGAAAAGGGCTTGCTGCAAGTATACACCATCCTATCCTAGCAATATCTGCTATTATTTAGTTATATTTTTAATGCTACTTAGATATTATTTTTCTATTTTTGGGTTCAAACTTGGTATGTACCTACAGATTAAAGACTGATTTAAGGAAAAATTTTAACCTAACTAGTAATTTTACTGGTAGGTATAGTTTATCTTTAGATAGAGTGATTAAAAAAAAACACTTTGTGATAAAGATACATGCGTTAGCGGATTGTGGTAGTGTGGTAGATATTTAACCATTGTTGACAAATGACATTATAGTTATTATGAGCTTATTTTATAATAAGCAATTACTTTTAAACGTTTTCAGATGCGGTGCGTTGTGACAGCTAAAAGTCGTAATTTACCTTGTTTTGCTTAATGCAGCGAGCAGAAAAATATATATATATATTATCTATAGCAGTGATAACCTTATTTTAATACTTCAAATCTTTCATTAATACCAGAATTCATTATATTTATTAAGTATCTGTAACATTGGTAGGTGAAATAATTTTGATTAAATTAAATAGATACATACTTAGTAAGCAGTGTTGGGCATTCAAGAATAAAATCATTATTTGAATAAGAATTCCTAAGAATAAAATCATGTTGATTTTATACCCGTCAAAATTATTCAAATAAAAAAATTAATAAGAATTATCTCATTCTTAATCAAGTAAATGTAATCATGATTTTATATTCTTAATAATATTCCTGGATTAAAACGTAGTCTGGGTGCCGTATAGATAGAAGTAAATAATAATAGTTTCTTGTCTAATTTATACCTAATTTTATTCAATAAAATCTTAAGAATTTAATTTACTGCCGCATAGTCTTTGTATTGGTCGATACCCGTATTGCTTTTAATGTGATAACTAAATCATCAGGTACAATTCAGCTCATCTGATCGGATGGTGGATAGCGAAACACTTCAATGGCTCACTGTGCCTAATTTAATGTAAAAAATAAAATACCGGCCAAGTGCGAGTCGGACTCGCGCAGGAAGGGTTCTGTACCATTACGCAAAAAACAGCAAAGAAATCACGTTTGTTGTATGGGAGCCCAACTTATATATTTATAACATTCTGTTTTTAGTATTTGTTGTAATAGCGGCAACAGCAATACATAATCTGTGAAAATGTCAACTGCCTAGCTATCACGGTTCATGAGATACAGCCTAGTGACAGGCAGACGGACAGCCGAGTCTTAGTAATAGGATCCCGTTTTTACCCTTCGGGTACGGAACCCTAAAAAAGATGTTTTTAAAGGTATGATAAGGAATAGCTCGATATGGTGTATTCCTATTTCTCTCCGCCGGGCACAGATGGGAATAGGCACTTCATTTAAATCATTCCCATATATAATGTGTGTGTGTAAAATGTGTGTAATCTATTTTTCGGTTTATTTTATGTTTCTTTACTTATTTTTTTGTCTGTTACCTTCCGTGATTATTTCTCACTTGATGGTCTAATCGGAAGATCAGCGCTGGAAGTCGCCAGCAACATGCTGAGATGGGACCATTTCGTGACACTTTATTTTTCACTATGTTTTTTCAATGTATGTCTGTTGTCTGTGTGTTTACGAATAAAAAACTATTCTATTCTATTCTATTCTATATATGTCCCCACCTCATGTATCGCGGCGGTCACGTTGGGCAGGAACAAATGGGGAAAGTATTCATGATTTTTTCTGTTTTCGAATTATGTTTAGTATGTAGTTTCAGTGTTCGAGTTACTACCGAGACTCATTGTGTTTTTAAAAGTTCAACTGATATTTAAAATTTGCATTCATTATTAGACGGAAATGAATAGATATTAATATCGTTTGACACACCGCCTACCACACGTGTTTTACAAATGCTGACAAAAAATTCACCACGCCACGACTTAATCTTATTGTTATTGCCAATGAGTAATAAATGACGGTCTCAAGTGGAAACACGCCAAATAATACAATACAATTCATGCTGCGATCTGCGACTTTCTGCAAATCTAGTGATAAGCGTAGGACTATTTTCTTACCTGCTGTAATTTGCTATCTCATTCACTTTCCGTAGGTGTGAAAGCGATAGCATACGCAAGACCTCAAGGCTGATAAGAATAATAAACAAAATACATACTTAATTGGCAAAGGAATATACATTCAACCATCATAATTATAATTTCGCAGTTTACTTTATATGTAGTTTCATTATCAAATTATCATCGCCACAAAATAAACAAAATAAACAAAATAAAAAAAATAATTTAAATAATCAAAATAAACAAAATAAACAAAATAAAAAAAATAATCAAAATAATCAAAATAAACAAAATAAACAAAATAAAAAAAATAATCAAAATAAACAAAATAAACAAAATAAACAAAATAAACAAAATAAACAAAATAAACAAAATAAACAAAATAAACAAAATAAACAAAATAAACAAAATAAACAAAATAAACAAAATAAACAAAATAAACAAAATAAACAAAATAAACAAAATAAACAAAATAAACAAAATAAACAAAATAAACAAAATAAACAAAATAAACAAAATAAACAAAATAAACAAAATAAACAAAATAAACAAAATAAACAAAATAAACAAAATAAACAAAATAAACAAAATAAACAAAATAAACAAAATAAACAAAATAAACAAAATAAACAAAATAAACAAAATAAACAAAATAAACAAAATAAACAAAATAAACAAAATAAACAAAATAAACAAAATAAACAAAATAAACAAAATAAACAAAATAAACAAAATAAACAAAATAAACAAAATAAACAAAATAATATAAATAACATTAATAAAATGAATAATATTAATAAAATAAACTACATTAATAAAATGAATATTATTGATAAAATATTAATAAAATAATTATTATTAATAAAATAAATATCATTAACAAAATAAATGAATGATAGTAAATAAATAAACAAAAAAGTCAAAACAAAATTAAGAAAATTAACAATTAATAAATTCACTATTTTTTTTAGTATATCACTGACCGCACATCACTAAATACGGATGTAGCAAACCTATAAGCAACCGATAATAAAGGTTACCATAACTGAATAAAAACCTGTTAAAAACCCCTAACAAAAACCCTATCGCGATTGGGTTTTGAGATTAACTCGGTTAAAGGTTAAGGTTACCGTTTCAATAAGCTTACCATTACAATCAGGTAACAGTATGATAGGGTTACCGAATGATACGGTAACCGAATCGATTGGGTTACCGAATGGATAGGATTAAGCGTAAAGAGGGGTTTTCCGGTCCTTGACTACAAGTAGCTGCTGTTGTGCTGTTACAGGACTCAAGACGTATGTCAGTTTTTGTTACAAGTGTACCAATCTACACTTGTAATATACAATATTTTTATAAAACGCTTGTTCGATTATGAGTTTAAAACTATGAAACTCCCATATTTTCGTCTATGGTTGAGCTACAGGCACTTGTACCTGTAACCTGTAAAATTGTAACACAGTACTTTTATAAAACGCAAATTGTAAACCACGGAGCAACTGTTGCCACTAAACGCCTGTAAACTTGTAACTTTATAAAACTGGGCCCAGGTGGACATAACGATAATCCAAACGCGCTGGAGTTCAAGGGCAGCTACCCGAAATGAATGTGCCACACAGTGCATTAAAGTGCATCAATTCGACATCACTTTCAGAAAGATTTGATGATGCTGATGAACAAAGCAATAACCAGCCGGTGCAAGTGCAAACGCAAGATGACATCGATATGATGTCATATTTATATGACGACCCAGCCTACAAAAATTACATAGTTGGGTACTTAGCGGGATATGTCGTACGGCACATAATCACTCGGTTAAAATGTGATTTTTGCACTGATAACATGTTGGCGAAAGAAAAATTGTGGTTTTACAAATTAGTGGCCTTAAGGGATAAAGGCGGGTTACTTTACGTAACGAAAGAAGTATATTATATTTGCTGTGTTGCCGAATCTTGTCTCCGGAATCACATTAAGGAAAATCCTGGCCAATTCAATGTTGAGAAACAATTAGCGCTTCAGACATTGACAAAACTTATTGGTCATCATCTATTTCCAGCGACAGGGGAGCATGTAAATTCGCGGCATAATGATAATAATTTGGCGAAACGTATAACCTAAAAGGTACATCATGTACCTATAATGTTTATAGCTGTACCTGTGATAGGAAACGAAATAATCGGCATTGAAAGTGGCCACACAGTACTCATAGATAGAAATGATATTTGCTATTTTTTTCTTATGTAAATTTATGTACTAATGCTGTTTATTACGTACCTATTGAAAAAGTTTTTTTTTTTTGCATTGATTTGTGATTTTATTTACATTTTGATAGCGCAGGAAGAATTTCTATCTCCATCCCGCTCACCCGCGTGCTTCTCTTACAACTCATACCGTTTAGGCGGAACGCATGATATGAAGTGTAAGCATGTTGTTAAATTCCCCCTACTTTGAGGGAAGTAAATGAATACTGGCAACATAGTTTTGTTTATATAATATGTGTGTGCGTTGCTTTGGTTGCTGGTTGCCATGAATCTAGTATATAAATGGATCTGGCATGAGGGTGGGGGGGAAATGACCGAACGGGATTTAGTCTTAAGGCCCCAGTACACAACGGGCCATCGCCGGCCATTCCAAGGGACGCATTTATGCGTTAGAGGGAGCAAGTGATATTGCTATCTCATTCTACCGCATGGCTGCGTCCCTTGGAGTGGCCGGCAATAGCCCATTGTGTACTGGGGCCTTTATGTATCTTTCAGTAGGAGTAGCAGCGAAAACGCTATTATTGTTTGTCCTTGTCCGTCTCACTTTTTTTTTGTTCCCCACAGTAAATTTAGTATGGATTATGGTGGGCAACAAATAAATTCGACCAATCATGTCGCAATGCGTATGTTTTGTCCCTCACGGTGGCACGCGTATAGCACATCTATAGGATCCTAACATCTATGCTTGTTGCTGAGCGTTGGTGACAGACTATGGCACCGGACCGCGACCTTGGTGCGGTGCGGAACATTTATCGATAGTGTGTAAGCTTCCATCGCACATAATTTTATTATTATTAATAGCGGTGCGGTGGGCATGCACGTTGCACCAACTGACAGGTAATAATAATACTGGTGCGCTCCGCACCAATTTCCCTAGTGTGTAAGCTGCATCGCACCGTTTGACAGCTGTCATTTTCAAATTATGACAGTGGACGGCAATGTAGCCAGTCGATGAAATAACAAAAATGCCGGAAGCAGTGCTTTAAAAAGACAGATTTTTTAAGATTTTAATGGAAAAAGGTGCATTATATATTACCTCACGCACTTCATCTACCTCTAAAAAAGCGGAACCACATTAATAGTGGTAACACACTATCGCACCGCACCAAGGTCATTGTGCGACGCAAGCGATATCTCTTTCTCCCTCTTACTTATGGGTGCGTCCCACAATGACCTTGGTGCGGTGCGATAGTGTGTTAGCTACTTTATTATTACCTGTCAGTTGGTGCGACGTGCATGCCCACCGCACCGCTATAAAGGCCGTAACAGACTATCGCACCGCACCGCGACCTTGGACCGGTTCTAGGAATAGCTCGTACTGGCGTGGACTTCCACACTATCGCACCGAACCGTCAAAACGGTGCGATCCTAGCTTACAGACTGCCGCACTCGTGCGCCAGTGTTGCCAAGTGTCCCATATTTCCGTGCTTTTCAACGAATTTTTGCAATGGAATCCTTTAAGATTGAATTTAAATTAATGTGGTTCCGCTTTTTTAGAGGTAGATGAAGGGCGTGAGGTAATATAATGCACCTTTTTCCATGAAAATCTTAAAAAATCTGTGTCTTTTTAAAGCACTGCTTCCGCATTTTTGTTATTGCATCGACTGGCTACATTGCCGTCCACTGTCATATTTTGAAAATGACAGCTGTCAATCGGTGCGATGGAGCTTACACACTAGGGAAATTGGTACGTAGCGCACCAGTATTATTATTCCGTCATAATTTGAAAATGACAGCTGTCAAACGGTGCGATGCAGCTTACACCATAGATATATGATATACTTAGATGACGCCTCAGCGAGACTTTTGTTTAGTGTACGATTAACAATTTAACACCACCTTGCTGTAGCCATGTCGACAAAGTCATATCGATAAACTATCGACATTTCTTGCAATTTTAATTTTACTTCAAAGGTTTAACGATACCTAAAATGAACTAAAACGCTTTTATTCTTTATTGTGATTATTAGATCACAATTTTATCGACATGCCCCAGCAGGGAACCAAGGGAAAGTTCAGATATTTAATTAAAATACATACCTAACCTACTAAAATATGTGTTCAGCAATAATTGAATTATTTTATTAAGTATATTCTAATATATTTATTATTCATTAGCATTTCAATTATGTTTATGTTTAACGAAGATATTGAAGCTTCAATTAATAGCTATTTCGTTCCGATGTGTAGCGTTTGTCGATATATAACATGATTAAAATCGACTTTTCACATCCCTAAAAGAGCACACATACACGTTTTTACGCACAAATACACAGCCTTGATTCACCAAAAAAGGCAACACTTGGATTTGAAGTTCATCTTGTCAACAGTGTGGTTGTCCTTTTTTGACAAATGGCATTTTTAAAAGAGCGAGGAGAGAGAAATTATACTATAGTGTAAATAACATTATTTGCGGTATTTGACACATTATGACTGACGTATATAGAGATGTAACTAACGCAAATCGATTGTCACAGCAAGCGATTACGATTGGATGGCACGTAGACTGAGGTATCGAATTGTGACGTATAATGAATTTTTATTTGAGATTTAAATAAAGCTAGAATTATATGGTTTTCCCGCAAGCTACCGGTCGGTCGGTGTATTTAATACACCTACCGAGTAGGTCGCACCCATTGTCAAAATTGAAACTAACTGGGGATCTATTTTAAAGTTTATTTATGTTATTTCTGTGTCAAATTTGTTGTCTGTTAAGTGACGATAAATATATCCATATTTACAATTAATTATCCACCTTTTCCTTATTTTTATTAAAAGAAAAATGAAAAATTCATATCGATTTACTTAGACGACTACCGATTCATAACGGTGGTATCCGGCCAACCCTAAAATAATAAAAAAAAAAGACATAGAACGTAAACGTTCGCAGTGCAGTTGTTTTCCTTTGTGATTTCGATGTGCAAAACATTTTACGTAGTATTGCTGTTGTGAGTGACAGACGTCAAATACCGCAAATAATGTTATTTACACTATAGTTGCTGCGCCGTCAAAGAGAACAGAAAACTTTGGGGCCTTGGCTTACACACTAGGGAAATTGGTGCGGAGCGCAACAGTATTATTATTACCTGTCAGTTGGTGCGACGTGCATGCCCACCGCACCGCTATTAATAATAATTATGTGCGATGGAAGCTTACACACTATCGATAAATGCTCCGCACCGCACCAAGGTCGCGGTCCGGTGCGATAGTCTGTTACTACTTTTAATAATAAGGCCCCGTTCGCACGGCAGCTTTTTCAACGCGCGTTAAAAAAGCGTTTGAATGACGCAAATGGATAACCATGTATGTATTCACACGAAGGCGGTTTTTAAGCGCGGCGCTTTTTTATCGAGCACTGTTCGATTTTCGGCGTTGAGCGTTGGCGTCAAATTGAATAGAGCATACGGAACTCCGTGTATCTGTTCTCACAAGCGTTAAAAAAGCGCCGGCGCTGCTGTCAGTTGGCTGTCAAATGTCAATTTTTGGTGTCAATCGTCAAGATTATTATTAGTTTCACCTTAAAAATGACAACTTTTGCTTACAAATTCCTGAAATATTCAAGCTATATTCAAATAATACGTCGTAATAGCAAATAAAGTATGGCTTTGCTGAGATGCGTACGTGGCAGTACGACTCACAAGTGATTTTTAAGCGTTCATATGAACACAAATATTGGAAACGGTAAAAAAGCGCCAACGTCGGGTTTTAACGCAACGCTTTTTAAGCTGTCGTGCGAATGGGGCCTAATTATGTGCGATGGAAGCTTAAGCACCCTGCAGACTATGCGCGTGAATCGCGGGCGAAGCTGCGAACGCAAGTGTGTAGTCGATTTTCGCAGACAGCGAAATCGACTACACACTCGCGTTCGCGGCTTCGCCCGCGATTCACGCGCATAGTCTGGAGGGGGCTTAACACACTATCGATAAATGCTCTGCACCGCACCAAGGTCGCGGTCCGGTGCGATAGTCTGTTACTACTTTTGACTTACTACGTTTTAAGGCCGTAACACACTATAACACAGCTCCAAGGTCATTGTGCGACGCACCGATAAGTAAGAGCGAGAAAGAGATATCGCTTTCTCGCTCTTACTTATGGGTGCGTCGCACAATGACCTTGGTGCGGTGCGATAGTGTGTTACCACTATTATATCAATCAGGCCATACACTTGGTTGCCACCATCGAGGTAATAAAAACGTAACTTAAATGTAAGCATAGGGCCTACCGCGAACCACGTTCGACGTGTTGGCTCCCTGTCACACTTACGTACTAATTTACAAGTGCGACGGCGAGGCAACACGTCGAACGTGGTTCGCGGTAGGCCCCACTGAAATACGAAATAGGTCCATGGTAGACCCTCATACCTCATCTCTGTTAAATTACCAAGCAAAAACGAAACGAATCTAAATGTCAGTGTCAAAATAATCCGAGTTTTGAGTTTGACAACTGGTTTTTCAATTTTCTTTCAGTTCACTCGGTCGTCAGTAGTTTCAGTAAAAAGCGTGATAATAAATCAGCTTTCTTTTAGTATATTATTATAAATAATTAGCTATGGGAAAAAAGAAGTCAAAAAAACGTCGACGATCCTCGTCGTCCAGTTCAAGTTCGAGCAGTTCGGATTCCTCACAAGAGAAAAAGAAACTTCGCAAGTTAAAGAAAAAATTGAAGAAAGAGCAAAAGAAGACAGAGAAAATTCTTAAAAAGAAGTTAAAGGAGGAAAAGAAAAAGTTGAAGAAGAAACAGCGCAGCAAGAGCCGGAGCCGCGAAACGTCGACCAGTAAGCAAGATGCGGCCGCTGATATACCCATAGGTAATGTTTGATTGATAAGTAGTTTTTATTCCCTGCTGAATTGCCAAAGTGAATAAACTTGTTGCGGTTATAAGATTCTTCTGCTAATACGCTTATTTTTTGTGCTAATAAGTACTGTGGTTTGAAAAAAATTGAAATTTTAGCCTCTTTGCAGATTTTCAATGAAAAATATTTTTATCATTATTAATAATTACATAAACAATCATTATTTCTCCACTACCTGAAGGTTGTCTGGAAGAGATTACTCGTTAGCGATAAGGCTGCCTGTTATTTACCTCTGTCTAACTTTATGTAAATTACGTGTGTTTCCTTCTAAATTTATTTTGAGGTTGTGCAATTAAGAGGTTTTGTATAGTATTGTGTATTGGTTTGAACACATAGAACGTATAAACATTGTTGATTCATCTATTCTGCTTTCTAATTTTAGAGTTAATGGAGAAGTCCAAAGCGATGGCACCAATGACAAAAGAGGAATGGGAACAGAAGCAAAGTGTGGTCCGCCGGGTGCTGGACGAGGACTCTGGCCGATACAGGTTATCCTATCATTCCAGTTCCATAACTTTATTACTACCTTTACTTTTAAAGGCTTATAATATCTGATGTTGATAACATTTTTCCTTGTAATCTCATTGGAGGTTGTATCAAAGGTTTTATGGACTTAAACAAATCTAGCCCCAGTCATTGATATAAATTGTCTAGTCAATTCCTGTTGCATGGTAGATATTAAGATCATATATTGCTGTCTCTCAGTTGTATCCTGTTTTCAGGTTAATAAAAGGTGATGGTGAGGTGTTAGAGGAGATTGTGTCCCGAGACCGCCACCGGCAGATCAACCGGCAGGCCACACAGGCAGACGGTGCTTACTTCCAAGCAAACACTGTTGACAGGAAGATTTAGCCATATATATACCTTTTCTTCTTTTTCAGTAACTTTGTCCAATTTAGTTCTTTTCTGTAGTATCACCAATATCACCATAGTTGTGCTAGCTAGAAAAAGAGAAGCAGCAGTTTTAGCCACAACTATTTTTATGGTCAGATATTTTATTATTATACATGGTTATTTGGGGTTGTTCTTGATAAGAACATTATACCATATGAAATTAGTCTGGCATGGAGAAGCCCAGAGCAAATCCTGCAACGAAATCGGGGTTTATTCTTCAGTTAATACAGTAGATAGGTAACATAAGGAAAGGTCACCCTGGGCTATTGAAGCTATATATTATACAATATACAAAGTGCTGCACTGCAATATACTTTTCATTAATCATTATTTATTAAGTATAGCAGGTACTTAGGTATTTCGTAATGCAGTTACCTTTTCCTATACTCCTAACAAATGTTGTAAAAATCACAATCATTCCATAAGCACTCTTCTATCTTCTAACATTAAATAAATATATATTAAGTTACGAATTTAATTACTTCCTTTTATATCCCAACCCACAGTTGGTAAATGTAAATAAAAATCCGTCTACAATCTCGAATAACTTGTCCACTTATGTACAGTCAAAGGGTGGGGAGAGGGGGCAGTACTGGTTATTAAATACAAATAGATTTGGATGAAATAATTTAATATATCACTTAGGTACATCTTTCGCTTTTAGAACACATCATTAATGTTACGTAAAACTCACAATTCAAGAGTAAAAACGAGATGCGTGCCATTCCCGAGAGATGCGTACGATTTTCAATAATATCGCTAACGGCCCGTGTGCATTTCGTGCACTGCACGAGGCGAGTGTAAAGCGCGCGTGCAGAGCGCGAGTGCTTTGCCAAAGTTTTGCCAGATCTGGACGCACCTTAACCCCTCCAGTCCCGAAGTTACGATATCACGTCGGCAAAATCCCTTGGACGCGATATCGCACACGCGATTTAATACAAAATATATGTGAGGATGGTTTTCCACCTGTCCACTGTGTATTTGCATCTTACATTTTGCCTAGTGAGAGAGTGAGACGCAATGCAGCAATGTGACCAAGATATTGGACAGGTGGAATACCAACCTAAAGAACAGTCGGTCAAAAACTATTTTGACATTGTCTATGGCTGGGACTTCAGGGGTTGATAGTAAATCCACTCGCGATAGTCTCGTAACATAAATTTTACATAACAATAATGTTGTTGAGTGAATATTAGCTACAACTCGTCTTTGGGCGGGGGCTCGCTGGGCGCGGCGAGGTGCTCCGCGACGAGCCCCACGAGGCTCTCGAGCGGCCGCGCGCCGTGCTCCACGTGCGCTATCTTTTTGTGCTTGTACAGGATCAGCGTCGGCAGTCCGTTTATCTACAACATACAATGACATAGTTTTTTATTTAGATATAATTTTTAGGGTTCCGTACCCAAAGGGTAAAACGGGACCCTATTACTAAGACTCCGCTGTCCGTCCGTCCGTCTGTCACAAGGCTGTATCTCACGAACCGTGATAGCTAGACAGTTGAAATTTTCACAGATGATGTATTTCTGTTGCCGCTATAACAACAAATACTAAAAAGTACGGAACCCTCGGTGAGCGAGTCCGACTCGCACTTGTCCGGTTTTTTTAAACGTATAGTTCTATAAGTGAAATGCAGCAGTTTTTTATAGAGTAGCAGAGTAACTTCAGAGAGTCAGATTTTTAGCCTAGTTGGTAAAAAAATCAGTTCCGAGTCAAGCGGCAATATCCAACTTTTACAATAGCAGGTACTATTTCTCTAATCGCTTATGCAAATGTCTGCGTCTGAGATTTCAGCGCCGCACTTCAGTCCCAAACTAAAGGTGCGTTTCGACCAGAGATGTGCGAGTATGTGTAGCGAGGGGTGTGTTTTTAAGAACCAATAGAGTCACTGCACGCTGAGCGAGGAAAACATATAAAGTCTCGCACATCTCTGGTGGAAACGCAGCCTTAAGCTAGCTTTAAGAAACCTAAACCGAGAAAAACCCGTTTACCAACTTCTGCCACTGACTGTACCTACTAAAATAAAAATTAATAATAATTAAACGATCGCATCGCTGCGAACCTTAGAGCATTTAATAACTGGCGTCGCCTTTAAGAGCTTACCCCTCTGCCGAAAACCTTGCACAATTGTGCAAGCTTTTGTATAGACTGACATGGCTATTTTGTACATTACCTAGAAATCATGTAGAAATAGCATTACTTTTGACGTCCCCTCCCCCGCAAAAATCGGCAGACTGTTTTGTACAGAAAATGACAGCCATGACGTCTCCAGTTACTAAATGCTCTAAGCTGAGAACTCATCATAAAAGGGCTGTATACGAAGATTGCTAATAGGGACAGCGAAATAACTTATACCTTTGTCTGTCCTTCTTTGTAGAAAGTATTCTGAATAAGGATAGATGTAAAAACAAAATAACCCCGTAAGCCTTTATAAGAATTATAAGGCAGAGGGAATATATTTCCCACAATGATTTTGGAACTTTGTCTAAGTCAGGGTTCAATTTTAGCGTAATTACTGACAACTTAAAGGGAGACCCACTTTTCACAATAAGGGCCCTGTTAAAATTCAGAATTCTGGCATACACTCAGTAAATGAACTAAGGTAATTCGTCAGTAACTGGCCGTCCTAAACTAAAAATGAATTTTATTCTCCTATAAATAGAATTCATTTTAGTATAAGGTGGCCAGTTATTGAAAGCTGGTCAGTTATTGAAACCTTATACTAAAATGAATTCTGTTTATAGGTGAATAGAATTCATTTTTAGTTTAGGGCGGCCAGATGCTAAATCCGGCCAGTTACCCTATAATTTTTAGGTATAACTTAATACAATTGGCCTTTAACCTTTTCGACGCCGTGTCAAACACACAAGCTGTCACTCGGACGCCACGTCACCGAAGTGTCATAATTGAAATTAAACTTTATGCATATGCACGTAGGGTCTATGTTGCTCTGTGGTCTGTGACGGATTAATCCATCCTTGGCGTTGGACCTGCGGTGCGGATATACCGGTCATTGGCGTCCAAAAGGTTAAAAAGTTGAACTTATAAAGGGTATTGTACCATTTCCGTCTCGCAGATGGGCTTGGAGCGCACGCAGTCGACGTCTGCGATGAGCACGCGGCTCTCGTTCTGGAAACGCTCGCCCAGCTTCAGCCACAGCGGGCTTAGCTGCATACAGTGCGCACACCTGCAACACACACATACAAGATTACATTTGGCATCCGCTTTTGAAACTGACTAAACACTCTTGGGATCTCGAAAGGGCTAGCCAGGAAACGGGCGTTTGCTAGCTGGTGTGGATGCACGGAGCGGGCGCACGCTCCCGCGCCAGTCAGCGTTGCTCATCATACCCACCCGTTCCGTGCAACTGCGCCAGCTAGCGGACGCCCAAAGGGTATGACGAACACGAGGTTGCATGAAATCTCGAAAGGTTTCTTGGAGATAAGAGCGCCTTCTTCTATTTATCCTGTTTTAGTCAGTGTAATAACACGGTAGTTAGTCCACAGTGCTTCTTCATAAAAATCTCCACGGTCTCGAGATCTCATAGAAAGTATACCATCCTCTTCTATTATTTATCACTGTAAAAAAGACCAATCACTCACCAGGGAGCGAAGTAGTTGACGAACACCAGGTCCTTCTCCATGAAGATTTCGAAGGTCTCCTCGGAGATGCGCGCGACGGGCAGCGCCTTCTTCTTCTTCATGAACTTCTCCGGGTCGTGGTTCTCCGCCAGCAGCATCTTCTCCACGTAGGCCTTTAGGTCTTCCAGCGTCTCAGCGTTGGCTACTCCCATCTAAGAAAATTCATTTATTAACGCCTGTTCTATAGAAAATTTGCTGCCTTCACGCGCAATGTCACACAGGACTACCTATTCCACCTGTCCAATTTCTTTGTCCAATGTCCAAAGTTTTTGGAAATATCCTTTTATTTTCCTGATAAATAATCCAAAAGTTTTCGAGAACATTTCCAAATTTTTGAAAACTTTCTGCAACTTACACAGCTGAACGCAATGTACATAGGTACGTCAAAGATAGACCAAATTAATTTTGTATCAAGCAGAAACGTGCGAACGATGCTATACATATATTAAGCTTAGAAACAAATTAAAAGTGGAAAAATTCACTGTCTTGGATGGGACTTGAACCCACGTTTGAGCGTTGGCGTCTACACTGCGCAGTTGCGCCAACGTTGCGTCGAGCAGCAGCCATAGAGTTGGCTAGACGCCGACGCTCGGGAGACGCTATTTTGGCGGCCACCACACACACACACACACAGCCCTTAGTGTAGAGTGTACTCACAATTCGTCCGTGCACGATCCACAGCAGGTAGGGGTACTGTTTGATGTCAAAGGTGGCGCAGGTCAGCTCGTTGTCCATGCAGTTCACTTTGCCGATCTGGATGTACTCATTGTGCGCATAATGCGCACCCAACTCCGCCCACACTGGAGCCAATCTCTGAGAAATGATTTGAAATAAGTTGAAATTTTACTAAAGTATATACTTAGGTGTATTCGTAGTTATATCTTGTAATTATAGACAACCAGTGACCGTAACATATTACGTACCTACCTAAGTATTAAGTTAAAATTATTTTAATATATCGAGTCTCACGGGAGTATTATAATTAAAATTGAAATTAGTTAAAGGGAATTCTTATATTCCACTGCATTACTTATGGCAAAGATTAATAAAATTGATGGTGTAAGATGTGATTGTGTAAAGACTAAGATGAAATTGTGACCATTAGTTTGACAGCTGAAATAAATACTTGTTAGCTAATTTTTCAATAAAAATGAAATTATATTAATACCACTATACCTGACAAGCCTGGCACCATGGCGCGTAGAACATAATGAAGTGCTGCCCTTTGGCTACAAACTTCTCAATATTGTGATCTGTAAGATGTGCCATACCGCTGTAGAATTTAACTTCACTACTCTGGCTTTTCTTGGCATTAGACTCCTAAAACAAGCAACAGAAAGTTATTTTTTAATATCATTTTTTTAATTGCATATGTGTGTTTCTTTCTACTTATTCATTGTAATCTACAGACAAAATAATTTAGTCTGTTGTGTCTGAGTTACCTGTACGTACTTACCTCAGTTTTAGCATTGAAGACCTCGCTGAGAAAGAGAGTGAGGGAGGGCAGGTCACGCGTGCCCTTGTATTCCACTGGCAGGAATGAGTTCTTGTGGTAGTACAAAAGCGTTGGGTAGCCTGTACATGGTGTTTCTTTCGTTAATTAAGACAATATGGTCAAACATCTTATATATTTTGAATTATAATACCTAAGTTTAATTGTCATACTTTGATTCTAATGACATAATTATAATGTTGATGATTAAAAAAGTTCATAAATTATTTATGAGCTTACAGCCTTTGTGTTTACATATTTAACAACATTTGTAGACCTGCTGATGCTGGAGCAAACATGGCTTTTGTTTCCTTCTTGATCCGCAGGATACTAACAAACAAGAATTAAAATCATTGACACCTTATTTTGAAAGTAATTTGCCACTTTGGCCTGACCAGGGGGACCAACACAAGAGCCAACCACAGACCACATACACCACAGTAGTCAATTTTATGATATGAATGTCAAAGAGCCACTTTTTGCAGCGATTCAGCAATCAATACAGATGCCCATGATAGAGTACCTCTCCACTGTAACTATACTAGATGTAGCGCGAAACAACCGCGAGTTAGTATTAATGCTGAAGCACTAGTCGCGCGTTTGCAACAATGCAGAAGCGATGCTGAATCGCGACAGTCGCGCGTTTGTATGGCTACTACACCTTACTACTTCTGTCTCGTGAGCCAGCGCCAGTGGTCAAACTATACTTACCAGTGATGCCATTGTCTTGGCACAACCCGGCATGTCTAGTGCAGTCGACCTGGGCAATGGCAAACTCGGATTCCTTGGTGTTTACCAGCTCTGCCAACTCAGCCCACATTGGCTGGAAGTCCGTGCAATGTCGACACCTATAACATCAAAATAAAGGTGATTCATTAACTTTCACAATCTTACGTCTAGTCATCCAAGTTATGCATGTCTCTCAGGGAAGCATGAGAAGAAAAAAAGTTATATACATACTCACAGATTTGGATTACAGTAACTGTTATTTGTCAAGAGTTGTTTGTCAGTGGATCATAGGCAGCGAGAATCATACTGTCTTTTTAGGGTTCCGTACACAAAGGGTAAAACGGGACCCTATTACTAAGACTTCGCTGTCCGTCCGTCCGTCTGTCTGTCACCAGGCTGTATCTCACGAACCGTGATAGCTAGACAGTTGAAATTTTCACAGATGATGTATTTCTGTTGCCGCTATAACAACAAATACTAAAAACAGAATAAAATAAAGATTTAAATGGGGCTCCCATACAACAAACGTGATTTTTGACCAAAGTTAAGCAACGTCGGGAGTGGTCAGTACTTGGATGGGTGACCGTATTTTTTTTTGTTTTTTTTTTTTGCATTATGGTACGGAACCCTTCGTGCGCGAGTCCGACTCGCACTTGCCCGGTTTTTTTAGGATAGTATTATAACCACAAGAGAGGGGTGACTAGTGAGTATAGTATTTTAACCAACTTCAAGATTATTTTGAAAAGGAGGAGGGTCTCAATTTGTTAGTATGTTTTTTTAATGTTTGTTAACTCTGTCATTTCTTGACTGATATTGAAAATTTATGTTTTGATTGAAAGTATATACATCCAGATTGGTCCCATGCCAAAATTTAGTTTTGATGATGGGATTGATGAGGTATGGAGGGAACTACCTACTCAAATCTTATGAGGAATTGAGAAAACTCCTGAACTCTTATGTATACAGAAACTTATAGCGATTTTTTAGTATATCTAAAATCCAAGCATTTGCATATAAATAGTGCTATTTGGTGAAATGGAACTACTCATGAGTAGTTCCATTTCATCTGGTATACATGTATACCAGAATGAAATAACTCTACCACATAAGATTGTAAAAATTTGGAGGCTAATTATAATTGTTAATGGGATGCACTATGTTTTGTGAAGTCTGTCTTTTTCTATAAAAGATTATTTATTCTGCTGTTACTGACAAGACTTGCTTGCTAGGCATATAATTATATTCAAAGTATATGCTATAAAATAAAGAATGAAAAAAGAACATTGAATTTGAATTTATGTTGTAAAGCTGACAGTACTGTATCCATCCAGGTATTTGACCTGCGATAAGACTTTTAGAAAACCATTTAGTTTCCTCCAATAATCACTTACCAAGGTGCGTAAAACATAATAAAGTTTCCATTCATATCTTCAATCTGCCGCTGGAAGCTTTCGGGATCGTATTCGTACACCGTGCCATCTTCAGGTGCTACGAAATTAGGAACGACCACTAAATAGACTAGAAGTAAAGAAGCGAAGTTCTTAAGCCGGAACATTATTTTTATTACGACGTTAAATGTTTACGATTAAATAATGAACATGACAGAGCTACATTTTCACTTCACACGTACAATGATGGTATTCGATTGAACTATATAATTAAATTAAATATATCTATTTATAAATGTACACATTGCACGCATTCATTGGCAAAGAATCGGGATTAGATAGATTCACAATGTTCACAGTATTTGACACAACAGTAGGGCTACCGCCAATACCGAAAATCGTCAATTGCGGGCATTTTTCTCTGTCACTCTAATTACGCCTTCATTGGAGTAAAAGAGTAAGATCCCCGCAATTTGCGAATTTCGGTTTTCGCGGTAGCCCCTCAGTGTGAAAAAATATTGAAAATGGTATCAAATGTCAATCCATTTGACAATGTTGGGCAGATATGACATTTGATACCCTGAAACCAACATTTTTAGCACTATCTCAAACAGTCACTAGTTAGTTTCCATTTATCTTAATTATTCACTACCTTGCTGGATAGTGATTGGCTTCTTTAAATGAGTACAACTTCTTCGATTGGCTTTCTTTTTTAAAGCTTTCCTATGATTCGATTTTTGTAGTAGTAGTTTGTTTTTGTAGGCTTGAACTTTATGAGTGCATAAAAAAATGTAAAAAGCTCGTAAATAGAAATACAATAAATTCATTATTATTGTAATGGAGTTTATAAATAATTGTGAATTTTATATTTATTTTCTTCATTCTTGATTTTTTACTCTTAGATAGTCTTATTCTATAATCTTATTCATTAGATATTATTAAAATTAAAGTTTTTATTCTTCAAACATCAAATAATATTATAAAAAATTATAATTTTGGTAATTATTTCTGTTATTCAGATTTTTTGCCCAAACAATACGGAATAGTAGTCTCCTTAGTACTTTCATTGAATATAAGAATTGAATAATTAGTAGCAACTCTGAACGTCAAGATAGCGTAGCTTTTACGAACATACGAAAGAATGTGGTAATTCTTCAAAATGGTCGCTTTGTATGGTTTGCCAACTTGCATGTCTGTGTTTTAGAGTTCTTTGTTTTCATAATTCCTCAGCTGTAGTAAAAGTGCGTGCAATATTTGTCTGATATTGAAAACGTGTGTTATGAAAATATTGTGAATAATATACGTGGCGTACCAGAAAGATGTCATCGGTAATGTGAGAGCTCTCGACTATCGTTTTTATTTTACGGGATTATGACGTCTATGATTCTCATTTGGATTTGCAGAAACTAAAAAGACGCCAGGTAATTATTTTCTCTCAAATAATGCTTGCGTTCATATGTAGTTTATTGATATATAAGTGTCTCTAATTTTGGAATTCCTAAGCTCTGTCAAGAATGATTAGTGTTGAGCATTCTTGTAGTTTCGCATCCTCGAACAGGTACTGGGTGATTACTAGGGCTTGTTTATTTACAGTCGCCTTCTAATGAGGATTTATCCCATCACAATTCAACTTAATTTGTGTTGGTGAAGTAATACTTATAAGATATTTATTGTGATGAACTACATCATTACATTGCATTAGTCTTTTGGTCTTTGTAAAATCGGACTCAAATATATCTAAATAAACAGCTAAGAGCAGTAGTCACTGTAAAATATTTTTTAATTTATTTTCAGCTTCATACACGGCTTCTAGATTGAATACAAAGACTGTCAACAAAGTTAATAGAAAGTAATAAACAAACAAGACTGCTTTGTTTGAGTTTTGTGAACGGATATCAGCCTAAAGAATAAACAGCCCTGGTAATGAGAACTGTATCCGGTGATCCATGGTGCAGGGTGGAGATGTGATGGGTGGGGTGGGGTGAGAGCCTCGGGGCTCGGGCGCCATGAACCCACCGGCGCCCGGCAAGACGGCCACGCGCTCCTCCGGGTATCACCAGAAGGCGCTCGCCGAGATTAGAAATTCACTATTACCTTTTGCTAATATTGGAAGCTCGGAGCCACCTGGTTCTTCTGCAGCAAGCACTGTCAGTTCGGGTGTCAGTTCCGGTTTCAGTTCCTCTTCTGGCAATGGACTTGACAAGGAACTCAATGTACACCCACAAACACTCAGCCAGCTTATTGCTTCTGGGTATGAAGAGGTAAGGCTACATGTTGTTTACATTATTAATGTTTTTTTGTAATGCCATGAATTGATGTCTTAAAGTTTAAGGAGCAAAATAGTTAAATGGCCCATAGAAATATGGCTTGGCATTTGGTATGGATGTACTTGGTGCCTAGCTGTATTCAATAGGTATTTAATTTCATCAATAAGGTCATTTAAAAGGTGACTTATCTTATACCTTTAAACAAGCAATTCTTGTATATAGTGCTAGGGGTTGACCAAAATCACCTGCAACAGGTGTTAAAGATATGAAAATCGGCACAATTAATCTTTAGGCCATTTGAATCTATTTGACCCGTAGCACCAAAAAAAAAAACAGACGGAAAGGAGTTATGACGTCATCTTTTTTTTTGTATGGAAAATAAAAAAAAAATTGTTCAGAAACCTATCATGTGTGATATTAAATGAAAGGGCATTTTGAGCCGGTTCTAAAAATATATCACATTATTATATTTCCGTCACTTGCATTCAATTAAAATAAAAATAATTTTCAAAACATACCAAGTTTGGGCTCCTCCAGATACGAAACCGTTGAATTATTTTTTGTAAAATATACCTCAAGTAATACCCAATATCCTCATATCTAACCCCAAGAAATTAATTTCGAAAATATTTAGTTTTAGTATTTTTCTTAAATGTTTTATTATTACAAAATGTGATCTATCAATCTATCAATGAAACGGCCTCCTAGCCTAGTCGATATTGACCCTGCCTATGAAGCAGGAGGTCCCAGGTTCGAATCCTGGTAAGGGCATTTATTTGTGTGTTCATCATCATCATCACACAAATAAATGCCCTTACCAGGGCTTGTATATATGTGTATATTATATATATCGTCGTCTAGTACCCACAACACAAGCCTTATTGAGCTGTAGGACTAGGCCGATCTGTGAAAACTTGTCCTTTAATATTATGACCTGGGACCTCCTGCTTCATAGGCAAGGTCACTATCGACTCGGCTAGGAGGCCGTTTCATTGATAGATTGATAGTAGTGTCCGACCGAAGGTTCGGTTTCGGTTTCGGCCAGTTTCGGCCAAAAAATCATGTTTCGGCTTTAGTTTCGGTTTCGGCAAAAAACGGCCGAACCTTTCGGCCGGGCCGAAACTTACCAAATGGTACTTCGGAATAAGACCATAAGTTGGGGAATAAGTAGGACAACAATATTAATACCTACATATACTGATTCAGGTACAGAAATTAATTGATTTATTGTAAAACACAAACACTGGACGGTCGACGCAGTCTTAATAGGCTGTCAATACCTATAACGCGCACACTGTCTAATTGTTTCGGAGTGAATGAGTGATTTTACCTCAATTTACCATTGGTTTGTGTTCCACATGTCCTCTACTTCAGCTTAGGCTTTGGCCTCGCTGCGCCAAGCTCGGCCTGTGGTCTCGCTTTTTAATACAATGGACATTGGTTGGAGTCTGTGCTCAACTACTTATCCTGAAGCCTGAAGCACGGCTTTGACTTCGCATGAAAGTTACTTTTAGGCCCAGGTGAAGATCGGTACCCGGCCTTGCGATATACTCAACAAAAAATTTCGGGCTCGCTGCGCTCGCGTTTTTGGTTGACCCTGTGTCTACATGTTAGCTTGACTGGTGAATGAATAGAGTTAGACCAAGAAAATTCTGCAATGATTTTGATAGCATACGCAGTGCAACTAGTGCAAATGTTATTTATACGTCATAATTTCATAGAAGTTTTGACGTTTAAAATAACACTTGCACTGCCTGTGTTATCAAAATCGTTGCAGAATGATCTTGGTCTAACTCTAGTAATTTTCTTAAAAAACTGCTTAAGTAACATCAATTTCAAGGACATTGGGTGTTGACAGTCCCATAATATGTGTGTAAAAGGGGCATTCCACGAGACTGTCGCTTACATAACGCAATTCTTGTAATACTTCTGGAAATGCTGAGTAAGCGATATTGGGTCAGGTAATATTTCATGACTTGGCTAACAAATTGGCAGTATATTCTCGAGATTCACGTATTTTATTGAGGTAGCTGCCATACAAGGCAAAAGCGTTATGTAAGCGACAGTCTCGTGGAATGCCCCAAAAGCGGTTTATGACATTTTTTCAACGATTTTAACAAGTCTACAAAAGTTTCGGTTTCGGCCGAAACTAGAGCCAAAGCCGAACATTCGGCTTCGGTTTCGGCAAAAAAACATGTTTCGGTCTGTGAGAACTTCTCCTCTCACACTAAACTAATCACTGAAAACACTGTGTATAACGAAATACTTTAATATCAAATACAACACAATAAAATAATACAATTACAATAAAAACAGCCTCCGCTGACAATATTATTTTCTCGAACAGAGAACCGTCATAACATTCTATTCAAACATCCTTCAAGATTCAAACCAGCCAGTCTGTCAACAATTGCCTAGGACTCTTTGCTCTAACACTCCTCCTCAATTGTTTTCCCTCAGACATCCTTTCCTCATCCAAACTCTCCTGGTTCCTTTCACTCTGACTAACGAACAACCTTTAACACACACCCATCTCTCTACGACAAAAATCATGCTTCTCTCTAACAACGGCTTTTGTCAAGACATCAGCAACCATTCGCTTTGTTTCTAAGTACGCCAGCGAAATTGCACCATTTTCGATTGCTTCTCTAATAAAATGGTAGCGAACATCAACATGCTTAGTCTGCTGATGTTGCACTGGGTTTTGTGCAATTGCCATAGCGGATTGGCTGTCCGTATGTATTGTTATGGGCGACTCCTCTTTTCCCATAATTTCTGTAAGGAACCTTTGAAGGAATATGGCTTCTTTGGCAGCTTCGGATAGGCTCATATATTCAGCCTCAGCTGTTGATAAAGCTATACTCCTTTGTTTGGTACTTTGCCATGAAATGGCTCCCTTTGCCATCATGAAGACATTGCCGGAATATGACTTTCTGTCAACAAGGTTTCCACCATGATCTGCATCGGCAAATCCTCGTATATATCCGTATGTCATGTCCTTGGAGTACTTGAGTCCCATGCTTTTCGTACCTTTAAGATACCTCAGTATTCTCTTTGTAGCAGTCCAGTGAACTTCCTCATAGTAGTTACAAAACTGACTCATAAAATTTACTGAATGTGCTATATCAGGTCTAGAACACACAGCTATATACATCAGTGATCCTATCAGCTCTCTGTAGGGTATACTCTCATCAGGTGTATATGGCTCTTGTGGTTTCTGAAAACGTTGGCCTGGAACTCCTGGTGTACTAACTGGCTTGCAGTTTTCCATTTTAAACCTACGAAGGACTTTGTCTATGTATTCCTCTTGGTCGATTTGGATATTTCCGTTTTCTTGTTTAATTCGCATTCCAAGAAACAGTTCGGCCTTTCCCAAATCCTTCATCTCAAATTTTGCCTTCAGTCCATCTTTAACATTTTCCATCTCAATCTTGTTGTTATATAGTATCAAGATGTCATCTACATATACAGCTAGGATTATCGTGTCCTTTTCTGTTTTTCTTATATAAACACATGACTCATTTTTACATCGTTTGAACTTAAGGCTCTCCAGCTCAACGTGTAACTTCAAATTCCAAGATCTTGGTGCTTGCTTAAGTCCATATAGGGATTTCTGGATAAGACACACGTAGTCTTCCTTCCCTTCCTCTTCGAAATGTGGTGGTTGACGCATGAAGACTCTCTCATTAAGACTTCCATTTAGAAACGCGGTTTTTACGTCCATGTGATCAATTTGTAGACCGAGATTAGCCGCTAAAGCTAGAAGAAGTCTCATTGAACTGTGTCGCACTACCGGTGAGAAAGTCTCGTCGTAATCTATGCCTTTTCTCTGGCTAAAGCCGCGTGCAACCAAGCGAGCTTTGTAACGAGTTTTATTCCCCGCCTCCTTTTTGATTCTAAATATCCATTTGGAATCAACAACGTTGCTTGCTTGTTCAGGCTTTACTAGAATCCACGTTCCGTTTGTCTTCAGTGCGTCAAGCTCCTCCTTAATCGCATCTCTCCATTGTTGAGCATCCTTTCTGGATAATGCCTCTTGCACTGTAAGCGGATCATCCACCTCTGATGTCGCTTGGTAGGTTACATAATCAGGTAACTGAACAGGTTTTCTGTGTCTGAGTGGATATCTCCTTTCCTCCACTAAAGGTTCAACTGGTGTATCTCTATTCTCTTCAGCTGGTAAAAGTTCTACTGATATATCTCTATTTTCTTCATCTGATCTCTCTTCAGACGAAGCGCAGTTTTCTTCACAATCAGATATTTCAATATGAGCATCATGACCTCCATCATTTAACTCCAGGTTCTCTACCTGAACCCTTTGCTCTTGCTGAATATTTTGCTGTAGAGTTTCCCGTTGCTGAACATTATCTCTTTGCTGTGGAGTTACCGGTTGCTGTACATGATCTTCTAGGTTAATTGTAACGTGCTGCTTCTTCTCAGGATCATGAGCCCTTGCACCTCCTTCATATTTTTGGCTCTCGAAAAATAATACATATCGGGCTCTATGCAGCTCTCCATTTGAAGGATCTATCAGCCGGTACCCTTTTGACTCTTCGCAATATCCTACAAATACCAGCTCTTTACTCTTCGGATCCCACTTGGTTCTCTTTCGATCTGGTATGTGCATATATGCCTTGCATCCGAAGACCTTGAGATGACTTAGATCTGTCTTTCGTCCAGTCCACATCTCTTCTGGCGTCATCTCCTTTACCGCTATAGTAGGACTTCTATTTTTTAAGTATACAGCAGTGTTTACTGCTTCGGCCCAAAAACTGACGGGAAGTCCTGCCTCTTGTAACATTGCTCGGCTCTTATCCGCAATCGTCCGATTTGCACGTTCGGCTACACCATTTTGTTCAGGCGTGTATGTAATGGTTAGCTGATGCCTTATGCCATGTTCTTTGAGGTAGGCATCCACTCTCTTGTTTACGTATTCAGTTCCATTGTCAGTTCTTATTACTTTCACTTTCTTTCCTGTTTGCCTCTCTGCTAAATTTATAAACTCTTTTATTTTTTCAAACGCTTCACTTTTAGCTTCAAGAAAATATACGAAAGTTTTTCGCGAGTAGTCATCGATAAAAGTTATATAGTACCTATGACCCCCAATAGACTTAGCACTCATTGGCCCGCTAATATCCGAATGAATTAGCTCGAGGAGCTCTCCAGCTCTCGTAGCCTGGTTACGTTTAAATGGTTGCCTAGTCTGCTTGCCCATCAGGCAGGCTACGCAGTCCATTTTGGAGTTAGTAATGTTTGAAAAACTCACCCCTGTTGCCATTTTGTCTCTCAATAAAGTCAGGTTACGTACACTCAAGTGCGCCATCCTTTTATGCCAAAGCTCCATCTCGTTTCCAATTGTAGACGCCAGTGCAACTGCCTGTGAGGAACATGTCAGTTTATAAATGCCCCTATCATGCTTTCCGGTTACACATGGGTTCCCTTTTATAGAACATTCATCAGCATTATAAATTTGGCAACCTTTTTTATTAAAAACCACAACCTTATTTTTAGTATTGACCATATTGCTCACACTAAGTAAATTTGAAGACAAGTCTGGTACATACATCACATTACTGATACTAATATCAAGTGAACCATCCTCTACAATACCAAAACCTTCTCCAAAAACCTTACCTCCATTCGCGCAACTCACTTCTACCTCTTTGTCAAAGTTCACAAACTTATCCATCCAGTCCTTCCTGAAACTCATATGTCCTGACGCTCCTGAATCTATTATCCACTCGTCTTGATGAGTCTTCTCTCGATCTACACTGCTTAGTGCCGTCGCCATATGATTCCTCTTCGATTGACGTGGATTGTGTGGACAGTCACAAGCTTTATGCGGTCCCTCGCAAATGAAGCATTTGACAGTCCTCTTCTCTTTGGACTCTTTGTTCCTCTGAACAAATTTCTTATGAGTGTTGTGATGCTTTGATGAAGTGAGCGCTGAGCTCGAACTAGGCTTGTTACTTGGGCCTGCACTCATTTTGTTCTCATCGAGTTGCAGCAGTTTTGTTTTAACATAGTCCGAAGTTAAGGTTATGTTCGCGCTCTCCAGCGCCAACCTCATAGGCGCATATTCCTCAGGTAGGCCTTGTAGCATGAGTGCTGCTAGTAATTCGTCATCGATTTCTTTATCTAAGTCTGCTAGTTGGTTGCTAACTTGCATCAGTTCAGTTATATATTCAGTTATTGAATTAAACATGTTCAATTTTAGGCTCACTAGCCTTGACAATAATCTACATCTATTGTTGATACCTTTATCTTCGTAAGCTGCTTTCAGATTATTCCACGTCTCGTACGCCGTAGTAGCTTTACGCACGTGCACCTTGCACTGACTCTCGATCAGTAAACATATTTTGGTTCGCGCTCTCTGATCGTTTCTCTTTGCCGTAGTATTTGTCGTGTCAGCAACTGCCTCAATATACTGCCACAAATCATCGTGCACCAATATGCACTCCATGTCAAACTTCCAGGTATTCCAGTTATTGTTACCTTGCAATTTCTCTATGCTCGGGAGCCCCGGTCCCGCATTCGACATGTTGGTACTCATTGTGTTGTTACTCGAACGAACGTAGGACGTTTTAGGTAGGTAGTTCTTACCGCCGTATTCCTCTAGATCCAACATAAAATATTTCTCTCTGAGCTTTACACTAGTGTTGTACCTTGTTCATGATTAGATCGATCAGATTTTTGGAAATCGTGCTTCCCATAACCTGTGAGAACTTCTCCTCTCACACTAAACTAATCACTGAAAACACTGTGTATAACGAAATACTTTAATATCAAATACAACACAATAAAATAATACAATTACAATAAAAACAGCCTCCGCTGACAATATTATTTTCTCGAACAGAGAACCGTCATAACATTCTATTCAAACATCCTTCAAGATTCAAACCAGCCAGTCTGTCAACAATTGCCTAGGACTCTTTGCTCTAACACGGTCGGACACTAATTGATAGATCACAATTTGTAATAATATTTTTTTTTTAAATACTAAAACTAAATATTTCCGAAATTAATTTCTTGGGGTTAGATATGAGGATATTGGGTATTACTTGTGGTATATTTTACAAAAAATAATTCAACGGTTTCGTATCTGGAGAAGCCCAAACTTGGTATGTTTTGAAAATTATTTTTATTTTAATTGAATGCAAGTGACGGAAATATAATAATGTGATATATTTTTAGAACCGGCTCAAAATGCCCTTTCATTTAATACCACACACGATAGGTTTCTGAACACTTTTATTTATTTTCCAAACAAAAAAAAGATGACGTCATAACTCCTTTCCGTTTGTTTTTTTTTTTTGGTGCTACGGGTCAAATTGATTTAAATGGCCTAAAGATTAATCGTGCCGATTTTCATACCTTTAAGAGCCAACGGGAGTGGTCATTTCTCCATACAAACGTACTCCTCGTTTTCCTCCGTGGTTTTTGAAGTTAGAGCAATGATTTTTTCAACACAGATTAATATTGTCAATATCTGTGTCGGACCGTTTTGCTTTTTTTGATATATTTGTTTTTTAAGGCGCTAGAGCCCTTCAAAAATGGCCAAAATGGCCTAATTGACTATGCCGCAATGAGAGGCGTGGCATTCAAAACTGATATCAATTAGCCAAAAAAGCAAAACGGTCCGACACAGATAATTTCATAATCATTTAGATTTCCAAATTTGGTTACGATTGGTTAAGTTTTGGAGGAGGAAACAGAGGAGTACGAAACCTCGATTTTTGAGATTTTTACGCAGGATTTTTCGCCTTGTCCTTATCGCACTACTTTTAGGTGCCGCTTCCGTTAGCGAGACGGGCATATTTACCTAAAATATTTAAAACTCAGCTCCTGTTTCGTCTTAACACCTGTTGCAGCTGATTCCCGAATTTCAGGCTGTACCGCTATCACTAATATTTATTTATTTATATATATATATTTCGGGGATCTCGGAAACGGCTCTAACGATTTCGATGATATTTGCTATATGGGGGTTTTGGGGGGCGAAAAAACGATCTTGAGTTTTTATATGTTTTCCGAGCAAAGCTTGGTATCCCAGATATTGGTGTGTTTAAGGCACATCTAACTGTCACTTTTCTGAGAAAATGTATGTGGTTTGACATTAGTTAGTCAAATAATAAAATATTTTTTCTCAGGGATTGGGGTATTTGGGGTACAGAGTAATTATTCATCAATCAAATTTCACCAGTCAGTCTTCCCAAGTACATCCACTTGGCAGCCCGATTCTCTCCCATTTTTAGTAGTCTCTCTTGATGGGTCCCAGGATCTTTTTTCCGCTAAAGATAGTTCTTTCCGCTACCAGGAGCCGACTTTCCTCTTTTTGTGTCCAGGCCTCACATTACGACCATTACATAAGGATTGGTTGAATGGCGGTCTTATAAATCCGTACCTTAGTATTCCTGCTGAGAAGCCTAGACACAGTAGACACCAACCCTTTATGGAGGGTTTTAGATGCGAATATTGATTTCCTCCACCACCACCACCTCCCTGGTGTTTGTATCCGTAATGGTGCATCCAAGGTGCCGAAAGGCCGTGCCAGGATAAGCTATGACACATCTGCCCCCAATGAGTTTCAGCTTGTGATTTTTATGGGTCACACCACTCTTTACATTAGTAACCAAAATACAAAATTTCAGCACCCTAAACTTTATAGTTATTAGTGAAAAAAAAAAACTAAATAAATAATTCGTCAATATTTTTTTCTAGCCAATCGATTTTAGCGTGCGTCACATATATTGTACATGTACTAAAGATGAATACATGACATAAATTACATTTTCATTATGTCATAGAAAAAAATGCTAACTAAACTTTTAAAAATTTTTTTTTGCTCTTCCACATTAGAGACGGATTCAATTTATTTTCGTGTTTCAGGATCCAGCGGGCCGCCCCCTCAAATATTCCGGCGGCCGCATTGACTCCGCCATCGATTACCTATCGAAGCAGCAGGAGCCTCTCAATGGAGTCCTCAAGGGCAATAATCTCAGCGCACTCGGCACCAAGCTCATTCGCAAGCCGAGCTTGGAGCGCGAGATCAGCCTGCA
This sequence comes from Cydia splendana, assembly GCF_910591565.1. Classification (NCBI taxonomy): domain Eukaryota; kingdom Metazoa; phylum Arthropoda; class Insecta; order Lepidoptera; family Tortricidae; genus Cydia; species Cydia splendana. The sequence goes on from NC_085961.1 coordinate 10,447,112, forward strand.
CCGCGGGAGCCCCGCCATGGACTCGGGCGCCGGCTCCTCGCGCTCGGGCAGCCCGCGGCAGAGCGACGCGCCTCCGCTCCCGCACGAGAAGCTGTCCCGGCAGTACTCGCCCTCCGGTTTCTCGGAGCCTCCGCCGCCGCCTCCTCCGCGCTGCCCCTCCACGCCGCCCGTGCCGCCCTCGGTGCAGCAGCTCATGAAGCGCATGTCCCCCGCACCGCCTCTCCCGCCCGCGCGCGGCACGAGCCCCGTCCAGCCGCGCCAGCCCATGGTCGTGCAGAACGGTCCCCAGGCCCAGCAACAGCTCACGCAACAAATACAGGCACTCAGTATTTATCAGACCGGTGCAGAACTGCCGCCCCCGTACCCGTTAGCCGGCGTGCCGCCGCCGCCCTCCTATTCTGTGTCGATGCAGAACCGGCAGAGTCCCACGCAGTCGCAGGATTACCGCAAGAGCCCCTCCTCCGGCATCTACTCGGGCGGTACGTCGGCCGGATCGCCGTCGCCCGTCACCGTATCGCCGGCCACGGGCGCCGGCGGCATGACGCGGCCCACGCCCGTGCAGCCGTGGACGGCGCGCCACGCCGTGCAACCGCCCATTATAATGCAGTCCGTCAAGAGCACGCAGGTGCAGAAGCCCGTTCTGCAGACCGCCATCGCGCCAGTGGCGCCGCCGACTGTCGCTCTGGCCGCGCCGCCGCCCCCGCCGCCCTCCTACGCCTCCTCCATCCAGCAGAAGGCCTCGCAGACGCCGCCCAGCTACCCGCTAGCGCCCAAGCCGCCGTCGCCGGGCGCTGTGCCGACGACGGAGCCGCCCAGCTATGCCATCACCATGCAGGCGTTGGCGGCGCAGCGCGGCCTGCAGCCGCCGCCGCCGCCTCCTTACGGCGCGGCGGAACCCGACTCTCCCTCCGCGCCCGCGGGCCATGCGGCGCTAGTCAAGAAGTTCTCCGATTGTGACGCAAAAGGCGAGCCGTCGCAGGCGGCGGAAGGCAAATGCCCCAATCAGAATTGTACCAATAACTTACTGAAGGAGGGCACTCACGCGTCGGGATCCGATAAGGGTTCGAACGGATCGACGGAGAGACGTCCAGCGGCGCCCCCGAAGAAGATTCGGCACCAGTCTCCTATCCCGGAGCGGCGGAATATCAGCAAAGAAAAAGAAGACGAGCGCCGCGATTGCAAGGTGCGGAACTACTCTCCGCAAGCTTTTAAGTTCTTCATGGAGCAGCACGTCGAGAACATCGTCAAGTCCTACAAACAGCGCCAGTTCCGCCGGCTGCAGCTCGAGAAGGAGATGAACAAAATCGGCCTCAGCGTCGAAGCGCAGTATCAGATGCGAAAGATGCTGAGCCAGAAGGAGTCCAACTACATCCGGCTGAAGCGAGCTAAAATGGACAAGTCTATGTTTACTAAGATCAAGCCTATAGGCGTGGGGGCGTTCGGCGAGGTGGCGCTAGTGCGGAAAATAGATACGAGCCACCTGTACGCGATGAAAACGCTGCGGAAGGCGGACGTGCTAAAGCGAAATCAGGTGGCTCACGTCAAAGCCGAGCGGGATATCCTGGCCGAGGCCGACAATGAGTGGGTCGTGAAACTGTACTACAGCTTCCAGGACAAGGACAACTTGTACTTCGTGATGGACTATATCCCGGGCGGGGACCTGATGTCGTTGCTCATCAAGCTGGGCATCTTCGAGGAGCAGCTGGCGCGGTTTTATATCGCGGAGCTGACGTGCGCGGTGGAGAGCGTGCACCGCATGGGCTTCATCCACCGCGACATCAAGCCGGACAACATCCTCATCGACCGCGACGGCCACATCAAGCTCACGGACTTCGGCCTCTGCACTGGCTTCCGCTGGACGCACAACTCCAAGTACTACCAGAGGAATGGTAAGGAATTTACCTTGTTTAACATACAGTACTACAAGTTTAGGGTTGTCATATAAAAAAATGTAATATGCGGACAAAAATCCAGACATTACTCTAATTTACTGGATGGTCATTTCTACAATCCCCACTGTAATAAAATTATACTGCCTTGTGAACATGCAAATAATTTATTGTCATTAAACAGATTTCCAGACAGGGTTCGATTCTCAGTTGTTGTGTTGTGTATAAGTATTTTTCTAAATCTTTGCTGGATGCGGTATTTGTTACAAATCTTTAGTTAGGGCTTGACAGGTGGTATTTGTGCATATTAATATCCACCTTGTTTTAATAGTCATAAAGTCAATATTACTAGCAACATACGATTGGGCGGTGTGTTTTTAATCATTTGGGTGGTCCAAGAAATACTAAACTAACTCTTTGTTTATTGTACGTATCTGTTCAGTGCACGTCCAAAGTGATAGAGCCAAAATCATATTTGTAGAAAATATGCAACACTTTTATCTAGAACAGACATTGGTATTTAATAATTTTAGTTTAGGTTCAAATTAACGGTTGATACTGTATCTAATAGAGTTATAGTTTAGGTCGATGTATGTAAGATTGTTGTCTAAAAATGTAATAATTACGTTTGCAGAGCACGGGCGGCAAGACTCGATGGACCCGGTGGACGGCGAGTGGAGCAACCTGAGCGAGTGCCGCTGCCACCAGCTGAAGCCGCTGGAGCGGCGGCGCAAGCGCGAGCACCAGCGCTGCCTGGCGCACTCGCTCGTGGGCACGCCCAACTACATCGCGCCCGAGGTGCTGACGCGCGCCGGCTACACGCAGCTGTGCGACTGGTGGTCGGTGGGCGTCATCCTCTACGAGATGCTGGTCGGCTCGCCGCCCTTCCTCGCGGCCACGCCCGCTGAGACGCAGCTAAAGGTTCGCACCTATACTTCGTTTTAATACCTACCCATTATTAAGTAGAGTTAGATCAAGACAAGTCTGCAACGATTTTGATAGCACGCGCAGTGCAAGTGTTATTTTAAACGTCAAACTTCTATGAAATTATGACGTACTAGCTGTGCCCGCGGCTCCGCCCGCGTGGAATTCGGTCTGTGTCAGTAAGCGGCTAATTTCTAATCCTAATTTCTCTCCCTCTCCCCTGGAGGCGGAACTTGAAGTAAAGTTGACAGATGGATATGCTAGAGGACTGTAGTCCAGGTAAAATATTTTACAGTTAGGTAGCACTAAATAAAACTACACTCCAATATCAATAGTGTTTTTCGCCCTTATTAAAATTTTACACGTGATTTTAACGACAGAGTAGTAGGTGTATACTGTATATCGGACGATACAGTAAGGTATACGCGCGCGAGCGAAAGCGAAGCGCCCTGCCTGGCTAGAGCGCCACTCACCGTGGTCTTCTTCAGACTCCTGAGGAAGACCGCGTGCCGTTTGTAACCTCAAAGCGTTGCGAGACTTTCGCGAATGATTCGATTTTTTTCGGAAAGGCATGGAAATGCGTATAAAATGCGAGTCCCAAATCGTTTGACTCCGCACCGCAAACGACCAGTGCCGGATTAAGTTATTTTGATGCCCTAAGCATTTCTAGACCATGGTGCCCCCTCTCCCTAGGGTCATCAAGATTACGTTGATTTTTCTTGGTAAATTGAGTGACGTTCATTGCCGCATTACAGCTGAGAATGGAAATCAGTCACATCATTTTATCACGAAAATTGACAGTGCCGCAGCAGTAACGTTGCAACAGAGTACCTACCTAATGCTGCTGCAGTCGCCATATCTTAGAATGTTAGTGAAAACGCGAGCGAAGCGACCGCGAAAATTTTTCGATATAAAAACGCAATTTGATAGACAGTTGTACATTTTTACTTTTAGTATGGAAATCAGGCACATAATTTTATCACGAAAATTGACAGTGCTGCAGCAGTAACGTAGCAACAGAGTAATGCTGCTGCAGTCGCCACCCAAATGTCACCTTTGACATATCTTAGAAAGTAATTGAAAATGCGAGCGAAGCGAGCGCGAAAATTTTTCGATATAAAAAACGCAATTTGATAGACAGTTGTACATTTTTACTTTTAGTATGGAAATGAGTCACATAATTTTATCACGAAAATTGACAGTGCTGCAGCAGTAACGTAGCAACAGAGTAATGCTGCTGCAGTCGCCACCCGAATGTCACCTTTGTCATATCTTATAAAGTAATTGAAAACGCAAGCGAAGCGAGCGCGAAAATTTATCGATATAAAAAACGCAATTTGATAGACAGTTGTACATTTTTACTTTTAGTATGGAAATCAGACACATCATTTTATCACGAAAATTGACAGTGCTGCAGCAGTAACGTTGCAACAGAATAATGCTGCTGCAGTCGCCACCCGAATGTTACCTTTATCATATCTTAGAAAGTGATTGAAAACGCGAGCGAAGCGAGCGCGAAAATTTTTCGATATAAAAAACGCAATTTGATAGATAGTTGTACATTTTTACTTTTAGTATGGAAATCAGTTACATCATTTTATCACGAAAATTAACAGTGCTGCAGCAGTAACGTTGCAACAGAGTAATGCTGCTACAGTTGCCACCTGAATGTCACCTTATTCATATCTTAGAAAGTTATTAAAACGCGAGCGACGCGAGCGCGAAAATTTTTCGATATAAAAAACACAATTTGATAGACAGTTGTACATTTTTACTTTTAGTCCCAACCAGGCGCGAATCCAGGATTTCATACAGAGAAGGGATGGGACAGTTTTTTATCAGCCTAGCTTCGCATAGGGCTCGATATTTAAGGGTCTCAGCAAGGTTGTTTGATGCAAGAGAGGTGAAAAGATGCAAGAAAGCAGACCTTGGATTTGGATCCACACCCAAGTGTAATTAAGGCAGAGATCAACTTTGCCGTAAGGCAGAAGGCCTCGCATAAGACCTAACGCCGAACTGCAAAAGAGTGGCTTGAAATCGAATCTTTGGTTTCACTCGAAAGCGCTACTTGATAGGATGTTTTTAGTTTTCGGCTTTCATGGGGCCCCTTATAACACTTTGACAGTTAGGTCTCAGGATCGCGGCTAAGGATCAACTCGGCTTGGCCCGAAAGCAAGATTTTTTTCCATGACTTTAAGGGCCTCCGCGTAAGGTCAAATCGAAAGCCTACGTTGGAGATGTTCTTACGTACTCTCACTCTCTTACTTGATCCCTACGACCCTTCGTTATTAGATGGGTACTTGTACACGTATAAAAGTTTCATGTAGGTACCAACTCCACGACGACTGCAATGCTGATGCAGCCTGCGCTTTTTTTTTGCTTACGGTTTTGGTGCCCCCTAGACGTAGTGCCCTAAGCAAGTGCTTATTTTGCTTAAAAGGGTTAATCCGGCACTGCGAATGACAGAGGTCAATGTTTTTTTTTTCAAAGTACCCACCTTCGTGGCCATTATTAAGTGCTGTATATGTATGAATATGGATTTGATATGGATGCGATATAATTACGATTAGGTATAATTCATGACGGAGAAAATTAATAACTTTAAATAATTATGCAATAATACGCGTGTTGATATGTGTGTTTATTTTACCACTACGTAACTATGTAAACTCATTTGTGACGTCCCACGGTCAAAGGTACCTTATGGCGGGTATGGAGTTATGCATACCCCAGTAATCTACAATAAATAAGCTATCGATAACACAAAAGATCAACCTTCTAGGTTGCGTAGTTACAGAGATATGATTTTTTGAAAATAATGTTGTGAAATGAGCAACTTTACGATAGAGAGGTTTTATGTTTAGCCGCCTAAAAAAACTATGCTCCTGAAGTAAGTTACATAGTTGACTACAAATAATAATACCTTATATATCTGAGATTAAAAAAATATTGCGATTTGTTCTGTAATGCAAATAGAAACTTTTGATATCGACTGATTTATGTGTATACTAACCAATCTCTTGAAAATAAAGTTTTATTTCATTTTCACGATTGATTGCAATGAGCTCTCAAGATTTAAATTTTATCTATTAGAAAACGACACTGACAGACAGTTTAAGCAAAAAACAATACCGATTTAGAGGTGAAAATGTATTTTCTGACTTTTTCATATAAAATCACAAAATTGAATATTTTTACTTTTAATGTGACACACAATCAATTTTTCTGAGCACATATGAAAGAAATTTTGTCATTCAAATGAAATAAATCCTAAAACCCCAACTAAATACTATATTTAACCCCTTATGCCACTTTAAACTTACATAACAATAACAGTATTTGCTCCATACATTTACGAAAAGGTGCCTTATGGAAATAAATCTAATAATACATCACTACAAAATATCAATCATATTACAGTTTATCTTTTATGAATAGAAAATATTAATTTACATTAAACTGCCCCAAATTTAATTAGTTCTTCGTCATAACAATCTCAAAAAAGACCAATAATTTGTATGTAATGAAAAGGTACCTTGTGATTAAGTTACATAATGAGACATGATGATGATGGAACAGTTAGGATAAACTAATAATATTTTGGTAATGGTATAAATCGTCTATTTCTTATCAATAATATATTTCGGTTGCTATTGAAGATAAGCGGCATTGAGGTTCAATGACCTCGATATTCCATAAGGTAATGCGTCGGGTATTGGCATTTTTCAGCAAACCAATGGCTGATTTACTGCATGCGACCAAACCAAATGAAGATTATTCTAGTTAAGAAAGACTTGACGAGAGTAACTTTGGTATAATAGCAGGCTACTTGCATTTGTGATGTCGGTCTATGTACGGTTATAATATTTGCGAGGCGCCCCAACCAGAACTGAAATGATCAAATTAGTTTTGCAGAATGCTAATACAGTTCTCTACCAAACTTCTTTTCCCGTATTGACTAGTTTTTTTGGGAATTTTCAATCTTTTTTCCATAAGGTACCTTTTCTACTAAACTCTGAGACGACATTACTAGGCTTATAACTAACTTATAACAAAAATAAAAACAGGTAAACAAACGTTACGCATTAAGGTTTCAGATCACACAATAAAAAAAATTGAGCATTTTTTCACCTCTTTACAAAACATTTCATATCTCCGAAACTAGAAACCCTCATAAGGTACCTTTTCCCGTGGAACGTCACATTTTTAGTTTTCTTGATTACTTGATGTCTACTCAGTTCCCCAAAAGATGGCACTGTGCAATAAGGGGCAATTAATTAACTGTCGTTTAATTTTGTTGTATTATTAAATAAACATAATTATTCAATTAAATTTGTTGATATCCGTACCCTCTCTTCTAAACTTAGAGTTAATTTGGCAAAATCCTTCCTCGGTGGCTTATTCATGTCACAACGTATCAAATTCAGCGCCATCTGTTAGTTTAGCACGGTACTCTATAGTGCTAGAACATATTTGGAAAAAGTTTGCCCCTCATTCCTAAGTAGCGCCATAAGATTCAGGGGCAAACTAAAGTCAAGCGAGTGTTGTGGCTACCCTTCTTTTAGGGGTTGAATTTTTATAGCCTATAACCTGGCCGGGGATGTTCTCGACAGATTAGTAAAGTTTCCATCAAAATCCGTTCAGCCGTTTTCACGTGATGCGCGTTCAAATAAACAGACAAACAGACAAAAATTCTAAAAACTGTTGGAACGTGTTCTGTTGTCGATTCTAAGTATCCCCAGCGAACTTTTTTTCGAATATCTTCCATGTACAGACTTTCGACCCTCTTCAGCTTTATTATATGTATAGATAAATGGCACTTGCACTGCGTGTGCTATCAAAAGCGTTGCAGACTTCTCTTGGTCTAACTCTAGAGGTAAAACCAGGCGTGGCTCACTCCGCAATTTCGTCGCTTTGCTACAGGTAGCTAAAAGTACATCCGTTCCACACCAATTTTGGGGAAAGCCATAAGCCGCGCGTGGCGCTGTCGCCACCTAGCGGCCATATCTGTGCTGATAGTAACAGACGCGTTTTGTTAGAGAGTGGGTCTTCTGTACCTAGTACTATTATTTATTCTGTGGCAAAACTAAGATATATTTTATTTTCAACACTCTTGCGCTTAATATTGTTGTCTGTGTTTCTTTGTGATACTTTAGCGAACTAAGTGCCGCATGTACGAGACAAGATGGAAGTTCAAAATTAAACGTGTATATTTGTTATTAGGGGAACCAAATGGCATAATGGCGAAAGTAAAACAACGGTTCTTTACACAACTTTAGGAACAAATCAACATATTTTTATAAAATATTCGGTTCGGCTCGAATCCGGATTTCGCCAACGGGGGGCTTTGTCATTTTTAGGGTTCCGTACCCAAAGGGTAAAAACGGGACCCTATTACTAAGACTCCGCTGTCCGCCCGTCCGTCCGTCTGTCCGTCTGTCACCAGGCTGTATCTCATGAACCCTGATAGCTAGGCAGTTGAAATTTTCACAGATGATGTATTCCTGTTGCCGCTATAACAACAAATACTAAAAAGTACGGAACCCTCGGTGGGCGAGTCCGACTCGCACTTGTCCGGTTTTTTTTAATATAATATATTATGACATCTCTTTCAGTTTATAACGGTTCTTTGTCCGTTTGCAGGTGATAAACTGGGAGAGCACGCTGCACATTCCGGAGGCGGCGAACCTGAGCCCCGAGAGCGCGGACCTGATCCTGCAGCTGTGCTCGGGGCAGGACACGCGGCTCGGCAAGGACGCGTCCGAGGTGAAGAACCACCCCTTCCTGCAGTCCATCGACTTCGACAAGGGGCTGCGGCGGCAGGTGGCGCCCTACATCCCGCGCATCGAGTTCCCCACCGACACGTCCAACTTCGACCCGGTGGACCCCGACAAGCTGCGGCCCACGTCGTCGGCCGACTCCAGCAAGTCGGACAGCGAGCTGCTGGACAACGGCAAGACGTTCCACGGGTTCTTCGAGTTCACGTTCCGGCGCTTCTTCGACGACGGTGGGCCCTACACGAACCGCATCAACCTTGACGACGACGCGCAGGGCCCCGTCTACGTCTGACCGTGCAGTGATACAGAGACGCTGAGACTAACTTGTACGATATTTTTATAAAAGTGTGTGCCTTTGACTCTCTCTATTAAAACGATAGTTTTTGTAACGTAATGAATGTAACGTATTTAAAATTTAAAACCGTATTGTTAATAATCCCGGTGATAATGTTGTAATATTGTATCGTTATGTATTTGTAAGAGTAATCTAATTTCTGTATTATATGTAACGGACGGACGGCGGGGCGGGCCCGATTCGACTCGCGCCGTTCCTTTCGATGTATACTATTTTTGTAACTAGAGCAATTATTTATGAGATAAGAACAAGCTTACTTGAATTAGCGAATGATTTGACATTGACATATTTTCTTATGTATTTATGGAAGTATATATTTAGGTCGCTTAAAGATGAGTGTCTGTTTATATAATTGTAAACTGCCACCCGGCAAAGTCATACATGTGGAACCGAGTCGAATGTTAATGCTGGTATACAAGAAGTGCTTCCAGTCTAGCCTACGGGACAGCTCATATAATGTGCCTTCATAACTGAATGTGATTTTTACATACAAGATATTTAGGTGTGCATACTTTTGATAGAATTTCATAACAAACTAAGCTGCGAATTCAGTTCTGTGACCGCGTCGCTCGGAGAGTGCAATACGTATTTATTACTGAAGCTGTGTGCTCGTACACGTACAGCAGGCGGCGCAAGTCGCGATGCACTATCGGTTTTCAGTCAAACTGTAAAACATTCAATGTATAAGTAAGGATTTCGTTTTCACTAACAATATCCCAATTTTAACTAGTAGTCGCAAATAATAACATAAAAATAGAACAAAACGAAGTGTGATTAGCAATACAATAATATAATGCTTGTTTCGAGTCTATGTAGACATGTTCATGTACAGTACGGTATAAACCAGCAAGTCACGTCAACTTAAATTATGTGTTATTGAATGTAAATTGTTTTATTCTGAAATGAAACATGCTTATAAGTAAATGAAAATAAAGTATGGGAACTTTGTTAAATCTTTTTCTGGTATGCATATAATCTAATCGACCCTTTTACAAAATTCCTTAATTTAACAAAACTTATTAATTTAGGGCAGACTAGGCAGTTTATTCGGTGGTATAGGTCTATAAGTAGGTGTTACAATGGTAAAATGAGATCCTCAGTTTAATTTTAATTATCAATAAAATATTTATTTCATTATGATTAGCATAAATTAACTTTTTTACAGCAGTTTCTTAATGTATTTACGCTTAAATAATAAACATTAAAAATTATAGGCACTCTAGTACGAGGGAAGAATATACCTAAGTGTGTATATTATTTTCACTTTGTAACCTTTTCGACGCCGTGTCAAACACAATTGCAGTCACTCGGACGCCACGTCACCGAAGTGTCAAAACTGAAATTGAACTTTATGCATATGCACGTAGGTCTATGTTGCTCTGTGGTCTGTGACCAATTAATCCGTCTGATATATGCGCACCGCAGGTCCAACGCCAAGGACCTGCGGTGCGCATATATCGGTCATTGGCGTTCAAAAGGTTAAATGCGTAATTCTACATAAGTTTTCGCCAGCTTGATAATTATGCTGTAAGTTCAAGTTCTTGACTGGGTGTAGTAGTATACTTAGAACAACAAAATCAGCTTAACCCTTTTCCAGGCCGCACCAATCTACAAGGGTTTTCCCGAAAAATCCAAATATATTCCGATTAATCCAGCTTTGATGATTCATTTGAAGACAAGTCAAATTTCCCGAAAGTGCAATCTAATTTGAATCTTAAATCGGAATGCTAAAGTTGAAATTCTAGTGGCGCGTATGTGGTCGATAAATCGTACTATGCCTGGAAAACGGTTAAACTATTATTTTTCAACCGACTTGTTTTAGTTACCTACCCCAGGTACTTAATAATTAAAACTTAGGCATAATCAACTTATAGAAGTTCGATAATACAATATTATATACGAAATGCATTACGCGGGAGGTAGTAGTAAGAAATCTTGAACTCGCCGGTTGAAATCTTCCGCGTATCGAAGATGGATGTTGTGCTTGCCGTCCGGGTACAAGTGAATTCTGAAAGCAAGAAAAGTTTGCAATTGATTTTTTTTTCACAAACTAATTGAACAAATACTAAATCGTATATTAGCTTCGTGCACGATTGTGGCGCCGCCTTATTGGATTTGAGACATATACGAGTAGCTTATTTGACAGTTAGCAGTGTGTCAAATACCGTAAATAAAGTTGTTTACACTATAGCAGTCCCATGAAAGTAAATATACTTGGTCAAGCAAATCTTGTCAGTAGAAAAAGGCGCCAAATTCAAATTTTCTATACGACGATAACCCTACATTTTTTAAATTTGCCGCCTTTTTCTACTGACAAGATTTGCTTGACCAAGTATATTATCAATTTATCACCACGTCGTGCGTTGACATCGCTTGTATTTCCCCCACAACATAACTTCGGACATAGCCAATAGTCCCTGATAATTGACTATTATAAATAGTGAAATCCACGTTGGAATCAATCAGGGAAAGCATGTTACTTTTACTATGGAATGACTGAATTATTTTCTTACTTTCGACATCACGACATACTGGTCGTGTCACTGGGTCGTGTACAATCATCAGACCTTACAAAGTTTCATAAAACAAGCACAGGGTAGAAACTTTCTAGAACAATTATGCTAGGTGCTGTAATAAGTTTCAGTTACTTGAATGATTAAAAAATCATGACGATAAATGTAATTTTGTTCACTTTTCTATTGTGAATTGCTTAATTCATATTTAATTTACCTTGAACCTTTTATATGAGTATGTAAATGCGACACATGCATATTATCCACCATAGGATCTTTTTCGCCATAAAGTATCAAGGTTGGAGCCACAATATCTTTGAGAAGCTGTGAGCAGATGTCCCCATTGTTAGCTTTGAAGACGGCTGACATGGCATCGACCCATTCCGCCCAGTACTTGGCAAACAGCTCTTCACCATATGCTTCTATCATTGGCTTCCTCATTCTCTCTGACCATGTTTTGATGTCTCTGGTTTCTGTAAAGTTGGCCATAAAAATAATTAAACTTGTCACCTCATTTATCAAAATTGGCTAAGTAGTTTCAAAGCCAAGATGACTTTGTGCATTTGGGCAAAACAGGCCTTAAGGCTCCATCACTCAGGCGCGTGAGAGGGGCGCGCCGCTTTTACATATAAAACGCTCACGCCCCGCCCGGAAAACGCGCCTGTGTGACAGAACCTTTAATGCATATGGGCCATATGGCACAGTGCTATAATTTGATTTAATTTGGAATAGAAAAAAACTATATTAGCCAAGCAAGGGAGCAAGATTCAAAGTCAGACACTTTTATCTCTATGGGACTTTAAAATATAAAGTAAATATAAATAGATAGTACTAATCATGCTTGTTACGTTTATTTTATCAATTTTGTCACTATACTTAAGGTCTAGTCTATGTGGCTAATTCTGTCAAAGGGCCTATTCCGTCCACTAGCGTTTTTCTCGATAATTTCATCAACAAAACATCAATTGCTTTTAGTTTCAGCAATCAAAAGCAAATGGTTTGTTCCTATGATTCAAAATCAAAGAAATATATGCTTGATAAAGTGCCCAATACAAGTCCTCATGGTTATAGTAAGAGTTTTTTAAGATGTCTTGTAGGAAATGCGGTTAAAAAAACATAGTGGTTAATGGGGCTCAGGAAACATTCAGGAAAACTGTCATCTTTTCTCTGGACATTATGAAAGTTAATGATTTGCGTACATTTTGGTAAGGCTATTATTATACAATTTTTAAGAAGGCCTATATTTGGGTCCAGCCATAAAATTAGGCTTCTAAGTCCATTTATTTTTAAATGTCTACCAGAAAGTACTTATATTAAATAGTAACTTATAAAAGAAGTTTGTGACCTAATGTCTCTTGAAATGAAATAATAGGACTTTAATTATTTCAACTATTTATGGCCTTCCTTTCTTTGAGGTTAAACTTACTCTTATACAGTTCTAGCTCATGGGGCAGGATGAGTGAGTTGGTGCCCCACACTACCAGCTTCTGCACTGCCTCTGGGTATTTTGCAGCATGGATCATGCTTACAATGCCTCCGTCACTCCAGCCCAACAAGGAATACTTTGATATATTCAATGCCTAAAATGTTATGAGCTTATAATATGCTATCAATAAGCTTTTGTCAAGTTTCAAATAATTGAGAACTTTGAGAAGGAGAATAGAAGATAATTATTACTTACTTTCATAAATTCATAAGTATAATCAGCGTCTTTTTCATAGAAATCAACTGGGAAATCTCTGACTGGTGGCCTGCTCTTCCCGTAGCCGGGCGGGTCCCAGACTACGACCGTGAACTTCTCGCGGTTGAAGCCTTCGACTTGCGGTTTAAAGTCCGTCCATATTGTGCCAAGCGCGCCGGGAGCCAGAAGTATGGTGTGTGGACCATTACCAACTATTAAATAATTTATATCCCAATTTCTGACTTTGACGGTGTTTTCCTAAAAATTTTAATTTTTTTTTTTTCCATTATTATTGCTAACAACTTTATTAAACAAAGCAAACATTACATTCAAAACTTACTTTAGGAACCGCTGTAGATAGTTTAACGCTACTTGCCATTTTTTGATTATTCAATCGAATAAAAGGGAATAAAAACCTGTTTAATTTTATTAACATTTCGGATTATTATACCTATAATAGTATTTTTTTCACTTTTATCTTTATTTATTACTAATTATTACCTATTCCTTGTTTGTGCCACTTTGAACGTCAAATTTTGACAAGCTTATCAGAAGTACGTTCCGTTATAGACCGGGAGACAGTGACACATTTTACTGGGTCATTTGTACCAGTATGGCGGTTCGTCAGGGGTCTAAGCAGGGCCGGATTAAGCATGTCGGGGCCCCTAGGCAGTGCAAGGCTCGGGGCCCCCTACAGTCAATTCTGTATACAGCATGTTCAGTTGTTCAGTACCTACAGGGAAATAAGTTTGCGTTTTTAATTTCAATCTTCAGCCGAGACGATCCGAGTCTAGTCAGAACGATGTCTTTTTCGCTCTTATTGCTTGGACATAAAGATTTTTTCTATCAATTTTTGCCAATTCCGCGTTGCGTCAAGTGTAGGAAGAGCCCTTTAGGCTTAAGGCCAATCCCCAGTGGAATACCAAAGCTGTGAGCTTGAGCGTCACTTTCCTATCTAACAATGGCAAATTTTAAGCGAGGCTACGCTTAATTTTGCGAGACTGAACAACGATTGTCCGACCATAAGACAAAACGCCGAGCCACATGATTAGAATCAACCTAGTAATAAATAATTTCCATATATTAAAATGATTAGAGTTAGACTAAGATAAGTCTGCAACGATTTTGATAGCACACGCAGTGCAAGTGTTATTTTAAACGTCAAACTGCTATGAAATTATGACGTATAAATAACACTTGCACTGCGTATCCTATCAAAATCATTGCAGACTTTTCGTGGTCTAATTGTATTCATTTACCAGTCAAGCTAACATGTAGATAAAGGGTCAACCAAAAAACCTACCAAAAACGCGAGCGAAGCGAACGCGAAATTTTTATTAACAATCGCAAATTGTGAAAGCCTCTTAAAGGGCCAGGCCGGGTACCGATCTTCACCTGGGCCTAAAAGTCCGAAGTGAGGCGAGCTTTCATGCCGCGAAGTCAAAGCCGTGCTTCAGGCTTCAGGATAAGTACATAGTTGAGCAAAGACACGAACCAAATTCCATTGTATTAAAAAGCGAGACTGCAGGCCCAGCTAGGCGCAGCGAGGCCAAAGCCTAAGCTGAAGTAGAGGAGATGAGGAACACAAACCAATGGTAAATTGAGGTAAAAAGTGAGGCTGAAGTGAAGATCGAGCTCAGCAATCTCCGCATTGCTTGACAAGCCCGAAGCGTCTTTTAGCGAAGTGAGCTTTCATGCGAGGCCAAGCTACTGAAATCAATATTGATATTTCTTAAAAAGCGACGCCGAAGGCTGAGCTGTAAGGAAGCAGCGCTCTGACATGAACCAATCGTCGAAAAAAGGTCACTTTTGTGACGCAGTTTTACATACATACATTTTGTATGGATCGTCACTAAACTGACACCCCAAATTCGTCTAAAAAACTGGAGACGCTTTTTTTCTTTGTTTTCATCAATAGTCCTCGTGATTCTGAGTCGAAATAACCCAGAAGTTGTTGGTTGTTCAAAAAAAAGGATATGTTAACATTTTTTCAGAAAACCTTTCTAACAGGGGTCCGTTTCTCAAAAGCTTGTAACTTGTAATACAAGCGGATGTCACTTTTTGACAGCTTTTGTTAGAAAGGGACTTCCACTTGTATTACAAGTTACAAGCATTTGAGAAACGGGCCCCAGGTACGCATATACGCCCCGTAAACTGTAACGTATTGCTTCAATTTTATTCCAGTTACATTAAATTCAACAATGGATCTAAAGAAAAACAATAACAAAAGCATACTCATTCTTATTAAGCAACTATTGTTACTCGTGAATTTTGACCCTATGAAACATAATTTTATTTGGTGCGAGCTGAGCCGCCGGGGCCCCCTAGCCGAGGCGGGGCCCCTAGGCAGTTGCCTACTTTGACTTAGGGTTAATCCGGCCCTGGGTCTAAGTAAGTACGTAATGAAGGAAAGAAAAATGATGGTCATAGCGCTGGTACCGGCGGCCCAATCGCGTGGGCGTTAGTCGAACGTGTCGGATAAAATACGAGTGTCGAACGATTTGTTCCACAAAAATCCTCGTATTTTCCGATAGTCCATAAAAAAGAAGTAGGCGGTAGCGTAATGCCATACTTCTCCGGTGTGACTTACAGCCCGCCATACTGAGGCGAACACATTAATTAAAAAAAAAACAATTCAACCATTTGTGCCAAGCTAATTTTTGCACAGGTGATCATCGTCGAGCAGCCATTCATGGACATCACCATGCCATACTCTTCGGACGGTTCCAAATGGCCGCCATACCGCCGCAAGGGAGTTAATTTTTTTTTTGCTAAACGATTTGTACTAGTATTGCATTTAAATTTTTGGAAAGTATTTGATAAAATGTAACCGTTATTATAATTGCCATACTTATAGTAGGGGGAAAAGTGCTGCCATACTAGAAAACTTATTTAATCGACGTTTCAAAAATACGACTATACAATACGTAAAAGAATTTTTTACAGCATGGCATCATCATATTCTGTTTGTTTGGATACAATTATACCTAAAAAAAAATATTCCAGATTATAACTACGGGGCGGACGACTGTGAGACTTAAGCCAAGACTTAAGAAATAAAAATTTTTTTTGACGATTTGTACCAGTATGGCATTTGGATTTTTGGAAATTATATGATGCAATGTGACCATTATTATATTTGCCATACTTCTAATAGGGGGAAAAATGGGCACCATACTTAATATAAAAAAAAAAATTGTACACATTTGCCACCTCCTACAGGTATGGCATTATGAGATTTCCATTTATGATCACACAGAAAGTGTTGAAAAAAAAAAATTCAAGATGGTACAAATCGTTGAGCAAAAAAAAAACTTAACTCCCTTGCGACGGTATGGCGGCCATTTGGAACCATCCGAAAAGTATGGCATGGTGATGTCCATGAATGGCTGCTCGACGATGATCACCTGTGCAAAAATTAGCTTGGCACAAATGATTGAATTGTTTTTTTTTTAATTAATGTGTTCGCCTCAGTATGGCGGGCTGTAAGTCACACCGGAGTAGTATGGCATTACGCTACCGCCTACTTCTTTTTTATGGACTATCGGAAAATACGAGGATTTTTGTGGAACAAATCGTTCGACACTCGTATTTTATCCGACACGTTCGACTAACGCCCCCGCGATTGGGCCGCCGGTACCAGCGCTATGACCATCATTTTTATTTCCTTCATTACGTACTTAGACCCCTGACGAACCGCCATACTGGTACAAATTACCCAGTAAAATGTGTCACTGTCTCCCGGTCTATTACTATCATAGATTTAATATATAGAGATCCCGTCTCAGCGAGCTGTCACTGTTGCCACTTTTGTTTATAGTAGAAGATCTGGCCGCAAATTTTCTAACCGACTTGATACCACGATGAAATGCACAATGGTTTCCCATAAAAGTGATGCTAAGACCGAATTCGATAGTCTGCCACGGCGGAACTTGCCGAAAGTACGAAAAAGAAGGCCACTTCCGGTGCGAAAAAAGGGGGCTGATTTTACCCATCTGATACCGAAATAATAGTAATGGCAGCAGTTAGAAATTTACATGTAGACACAGAAAAGCGAAGTCTGCCATTATTTTTTTTGCCGGAAGTGCTTGGCAGACGCTCTCAAAGGTGGCCACCAGGACCCCTAATTTAACCCATCTGATACCACCATGAAACCTATTCCAGTCGGTAGGTATGAACCCCCATTTTAGGAATACATAAGTCTGCCATGGTTTTTCCTGCCGAAACACCTTGGCAGACGAGATTATAAGCAAGATGACCATCGGTTACCGTACACTAACCCATCTGATACCGCGATGAAACCAATTCCAGTCGGTAGGTATGAACCCTCATTTCAGGAATATATAAGTCTGCCAGGGCTTTTCCTGCCGAAACACCTTGGCAGACGAGATTATGTTAGCAAGGTGTACATCAGTTACCCTACATCAACCTATCTGATACCACCATGAAACCAATTCCTGTCGGTAGGTATGAACCCCCATTTCAGGAATATATAAGTCTGCCAAGGCTTTTCCTGCCGAAACACCTTGGCAGACGAGATTATAAGCAAGATGACCATCGGTTACCGTATACTAACCCATCTGATACCACCATGAAACCAATTCCAGTCGGTAGGTATGAACCCTTATTTCAGGAATATATTAGTCTGCCAAGGCCTTTCCTGCCGAAACACCTTGGCAGACGAGATTATGTTAGCAAGATGTACATCAGTTACATGAAACCAATTCCAGTCAGTAGGTATGAACCCGCATTTCAGGAATATATAAGTATGCCAAGGCCTTGGCAGACTTGACTTGGCAGACTGGACTTGTCAAACAAGGTATCAGATGGGTAAGACCTAGCCAGGGCTTTTCCTGCCAGGGCTTTTCCTGCCGAAACACCTTGGCAGACGAGATTATGTTAGCAAGGTGTACATCAGTTACCCTACATCAACCTATCTGATACCACCATGAAACCAATTCCTGTCGGTAGGTATGAACCCCCATTTCAGGAATATATAAGTCTGCCAAGGCTTTTCCTGCCGAAACACCTTGGCAGACGAGATTATAAGCAAGATGACCATCGGTTACCGTATACTAACCCATCTGATACCACCATGAAACCAATTCCAGTCGGTAGGTATGAACCCTCATTTCAGGAATATATTAGTCTGCCAAGGCCTTTCCTGCCGAAACACCTTGGCAGACGAGATTATGTTAGCAAGATGTACATCAGTTACATGAAACCAATTCCAGACAGTAGGTATGAACCCGCATTTCAGGAATATATAAGTATGCCAAGGCCTTGGCAGACTTGACTTGGCAGACTGGACTTGTCAAACAAGGTATCAGATGGGTAAGACCTAGCCTTGGCAGACTTATATATTCCTGAAATGCGGGTTCATACCTACTGACTGGAATTGGTTTCATGTAACTGATGTACATCTTGCTAACATAATCTCGTCTGCCAAGGTGTTTCGGCAGGAAAAGCCTTGGCAGACTTATATATTCCTGAAATGAGGGTTCATACCTACCGAATGGAATTGGTTTCATGGTGGTATCAGATGGGTTAATGTACGGTAACCGGTAGTCATCTTGCTTATAATTTCGTCTGCCAAGGTGTTTCGGCAGGAAAAGCCTTGGCAGACTTATATATTCCTGAAATGGGGGTTCATACCTACCGACAGGAATTTGTTTCATGGTGGTATCAGATGGGTTGATGTAGGGTAACTGATGTACACCTTGCTAACATAATCTCGTCTGCCAAGGTGTTTCGGCAGGAAAAGCCTTGGCAGACTTATATATTCCTGAAATGAGGGTTCATACCTACCGACTGGAATTGGTTTCATGGTGGTATCAGATGGGTTAATGTACGGTAACCGATAGTCATCTTGCTTATAATCTCGTCTGCCAAGGTGTTTCGGCAGGAAAAGCCTTGGCAGACTTATATATTCCTGAAATGGGGGTTCATACCTACCGACAGGAATTGGTTTCATGGTGGTATCAGACGGGTTGATGTAGGGTAACTGATGTACACCTTGCTAACATAATCTAGTCTGCCAAGGTGTTTCGGCAGGAAAAGCCCTGGCAAACTTATATATTCCTGAAATGAGGGTTCATACCTACCGACTGGAATTGGTTTCATCGCGGTATCAGATGGGTTAGTGTACGGTAACCGATGGTCATCTTGCTTATAATCTCGTCTGCCAAGGTGTTTCGGCAGGAAAAACCTTGGCAGACTTATATATTCCTAAAATGGGGGTTCATACCTACCTACTGGAATTGGTTTCATGGTGGTATCAGATGGGTTAGTGTAGGGTAACCGATGGTTACCTTGCTCACATAATCTCGTCTGCCAAGGTGTTTCGGCAGGAAAAGCCTTGGCAGACTTATATATTCCTGAAATGGGGGTTCATACCTACCGACAGGAATTGGTTTCATGGTGGTATCAGATGGGTTGATGTAGGGTAACTGATGTACACCTTGCTAACATAATCTCGTCTGCCAAGGTGTTTCGGCAGGAAAAGCCCTGGCAGACTTATATATTCCTGACATGAGGGTTCATACCTACTGACTGGAATTGGTTTCATGGTGGTATCAGATGGGTTAAATTAGGGGTCCTGGTGGCCACCTTTGAGAGCGTCTGCCAAGCACTTCCGGCAAAAAAAATACTGGCAGACTTCGCTTTTCTGTGTCTACATGTAAATTTCTAACTGCTGCCATTACTATTATTTCGGTATCAGATGGGTTAAATCAGCCCCCTTTTTTCGCACCGGAAGTGGCCTTCTTTTTCGTACTTTCGGCAAGTTCCGCCGTGGCAGACTATCGAATTCGGTCTTAGCATCACTTTTATGGGAAACCATTGTGCATTTCATCGTGGTATCAAGTCGGTTAGAAAATTTGCGGCCGGCTCTTCTACTATTAGTGTACGATTAACAATTTAACACCACCTTACTGTAGCCATGTCGATAAACTATCGACATTTCTTGCAATGTTAATTTTACTTCAAAGGTTTAACGATACCTAAAATGAACAAAAACGCTTTTATTCTTTATTGTGGTTATCAGATCACAATTTCATCGTCACGCCCCAGCAGGGAACGAAGGGAAAGTTCAGATATTTAATTAAAATACATAAATACGTACTAGCTTATGTGTTCCGCAATAATTGAATTATTTTATTATATTCTAATATATTTATTATTCATTAGCATTTCAATTATGTTTATGTTTAACGAAGATATTTAAAGCTTCAATTAATAGCTATTTCGTTCCACTGTGTAGCGTTTATCGATATGTAACATGATTAAAATCGACTTTTCACATCCCTAAAAGAGCACACATACACGTTTTTACGCACACATACACAGCCTCGATGCACCAAAAAAGGCAACACTTGGATTTGAAGTTCATCTTGTCAACAGTATGGTTGTCCTTTTTTGACAAATGGCATTTTTAAAAGAGCGAGGAGAGAGAAGTGATACTAGTTGCTACGCCGTCAAAGTGAACAGAAAACGTTGGGGCCTTGGTTACTATGCTGGTTATTTGAACAGACAAAAAGAAAATTTAATAGAGAAATAGCTTTACAAGGGCTTAATATTATATATTGAATTATATAAATTAAATTAATAAACGTAAGAAATAGAAGGTATTACTGCAATTTTCTGCCGCTAGAGAGCAGCACTAGCACATATTAATAGGCCTTAAACAGAATAAACATTTTTTTATATAAATTAAATTAATAATCGTAAGAAATAGAATGTATTACTGCAATTTTCTGCCGCTAGAGAGCAGCACTAGCACATATTAATAGGTCTTAAACAGAATAAACATTTTTTTGAGAAGTACAAGTTTTTTTGTACTTCTTGTAATCAAGACGACAACGGAAAACTACCCTTGCTCGGATCCGACATCGGGCCCGTTCGCAAGTGTGGATCTAATTGGCCCAGGCTAGGTAATACTATAGTGTAAATAACATTATTTGCGGTATTTGACACATTATGACTGACGTATATAGAGATGTAACTAACGCAAATCGATTGTCACAGCAAGCGATTACGATTGGATGGCACGTAGACTGAGGTATCGAATTGTGACGTATAATGAATTTTTATTTGAGATTTAAATAAAGCTAGAATTATATGGTTTTCCCGCAAGCTACCGGTCGGTCGGTGTATTTAATACACCGACCGAGTAGGTCGCACCCATTGTCAAAATTGAAACTAACTGAGGATCTATTTTAAAGTTTATTTATGTTATTTCTGTGTCAAATTTGTTGTCTGTTAAGTGACGATAAATATATCCATATTTACAGTTAATTATCCACCTTTTCCTTATTTTTATTAAAAGAAAAATGAAAAATTCATATCGATTTACTTAGACGACTACCGATTCATAACGGTGGTGTCCGGCCAACCCTAAAATTAAAAAAAAAGACGTAGAACGTAAACGTTCGCAGTGCAGTTGTTTTCCTTTGTGATTTCGATGTGCAAAACATTTTACGTAGTATTGCTGTTGTGAGTGACAGACGTCAAATACCGCAAATAATGTTATTTACACTTTAGGTAGCTTACTAGGATAAGCGTTACAAAGGTGTTAAAATGAAAATCTTAGTTTCATTTAAATTTAATTTAATGATAGCTTATATACGTCCCACTGCTGGGCACAGGCCTCCTCTCGAGCACGAGAGGGTTTAGTTTAGGCTATAGTCCCCACGCTGGCCCAATGTGGCTTGGGGACTTCATATACACCTTTGAGTTTCTTCGCGGATGTATGCAGGTTTCCTCACGATGTTTTCCTTCACGCAAAAGCTAGTGGTAAGTATCAAATGATATTCCGTATATAAATTCCAAAAAACTCATTGGTACGAGCCAGCATTTGAACCCGCGACCTCCGGATTGAAAGTCGGCCATCACTGCTTAGTGTAGGATACTTAAGTAAGTAGTACAACTAAATTAGCTTAAACGATTGTTTACAAGGCTGCCTTTGTAGTAGGTACCTACTTTCATTAGTTACCCCAGTTAAGAATTTAAACTTAGGCATAATCAACCTGCAGAAGTTAGATAATACAAAAATATACAAAATCCGTTACTCGGGAGGTAGTAGTAAGAACTCCTGAACTCGCCGGTTGAAATCTTCCGCGTAGCGAAGATGGATGTTGTGCTTGCCGTCCGGGTACAAGTGAATTCTAAAAACAATAATAAATAGTTTGTTGACGGTTTTTTTCGCAAACTAAATAATACATACTAAATCGTAGGTACATCCGTGCAGGTGCAAACTGTAACGCTGTGTAAATATATTGTAAAAACCGGCCAAGTGCGTTCCAAGGGTTCCGTACATTACCCAATTTTTAACAATGTATTTTTTATATGTGAAACGCGAGTGAATTGCCTTTTAAAAACCCGTAGGTAGGGGTCGGATCAAAAACTAAGTAATTAGCCCGACTCGCGCTTGACTGCACATTTCTAATAGGTTTTCCTGTCATCTATAGGTAAAGAACTATATTTAGTATATTTTTTTCAAAATTTTAGACCCAGTAGTTTCGGAGATTAAAGGGGGGAATGGTAATTTTTTGGCTATTTTCTTAAATATCAATAAAAGATATTTGAGATTTTCAAAATGAGCTCTTTCATTTGATATGTAAAGGCCCCTGTACACAATGGGCCAGCGTCGGCCACTCCAAGGGACGCATTTATGTTATACAAGTGATATTGCTATCTCATTCTACCGCATGGCTGCGTCCCTCGGAGAGGCCGGCGCTGGCCCATTGTGTACAGGGGCCTTAACACGATATAGTTTAAAAAACATTATTTTTTAATTTACTCATTTACCCCCCAAAAGTGGCCTCCATGATTAAAATTAATTTGTTTAATACGTAAGATATCCTGTCTTTGGGTCACGAATTTACATATGTATGTGTACCAAATTTTAACTTAAGTATTGGTCCAATACTTTTGGAGAAAATGGGCTGTGACAGACGGACAGACAGACAGACGCACGAGTGATCCTATCAGGGTTCCGTTTATTCAGCGATTTTGATAGCCCAGACTGTACAAGCGTTATTTTAACGTTTACTTTTATGAAATTATGACCTACCTAGTACCTACGAGCCCCGGTGCAAATTAGTTCGTCTAGTTCCACGCAAAAATTTTGTTTATTCTAATAAATTTTACACATGAACATAATATTACCCAGTAATGGGAACCATAATAGTAATGTTTAATGTAGTTTATTTTGATCGTATAATAAAATTGCATGAGACTTTTATTGCTGAAAAAAACGTACTTTTCTAAAACGTTGTCCAAATCATATTGTCCTCTCCTACAGCACTGCTGCATGCATGGGCTCGAAACAAAATTGTTAGTACATTGGCAGAGCCCTGTTGCTTTCCCAAGTAATAGCCCTTTTCACATCATTATTTTAAAAAAATAAAAAATCATTATTTTTTTCCTTTCAGTAGAAACGGTATTTCTTGTATTCGGATTTGGTTATTGTACAATATTACCATATAAAATTAAATTACATTAGTATAAGCATTAAATATTAGTAATTTTAGGGTTCCGTACCTCAAAAGGAAAAAAACGGAACCCTTACGCTACGTCTTACGTAGGCGAACAACGCGCGAACGCGGCGCGGCGCGGCGCGGCGAAATCAATCCTTTGATGCCCATAGAAGTGTCCTACGTAAGCGATCTCGTTGCGAACGCGGTGCGGCGCGATTTGCACGCGAATGTCAGGCGGCGCGGCGCGGCGCGGCGCGGCGGCGGCCGCTTTCGCCGCGCCGCGCCGCGCCGCGTTCGCGCGTTGTTCGCCTACGTAAGACGTAGCGTTATAGGGTCACTCGTGCGTCTGTCTCTCTGTCCGTCTGTCACAGCCTATTTTCTCGGAAACTACTGGACCAATTAAGTTGAAATTCGGTACACATATGTAAATTAGTGACCCAAAGATGGACATATTTTTTTTTTATAAATTTAAAATACATAGGTTCGAAGTTATTTAAGAAAATAGCCAAAAAATGACCATTCCCCCCCCCCTTTATCTCCGAAACTACTGGGTCTAAAATTTTGAAAAAAAATACACAAAATAGTTCTTTACCTATAGATGACAGGAAAACCTATTAGAAATGTGCAGTCAAGCGTGAGTCGGAATTATGTACGGAACCCTAGAAAAGCGAGTCCGACTCGCACTTGTCAGTTTTTTTTAAAACTAAAACATTGTTTTTGAATAAACGCGAGGACCTCAAAAAATGGTCTGACTAGACAAAAACATATGCATCGGGGCTCGTATACATAGCACACAGTCTGTGCTGTCAAAATCGTTGCAGAACTATTTTATGGCTTCTTTACACGATGGCACAGCGCTGGGGACCAGCGAGATGGCGATGGCGAAGGCTCCCCAACTGGCCCAGCGCTGGACTAGCGAGATGGCCATGCGATGGTTGAAACGCAGAATTGCTATAATATAATTTACCTTGATCCTTTTATATGAGTATGTAAATGCGACACATGCATATTATCCACCATAGGATCTTTTTCGCCATAAAGTATGAATGTCGGGGCCACAATATCCTTGAGAAGCTGTGAGCAGATCTCCCCACTGTTAGCGTTGAAGACGGCTGACATGGCATCGACCCATTCCGCCCAGTACTTGGCAAACAGCTCTTCACCATATTCTTCTATCATTGGCTTCCTCATTTTCTCTGACCATGTTCTGATGTCTCTGGTTTCTGTAATGTTGGGCATAACAATAATTACCACCTCACCTTGTCACCTCATTTATCAATATTGGCTCAGTATTAGTTTCGATGCTGACTTTGTGCATCTGAGCAAAACAGCCATTAATGCATATGGCTTAGAGCTATACTTTGATTTATTTTGGAATAGAAAGGACTATAATAACCAAGCAAGTGCAAGGTTCTAAATTAGGGTGGTATTCCACCTGTCCAATGTGTATTTTGTCTCACATTTTGCTATATGAGACAGTGAGACGCAATGACATTGGACCAAGGTATTGGACAGATGGAATACTAGAATACCATATTTTGGTATCGTTGTCGTGTGTGGCGCTTAGCTATACTTTAAGATATATTTCGGTATCTCACGGTATATGAATATATATTATCGCTCAGTCTGTGACGGGCTTTAAGACGAAACAGGAGCTGTGTTTTAAATATTTTAGGTAAATATACCCATCTCGCTAACGGAAGCGGCACCTAAAAGTAGTGCGATAAGGACAAGGCGTAAAATCTCAAAAATCGAGGTTTCGTACTCCTCTGTTTCTTCCTCCAAAACTTAACCAATCGTAACCAAATTTGGAAATCTAAATGATTATGAAATTATCTGTGTCGGACCGTTTTGCTTTTTTGGCTAATTGATATCAGTTTTGAATGCCACGCCTCTCATTGCGGCATAGTCAATTAGGCCATTTTGGCCATTTTTGAAGGGCTCTAGCGCCTTAAAAAACAAAAATATCAAAAAAAGCAAAACGGTCCGACACAGATATTGACAATATTAATCTGTGTTGAAAAAATCATTGCTCTAGCTTCAAAAACCACGGAGGAAAACGAGGAGTACGTTTGTATGGAGAAATGACCACTCCCGTTGGCTCTTAAACTTACTCCTGTACAGTTCTAGCTCATGGAGCAGGATGTGTGAGGTGGTGGCCCACACCACCAGCTTCTGCACTGCCTCTGGGTATTTTGCCGCATGGATCATGCTTACTCTGCCTCCGTCACTCCAGCCCAACACAGAATACTTGGGTATATTCAATGCCTAAAATGTTAAAGGAGTCATTTTGAAAGGACCATGGGCAACTTTGTATGGAGCTTGGACCCAACGCCAACAGAAATGAGAGTAAGGTCATTAGATAGGTATTTCTATGTACTTCATTTTCTTCTATGGGCACCAATCGGAATTGCAGAACTGAGATATTGGTATTTCAGCCAAAATGTCGTGACCCTTATTACCTAGGCAACAGAGTCCAAGTAAGTAAATTAATTGATGCAGGGTAGATGTTCGCGCACCGACGGCGAGCACACCGAATGATTTGCCGCGCTCGCCCGGCGGTGGACTCTATTGCCTAGGTAATAAGGGTGACGACATTTTGACTAATACACCAAATTCTCAGTTCTGCAAAGGAATTCCGATTGGTGCCCATAGAACGAAATGAAGTACAGAAAAATACCTATCTAATGACCTAACTCTCAACTCTGTTGGTTTTGGGGCCATTTTGACGCATAGTCCTTTCTTGTACTGGTACGTCACCTGCAGTAATATGTTACACAACGAAGGCCGCAAAAGTATCTGACTCGATCTTATTTATAGAGACATAACAGTGTGTCAAATATTTTTGCGGCCTTCGAAGAGTAACATATTATTGCAGGTGACTGTAGGTACCTAATTAATACGCTATTAATGAGCTTTTGTTAAGTTTTAAACAATCAAAACAATGTAGATGTAAAAAAAGCGATATTTACTTTCATAAATTCGTATATATAATCAGCATCTTTTTCATAGAAATCAACTGGGAAATCTCTGATCGGTGGCCTATTCCTCCCGTAGCCGGGCGGGTCCCAGGCTACGACCGTGAACTTCTCGCGGTTGAAGCCTTCGACTTGCGGTTTGAAGTCCGTCCATATTGTGCCAAGCGCGCCGGGAGCCAGAAGTACGGTGTGTGGACCATTACCAACTATTAAATAATTTATATCCCATTTTCCGACTTTGACGGTGTCTTCCTACAAAACTCAACAGATTTAATTTTTCTGGATTATTGCTAAAAAGTAAAACTTTATAAAATAAAGTAATTGTACACAAAACTTACTTTAGGAACCGCTGCCGCCGCTGTTGATAGTTTAACACAGCTAGCTATTTTTTGACTTTTCAATCGGATAAAAGGACATAATAACCCGTTTAATTTCATTATCATTTCTAATTATAATGGGATGTTTCCTGAATTTAAAATAAATTATTTCACACCATGCACAAAACAACGCACCGGATAATTATTAGAAAAACATAATATTTTAAACACAATTTCTTTTTAATAAATCGGATAGTAAATATAAAAAGTTGGTGAGTGCACCGTGACGTCACTAGATTAGTTAAATCGTTTTGACAGTCTTAAAAAAGAAACTGATTTGACTAGTAGGAGAAGCCCCTATTTGCTTTTATTTGAATTTGTGCACTTTTATCTTTATTGCCTTTACTTTGTTTACTGTGCAACTTCGATAAGGATATTGTACATCAAGTTTTGACAAGCTTATCATGGTCCGAGAGCCGGTAGACATTTTAGAGTAGGTACCTAGGTGTTTGAAATAAGCTACCCTTTTAAGTTCAAGCTACAAAATACCCGAACTCAGAACTTCACGTCTGGCTGCTGCAGGGTAGCGGGGCTAAACAACCCTTACATTTTTAAAGATTTTTGTTTGTCCATAAAATGTTCATGAGGCAATCTGTAAATTTTACAATTACAAATTAAATATGTAATTACTTTAGTCATTAAAAAAATAAGGCATAACATTTAGTCGGGTTTTAAACCTTGCTAGGCGCGTGCTAATAGCTAGTTTGTTAGTGCACGACACCTTGCACTTTGTGACTATGCGCTGAAACTTGGCACAGTTGATTCTTAGCTGGTCATGAGCAGATACAGACCGGGAGACCTCGAGAGCCACGTCTCATTTAGTGGGGGGGAGGGGGGGAAGTTCGACGCCGCCGCGCTTCACTTGGAGCAACATTTCTCTAAAACTATACCTATTAGGGAATGTAATATATCATTTTCGGATAAATTAAGGATGAGGAATCTAGTTTTGGAACAAAAACAATGCACTTTCTAACAAAAAAAAGCATAAAGTAGAAAAGACTAAAAAACGTATTTTTGATTTTTTCATAATTACCAATTTTTTTTTAAAGTATAGCAGGAATCTGAAAACAAAAAATACAGTCGTAAAGCTACACTTATTACGTTTAAGAAAATATATAGTTTAATATACAAAACTGTTGATAAATGGGAGATAAAAAATAATATTAAGCGTGGGCCAGAGTGATCTCAATACAAAATATTATGAATGTGGGAAAGTTACTTATAATTTGTTCTACAATCGTTTATTTTTCTTGTTTTTCGTAAATAACTCGTAAACGGTAGCCCACAGCAAAAAAATATCTTTTACGTAAATAATCTGTTTCAGATTTCTTATAAAATAAGTACTACTGTTTTTCGGTCCATCAATATTAAAAAAAATATTGAAGGGAGAAAATAAATACTTAGGTCCTCTTTTTTAGTCATTCGTAAATAACTCGTAAAGGATGTCCAATAGCAAAAAATATTTTAACACAAGAATAATTAGCATAAAATTTCCTACAAAAAAGGTTATTCAAACTTTTTCGCTAGGATCAATATTTAAAAAGGGGACCTTAGAATTTATTTTCTCTCTTTAATATCGTTTTTAATATTGATCCTAGCGAAAAAGTTCGAATGACCTTTTTTGTAGGAAATTTTATGTAAATTATTCATGTACTAAAAATTGTTTTGCTATTGGCCTTCGTTTACGAGTTATTTACGAATGACTAAAAAAGGGGACCTAAGTATTTATTTTCTCCCTTCAATATTTTTTTTAATATTGATGGTACCGAAAAACAGTAGTACTTATTTTATAAGAAATCTGAAACAGATTATTTACGTAAAAGATATTTTTTTGCTGTGGGCTACCGTTTACGAGTTATTTACGAAAAACAAGAAAAATAAACGATTGTAGAACAAATTATAAGTAACTTTCTTAATTAATTAAGGTATACAAATTCAGTATAATTGTAAATTGAACTTATTACAAATTTTCGGCTTGCCTCAAATACCTACCCTAAAATGTCTACCAGTAGTCCGGTAGCAATAACTTTTGAAGTTATAAGATTATTAATGTTGCTTATTTTTTACATATAGTTTCCAGACCACATACCAAACCTAATAATAATAATTTGTGTCATCCTAGGTATTTGCTTAGGTAGAAATTTAGGTATTTCTTTTTTTAAACAGCATTTGGTAAAAAAAAAATTGGAGATGAAATTCTTTGTTTCCCTGTAAAAGCAAAGTGGCTTCCGACGTACACACGCATTTTGTGTCATTATTATCCACGGGTATAATGACATTTAATAAATACCTAATAGTGACCCGAAAATGCCTAAAATAAAATTATAGTCGGTAATTGAAGTGTTGTACTTCACAGGATATTATAATATGTTATTCCATCAAATGTGTGTCAAATTCATCCACCGCTTTTATTTTTAATATTTTTTTTTCTTATAAACATCATGTATCTGCCACAAAAAAAAATTCATGTTATTAAGTTTACGTCTACATTATTATAACGCCACATCAAGACAACATTCATAATTTGGGTCATTTTCAACAACGGTTTTTGACTATTTGGCAAAATAAAACTTTGCATGAACGGCGTACGCGGGGAAGGCTACCTACGCGGGTAAGGTGCTTGTTAGATGAACATTATGGCCCCTTTACACGATGGGCCAACGCCGGCCACTCCAAGGGACGCAACCATGCGGTAGAATGAGATAGCAATATCACTTGCTCCCTCTAACGCATAAATGCGTCCCTTGGAGTGGCCGGCGTTAGCCCATCGTGTAGAGGAGCCATTACAGTGTATTTATTTGATTCGGAGGCATAATTACATTAAATCTTTTCATAGTGTGGGAGTAAGTATGTCGTAAGTATATTTAAAAATAAAATGTAGGCTCCTCATACTGACCAACATTCGTGACGTTCGCAATCAAAATGTAGCACTTTATCCTTGCCATAAGAACTCTCTGACAGGCTATTTGTATAAAGATACAATAAAATTTCGTCTTTATGGTAAACGACAAAGTGGTCCCTACCTTTTGAATGAGAATGTCACATCAGCGACTTTTAAAAATAACTTATATTCGATATTTAGTACCGTTTTTAAGATTATTTTAAGATGCAATGTATTGCTAATTTTGTGATGTATGAAGCGTGGCAAGCAACGTCAATTACAATGATGATGGTGTACATTGAATAGGTACAAGACTTCATAAATTAAAAAAAGTTATTGAAAAAATATATGTTCGTTTGAGGAGCAGAATAATTGTTTTAATTATTTTGCTGATACGGCCTCCACCGGGTTGGTATAATCATGAGAAAAAATGTTGGCTTGCGATTATCGTTAGCTACGCCCCCCACAACATAGCATGAATTGAATGCAATGAAAATATTTGCACTTACATGTGCAACTATAATATGTACCTTGTTGATACACAATACAAAGACTGATTTTATTAATTTTAGTAATATATATTATTACGATTATACGATACCTTTTGGTTCAATTGGCGTAAAGGACAAAATGCTACTTTTCAGAAGACGCGAAAAACTGATTTTTTTTTAAATGTTTATAATATATTATTGTTGTTTATCGAGCAATGTTTTTGATGTGTATTGGAAAAGTACTCAAAATTTTAGTCTCTTTAACCTGTTTTCGCCTCTTTACGCCCATGAAATTATTGATAATTTAGTGAATCTTGTTTATTAGGGGGTCGTAAGTTACGTTATCAGACTATTTTATACCACATTCGGGGTGTATTAGTTACCAGTCACGGTACACATGTTAACTCTTCTCAGCATAATTTACTGTTACGAAGCTTAAAAATGTATCAAACGGTAGTTGATTATGCCAGGTATATCCCGATTAGAGCTATAATTCATTTTTTTTGATAATATAGTAAATAAATAAATAAATGTTATGGGACATTTTTTACACAAATTGACTAAGCCCCACGGTAAGCTCAAGAAGGCTTGTGTTGTGGGTACTCGGACAACGATATATATAATATATAAATACTTAAATACATAGAAAAACAACCATGACTCAGGAACAAATATCTGTGTCATCACACAAATAAATGCCCTTACCGGGATTCGAACCCGGGACCATCGGCTTCATAGGCAAGGTCACTACCCACTAGGCCAGACCGGTCGTCAATAATAAAGAAAACACAGGCATATTATTTCCGGTTGTTTTCATCTTGCTAACGGCGAGTACTTGCACAGACATAATCTCGTAGCCAGAATTATTCACCAGCAGCTTGCCTTGGCCATACGGCCTTGTGGACCGCGAAGTTCTCAGCTGCGCCAGTTCTCGAAAATGGCCGTACCACGCTCTATTGGGATCGATCTATCATCACTGACAGAACTATTGTAGCCAATAAGCCTGAAATCGTGCTGATAGATCGATCGCAGCGCCGGGCCGTGCTCGTCGACGTCACCATCCCCCATGATGAGAATCTCGTGAAGGCCGAGAAGGACATGTCCAGTAAGTACCTCGACTTAGCTCATGAGATAACCGCCGTGTGGGATGTTGATTCTACGATGATTGTTCCTATAATCGTGTTGGTGAATGGCCTCATAGCGAAGAGTCTCGACCAACACCTAGAGAGACTCTTGCTGGGTGGTTGGATCAAGGGTCAGATGCAGAAGGCAGTAATTTTGGACACGGCGCGTATAGTACGTCAGTTCCTCACTCTGCGGCCCTGACTACCGGCAGCTTGGGCCCTGCCCCGCTGCCGGCGGCACCCTAGGTTAGGTTTTGATAATGTTTAACTGTTTATATATTTTTTGTAATGATTTGTAAGTGTTTTTATATTGTACTTTTATACTCACATTGTAAAACCCTAACTTAAGACCTAAATTAAATAAAGAAGAAAACACAAATAATACAAAATAATTACATGTTCAAAAAGTACCTAATTTTCGGGAATGAAGGTAAAGTAAATGTCCCACTGCCTTATAACAATCATAACATAACAGCTTTTAATCATAACAAGGGAAGTAATAGATCGCCTAGCGATGATTACAATGAGCGTATTATTATCAAGCATTTGGACGTTTACTTAATTAACAAAAGACTATAATTCTATACAGTATGTTATAATAGGTAATAATTGGTTCACTATTTCAAGTGGTCTTATTTTAAAATACGGTTTGAAAATTCCTATTTAAGTAGTAATTTCTGTGTTATTTAGACCCCGTTACCTTTAGCTGCAATAATTTATTGTTTTAATTAATTTAATTGAAAAACACCGAGCTGAGGTTTTTAATTTGAAGAGCAAACATTACATTTTAGTAATAAAAGACCCATAAAACTATTTATTTATTAGGCATTCTAGACCTTTACGCCCATGAACAAAGATAACTGCCGAAAAAACTTTTAGCGTAAGTAAATGCTTTGAAAGCAAAAGCTAACAATATTTATATATTTGAAATGTGCTAATTGAGCTCTTTCAAACGATATACAACACATCATCATTACTTATTATTATTTTTTTGGTTCGTGGCTTTATGACCTCTAGAGGGCGCAGTGTTCATTTTTTGTGACTAGGGCTTGCAATTCGAATATTCGAATATTCGAATTTGTCGAATATTCGACCTGTTTTGATATTCGAATATTCGGCCGCTCAGGTTTCGAATATTCGAATATTTTTTATTACTATAAAAATCTATTTCATCCGCTGTAGTTACAGTTTCTGTGTGTTTTCCGGGTATTTACTATTTACAGTGAATGAGGAACGGTAGGGTACCCAAATAGAAGGAAATAATATTTTTACTGTATTCCTCTCGATAGACTTCGTGAATACAGTGAAACCTAACTCAATTCGAAAGAAAACGAAATCAAAAAGTATGTTATTTTTACGGTGCGTAAGTTTTAAGTAAAAGGGTCATTCTGTTTATTCAGTGCAAGCGTACGTTAAGTGATTTTTTGAAGACTAAACCTTGCCCGCACTTATCGCAATTCTCAAATTTGATCATAACAAACCTGCCTAACTAGGTAATCTAACTATGCACCTTTAGCTGACGAATAATCCACCCAGTAGTCAACTAACTTTTTCCCTTAAATATTCCAATATTATATAATGCCTAATGGTCGCATTAGGAATAAAAACTTGCCAAAACAAATAAAGTCAATAGAGATTCAAAACACAATGGAATTAAAGGCCTTTTTACAGGCCTCTGAGTGACTACAAGTTAATTTAAATCAAAAAATAATTACCTACCTACTAAAAAAAATATCTTACATACCCAGGTGTTTGAATGGTTAAAGTTATATTATTTCACGCAACGACGCATTAATAATAAAAGTTTTATCTAGAAATATTGAATACGTCTTATTTTGGCGTTTTACTTGTTTTTATAAATGTGGGCACCTCATAGTAGGATGATAAAATGTAGCCAATTAAGTGGATTTCTGCAAAATATCATTAGTTTTAGCAATACGTGAAAAAAGCTTTTGAATAAAACGATAATAAACCGATTTCTCGTTCTTTTTCGTATTTTCTATAATATTCGAATAATTATTCGAATATTCGAATATGTCGTCAGAAAAAGTCGAATATTCGAATACCTGAAAGTTTCGAATATTTGCAATCCCTATTTGTGACGTCATATAGCCTATAACCAGCGGACGATTAAGACGATTCGAATGACATATCGTTTATCAAATTATAATGAGTACTTTAGAAGTTATGAGCGAACAGATGAACATACATACATACCCACATCCCACATACATGCCGGTCAAAATCATAACCCTCCTTTTGCGTTGCCGTAGTCGGACGACAAAAGACATGTAAGTCATTTACAACAATATTTATATTTAGCGGTAACCTTTACGATAATATCTATGAATTTCTAATTTATACCTGGTCATTTACGCCCCTTGTGATAAGCTGTTGTTGCAAGCTCATAGTGCAAAAATTGGGTCGTAAAGGCAAATTTTTAAGAGATATCGAAATTTTCAAAATACAGAACGAAAGCGCTTGGAATTCTGAACAAAACTCTATATAACGACTACCGTAGGCTCAAAGGGCGTAAGGGTCAAAATTGCGAAAATGCAGTTATACTCAGTATTTTTTTTCTCTATCGAATAATATATTTAAAATCTCGATAACTTGAAAAAAATATCCGTTAAGCCCTATGAAAAATCAATGCTTGAACACAATTTTCCAACGCATTTGGCCGGATCTGCGAATACAACTGCGTAACTCCCAACTTTGCGTGCGATACGCCCTTTTGCATCGGAAATTTTATTAAATATGTGGTAATTTTTTGTACGTTACGCCTCTTTGCAGTAGCTTTTTGAGTGCTAAATGTACGTTACGCCCACAACTAATGGATATTTATACGAGTGTTAGATAATTCAATGTAAGAGATACGGCTCCATACTATGTATAATTTCGGGTTTGTAATTGTTCCTTTTTTGTGTTTAAGTGGGATGACCTCGTAAATTTTTTTCATTAAGTAGGTACTTGCATTACCTGCTCATGTGCTCATTGCTTTATTTATAGGGTTACTAAATTTTGATAATTTAAACTGAACTAGTGGGTACTTTTTCATCAGTTTTAGGAAAATGATTAAACATGACTATATTCAAATGATAATTATGGCTAATACTATTAGTTTTGTTTGGGACTGGATTATTGGTAAGGGGCTGTCCATAAATTACGTCATCGATTTTTGACCCCCCCTCCCCTATAATCATCCAAAAATCATGCTTCAAATGACCCCATTTCCTCCTACTTCATGCTACCGTCATCCGATGTCCAGACCCCCCCCCCCCTAATTTGAAATGACGTAATTTATGAATAGCCCCTAATATTGATTATAATATTAATACTTTTTTGTTTATAAACAGGATTAACCTTATGAAAGTTAATGTCTAGGTATAACGTTTGCTTTTAAATCCATAGAAGTACGCAAGCCTGGCCGTATGCCTTTTTCTACTCTAATGTAATGTCATAAATATGCGATCATATTCATTAAGTTTTACTGAATAGACATACGAAATTTCAAAACTACTATTGTACCTAATAATATGTTAGTATGTAAGAGTAAAATTTATAATCCAATTAACATTACAAACAGAAATAACGCGTAATACTTTCTATAGTAAAATTAATTTGTTACAAATTGTTGTAAGTATATCAATATACATAAATGGTGGGACAGCAGTGATTATATTGAAATAATATCATCATCATCATCATCATTTCGGCCTATATACGTCCCACTGCTGAGTACAGGCTTCCTCTCATGCGCGAGAGGCCCCTCGCCCATGAAATAATATAAACAAATGAAAAAAAAACCATTGTTTTTGTGGCTAAGAAAACGACCTTTTCGACGTTTAAGTATCCAAAATAACAAAAATGGGGAAAACTTAACAGTGAATACATCTCTATAATTTTTCGGAAAAAAATGTAAATTATAGTACTTAGAAGTATAGTGTTCCCTAAATGCAAGTTGTCAATATTGCAACAAAATTGTTGGATTTACGCCAAATGGTACTAAAACAGTTTAATTTTTAGAACATTACGCCCTTTTTCTAATAAGATAAACAAACATGCTATTTTCGTAAATAAGCATTGTATTATAAGTTCAAGAAATCAGTTTAAAACACCTCAAAAAGTTAGGAATAAGCCGCATACAGGCATCAGTTATACCCAAATAGGTTAAGTTACTTGCATAAAAAAGAGCGTATCTCGCCATCAAACTTCACAGTTTGGCGAGTTTTATGTTATTTATAAAATGTATTTTAGTGTATCATGAATAAAAAAAAAAAAAAAAAAAAAAAAAAAAGTTAATTCAAGCAAACAAAAAAGGTCTGATTTCGTTTCTCAAACCAAAACTGTTTGTTGGCTCTCCTGAAAAATTGCGTTTTGTCAGTTAAGCCCTTTGAGCCTACGGTAGTGGATATAACTCATTTTCGCCAAAACGTCCTTTTCGCCAATTGAACCCAAAGGTAAATTATTATCCAAGAAGCTTGAACTATCAAAAGTGTTGGTAATTATTATTTAAGGTAAATGACTAAATGTATTCAAAACATCAGAATAAACAGGCATTAAATAACCTCAATACGTGAAATTAATAATACCTATTATAAAAAAATGCTCCATTAGTCCATATAATTAAGACATATTGAAGTTAGACTTGATTAGATATTAGATATAGAAATAAAAATATTAATAACATTAATATAAATTAAGTTCAAGAAGTAATATTCATTTGGCGCACAGGCGAAGTAAACATGCGCTGCGTACGCAACGTGTGGTTTTTAGAGAGAGACCCTTACCCGCTGCCACGCCAAGGTCGCGCCGCGCCCGCCGCTCCCGCCCCCCCTGCACGGCCCGCGTTGCCCGTTTAGAGCCACCCACTAGCGTCGTATGAACGCAAACATTATTTTTGTATTATTTGTTTATGCAATGGATGAAACTGACACAAATTCATATTTCTTATTTATCCCGCCTTTTAAATTAATAAGATGTGAACTCTAGTAACTTTAATATTCTTTTGTTATGGTAATAGCCTATTAGAACAAAATTATCAAAAATCTTATGAAGCTATGCCTTAATAAGACACAAAAACATGTAATGTACATTTTGACACGATTAAATGCGATGTCAGCATTTTTTTTTTACTTTAATTATTTTTTGAGTCATTTTGAATAGTATGGCATAGTATCCGATTGCTATGGACGTAATGGACACAAACTATGTTTTCACATTAAAAAAACTATCCTAAATGCGATACAGTTACATGTTTTCTCTAGAATATTCTTTTCTTCAAAATAATTCAAAATAAAAATAATTACCACAAATTGTTAAATTACTTAAAAAGCAAATAATATCTGTGACACAAAACAAAATGTAAGATTAACATCTTAAAACACTATTCGTAAGCGAAAAAATAATTGACTTTAATATTACTTTAAGTTAGGGCTCAAAATATAGCCAGCGGTACAGGACTACAGCTCTCGGACCAATAGGTATCAATGACATACATTTTCATTGATCCGTTCAACCGATATGAGCGCAGACCGTCTAGACCTTTTGGCTACGTGCGAAGTGCATGGTGGGGATCTATAGAAAGCGATCGCAGCGCATGCCGTGG
Organism: Cydia splendana; assembly: GCF_910591565.1. Taxonomy (NCBI): domain Eukaryota; kingdom Metazoa; phylum Arthropoda; class Insecta; order Lepidoptera; family Tortricidae; genus Cydia; species Cydia splendana. Next base: position 10,484,188 of record NC_085961.1, read on the forward strand.
TAAAAATTGGCACAACGACCGCAACGTGCATACCTACAACTACGAGTTCAACGACCGCACCGAGCATACCTACAACTATGAGTTCAAAGTTCAACGACCGCAAACGGCAGAGTTAGACCAAGAAAAGCCTTTTTTGATAGCCCACGCAATGCAAGTATTATTAATTTTATACGTCATAATTTCATAGACGTTTGACGCTATCAAAATCGATGCAGACTTTTCACGTCATGCTCCCTGGAAACCCCACTGTCTGTTTTGTGATTTATTGAAACGTAATGCTGATATACGCAATATGTACTGAATTAGTACATACTTAAAAAAAATTGTACCTCAATAGATCGAGAGTACAATTAACTCAATTCGGACTTGCTGTAGAGCATCTCCCCAGCAACCCCAAAATTTAATTAAAGAAAATTCACGTAAATACTTACTTTTTAGCAAAAAAGACGCCTAAAAAAAATTGTACTGCAGTTTTTAACGTTGATCGAGTTAGCCATGGCTAGTTAAATTACCTAATTGTCGCCAGGACGCAAGCGCCTCCAGCCGACTTCTCAAACGTACGAAACTTTGTATTTTTATATGGGTACAATGAGATACACACATTTTATTTATATTCTGAACTTGGTTTCTGGTGAGAATTCCAATGTTTTCTTGTCAACCAGCAATGGTGTAGTTACATTGATCATAAACGCAGGGCCGGATTAACCCTAAGTCAAAGTAGGCAACTGCCTAGGGGCCCCGCCTCGGCTAGGGGGCCCCGGCGGCTCAGCTCGCACCAAATAAAATTATGTTTCATAGGGTCAAAATTCACGAGTAACAATAGTTGCTTAATAAGAATGAGTATGCTTTTGTTATTGTTTTTCTTTAGATCCATTGTTGAATTTAATGTAACTGGAATAAAATTGAAGCAATACGTTACAGTTTACGGGGCGTATATGCGTACCTGGGGCCCGTTTCTCAAATGCTTGTAACTTGTAATACAAGTGGAAGTCCCTTTCTAACAAAAGCTGTCAAAAAGTGACATCCGCTTGTATTACAAGTTACAAGCTTTTGAGAAACGGACCCCTGTTAGAAAGGTTTTCTGAAAAAATGTTAACATATCCTTTTTTTTGAACAACCAACAACTTCTGGGTTATTTCGACTCAGAATCACGAGGACTATTGATGAAAACAAAGAAAAAAAGCGTCTCCAGTTTTTTAGACGAATTTGGGGTGTCAGTTTAGTGACGATCCATACAAAATGTATGTATGTAAAACTGCGTCACAAAAGTGACCTTTTTTCGACGATTGGTTCATGTCAGAGCGCTGCTTCCTTACAGCTCAGCCTTCGGCGTCGCTTTTTAAGAAATATCAATATTGATTTCAGTAGCTTGGCCTCGCATGAAAGCTCACTTCGCTAAAAGACGCTTCGGGCTTGTCAAGCAATGCGGAGATTGCTGAGCTCGATCTTCACTTCAGCCTCACTTTTTACCTCAATTTACCATTGGTTTGTGTTCCTCATCTCCTCTACTTCAGCTTAGGCTTTGGCCTCGCTGCGCCTAGCTGGGCCTGCAGTCTCGCTTTTTAATACAATGGAATTTGGTTCGTGTCTTTGCTCAACTATGTACTTATCCTGAAGCCTGAAGCACGGCTTTGACTTCGCGGCATGAAAGCTCGCCTCACTTCGGACTTTTAGGCCCAGGTGAAGATCGGTACCCGGCCTGGCCCTTTAAGAGGCTTTCACAATTTGCGATTGTTAATAAAAATTTCGCGTTCGCTTCGCTCGCGTTTTTGGTAGGTTTTTTGGTTGACCCTTTATCTACATGTTAGCTTGACTGGTAAATGAATACAATTAGACCACGAAAAGTCTGCAATGATTTTGATAGGATACGCAGTGCAAGTGTTATTTATACGTCATAATTTCATAGCAGTTTGACGTTTAAAATAACACTTGCACTGCGTGTGCTATCAAAATCGTTGCAGACTTATCTTAGTCTAACTCTAATCATTTTAATATATGGAAATTATTTATTACTAGGTTGATTCTAATCATGTGGCTCGGCGTTTTGTCTTATGGTCGGACAATCGTTGTTCAGTCTCGCAAAATTAAGCGTAGCCTCGCTTAAAATTTGCCATTGTTAGATAGGAAAGTGACGCTCAAGCTCACAGCTTTGGTATTCCACTGGGGATTGGCCTTAAGCCTAAAGGGCTCTTCCTACACTTGACGCAACGCGGAATTGGCAAAAATTGATAGAAAAAATCTTTATGTCCAAGCAATAAGAGCGAAAAAGACATCGTTCTGACTAGACTCGGATCGTCTCGGCTGAAGATTGAAATTAAAAACGCAAACTTATTTCCCTGTAGGTACTGAACAACTGAACATGCTGTATACAGAATTGACTGTAGGGGGCCCCGAGCCTTGCACTGCCTAGGGGCCCCGACATGCTTAATCCGGCCCTGCATAAACGTATGTACTTATTTTTAGTCGTACCTACGTGTTTTTTACATGACATTATTGAAGTATCTTGATAACGTTAAAACGAAGATTAGGTACTTTTATTTTTATTGCTAGGTAGATACTTATAGGAGTTATAATTCATAAAACCATATTTTTTATCTCATTTTTAATTGTTTAACGTAAAATATCACATACGACAAGAAAACATAATAAACAATTCGATTGAAAACTATTTTTAAGTTATCTTTGACAAAATATCATCATCTAAACATAATATAAACCCATATAAACATTATCACCTGAACATATATAAAACTCGATTGACTTTTTGCATTTTTAATAAAATTAAATATTGATGTAAGTAAATAAGTATGTTTGGTTGAAATGGTTTACCAAAATTTGTTTTATGTATCTTTGTCTTGAGATCATCATAGCAGTACCAGTAAGGTCCTGTTTTACAATGAGCTGTAAAATGACCAAGTCCTGTTGCAACTGTTGGAGGTACAAACTCAATAATTGACGCTAGGTCGTACTATCGTCTGTTGCTTTGCAGAACTAATGTTTTTGGCACTTCTTTTATAGTCACTATATTAACGACTTCAGTGTTGTCGTATGTGATATTTTACGTTAAACAATTAAAAATGAGATAAAAAATATGGTTTTATATGTCATGTAAAACCATATTTTTTATCTCATCATGGTCATGGTCGTGTAAAAACACGTAGGTACGGCTAAAAATAAGTACATACGTTTATGATCAATGCAACTACACCATTGCTGGTTGACAAGAAAACATTGGAACTCTCACCAGAAACCAAGTTCATAAAATAAATAAAATGTGTGTATCTCATTGTACCTATATAAAAATACAAAGTTTCGTACGTTTGAGAAGTCGGCTGGAGGCTCTTGCGTCCTGGCGACAATTATCTTGGTCTAACTCTACCTACAACTACGAGTTCAACGACCGCGATGAACATACCTACAGTCCTACAATTACGAGTTCAACGACCGCGACGATCATACCTACATGCAACTACGAGTGCAACGACCGCGACGATCATACCTACATGCAACTACGAGTGTAACGACCGCGACGATCATACCTACATGCAACTACGAGTTCAACGACCGCGACGATCATACCTACATGCAACTACGAGTGTAACGACCGCGACGATCATACCTACATGCAACTACGAGTGCAACGACCGCGACGATCATACCTACATGCAACTACGAGTGTAACGACCGCGACGAGCACACCTACATGCAACTACGAGTGCAACGACCGCGACGATCATACCTACATGCAACTACGAGTTCAACGACCGCGACGATCATACCTACATGCAACTACGAGTTCAACGACCGCGACGATCATACCTACATGCAGGGCCGGATTAACCCTAAGTCAAAGTAGGCAACTGCCTAGGGGCCCCGCCTCGGCTAGGGGGCCCCGGCGGCTCAGCTCGCACCAAATAAAATTATGTTTCATAGGGTCAAAATTCACGAGTAACAATAGTTGCTTAATAAGAATGAGTATGCTTTTGTTATTGTTTTTCTTTAGATCCATTGTTGAATTTAATGTAACTGGAATAAAATTGAAGCAATACGTTACAGTTTACGGGGCGTATATGCGTACCTGGGGCCCGTTTCTCAAATGCTTGTAACTTGTAATACAAGTGGAAGTCCCTTTCTAACAAAAGCTGTCAAAAAGTGACATCCGCTTGTATTACAAGTTACAAGCTTTTGAGAAACGGACCCCTGTTAGAAAGGTTTTCTGAAAAAATGTTAACATATCCTTTTTTTTGAACAACCAACAACTTCTGGGTTATTTCGACTCAGAATCACGAGGACTATTGATGAAAACAAAGAAAAAAAGCGTCTCCAGTTTTTTAGACGAATTTGGGGTGTCAGTTTAGTGACGATCCATACAAAATGTATGTATGTAAAACTGCGTCACAAAAGTGACCTTTTTTCGACGATTGGTTCATGTCAGAGCGCTGCTTCCTTACAGCTCAGCCTTCGGCGTCGCTTTTTAAGAAATATCAATATTGATTTCAGTAGCTTGGCCTCGCATGAAAGCTCACTTCGCTAAAAGACGCTTCGGGCTTGTCAAGCAATGCGGAGATTGCTGAGCTCGATCTTCACTTCAGCCTCACTTTTTACCTCAATTTACCATTGGTTTGTGTTCCTCATCTCCTCTACTTCAGCTTAGGCTTTGGCCTCGCTGCGCCTAGCTGGGCCTGCAGTCTCGCTTTTTAATACAATGGAATTTGGTTCGTGTCTTTGCTCAACTATGTACTTATCCTGAAGCCTGAAGCACGGCTTTGACTTCGCGGCATGAAAGCTCGCCTCACTTCGGACTTTTAGGCCCAGGTGAAGATCGGTACCCGGCCTGGCCCTTTAAGAGGCTTTCACAATTTGCGATTGTTAATAAAAATTTCGCGTTCGCTTCGCTCGCGTTTTTGGTAGGTTTTTTGGTTGACCCTTTATCTACATGTTAGCTTGACTGGTAAATGAATACAATTAGACCACGAAAAGTCTGCAATGATTTTGATAGGATACGCAGTGCAAGTGTTATTTATACGTCATAATTTCATAGCAGTTTGACGTTTAAAATAACACTTGCACTGCGTGTGCTATCAAAATCGTTGCAGACTTATCTTAGTCTAACTCTAATCATTTTAATATATGGAAATTATTTATTACTAGGTTGATTCTAATCATGTGGCTCGGCGTTTTGTCTTATGGTCGGACAATCGTTGTTCAGTCTCGCAAAATTAAGCGTAGCCTCGCTTAAAATTTGCCATTGTTAGATAGGAAAGTGACGCTCAAGCTCACAGCTTTGGTATTCCACTGGGGATTGGCCTTAAGCCTAAAGGGCTCTTCCTACACTTGACGCAACGCGGAATTGGCAAAAATTGATAGAAAAAATCTTTATGTCCAAGCAATAAGAGCGAAAAAGACATCGTTCTGACTAGACTCGGATCGTCTCGGCTGAAGATTGAAATTAAAAACGCAAACTTATTTCCCTGTAGGTACTGAACAACTGAACATGCTGTATACAGAATTGACTGTAGGGGGCCCCGAGCCTTGCACTGCCTAGGGGCCCCGACATGCTTAATCCGGCCCTGCCTACATGCAACTACGAGTGTAACGACCGCGACGAGCACACCTACATGCAACTACGAGTGCAACGACCGCGACGATCATACCTACATGCAACTACGAGTGCAACGACCGCGACGATCATACCTACATGCAACTACGAGTGCAACGACCGCGACGATCATACCTACATGCAACTACGAGTGCAACGACCGCGATGAGCACACCTACATGCAACTACGAGTGCAACGACCGCGACGATCATACCTACATGCAACTACGAGTGCAACGACCGCGACGATCATACCTACATGCAACTACGAGTGCAACGACCGCGACGATCATACCTACATGCAACTACGAGTTCAACGACCGCGACGATCATACCTACATGCAACTACGAGTTCAACGACCGCGACGATCATACCTACAACTACGAGTTCAACGACCGCGACGATCATACCTACATGCAACAACGAGTTCAACGACCGCGGCGATCATACCTACAACTACGAGTGCAACGACCGCGACGATCATACCTACAACTACGAGTGCAACGACCGCGACGATCATACCTACAACTACGAGTGCAACGACCGCGACAAGCATACCTACATGCAACTGCGAGTTCAACGACCGCGACGATCATACCTACAACTACGAGTTCAACGACCGCGACGAGCACACCTACATGCAACTACGAGTGCAACGACCGCGACGAACATACCTACAACTACGAGTGCAACGACCGCGACGAACATACCTACAACTACGAGTGCAACGACCTCGACGAGCATACCTACAACTACGAGTGCAACGACTGCGACGAACATACCTACAACTACGAGTGCAACGACCGCGACAAGCATACCTACATGCAACTACGAGTTCAACGACCGCGACGATTATACCTACAACTACGAGTGCAATTAACGACCGCGACAAGCATACCTACATGCAACTGCGAGTTCAACGACCGCGACGATCATACCTACAACTACGAGTTCAACGACCGCGACGAGCACACCTACATGCAACTACGAGTGCAACGACCGCGACGAACATACCTACAACTACGAGTGCAACGACCGCGACGAACATACCTACAACTACGAGTGCAACGACCTCGACGAGCATACATACAACTACGAGTGCAACGACTGCGACGAACATACCTACAACTACGAGTGCAACGACCGCGACGAACATACCTACAACTACGAGTGCAACGACCGCGACGAACATACCTACAACTACGAGTGCAACGACCGCGACGAACATACCTACAACTACGAGTGCAACGACCGCGACGATCATACCTACAACTACGAGTTCAACGACCTCGATGAGCATACCTACAACTTCAACATCATAAGTATCACGGAGTTCACCGACATCAAGACCATCCCCTTCCACGGGTTCCACGAATTTCAAAATTGTCTCCTCTCCATTTTTATCGGGCTGATAGTATTGGAGTGACTGAGATGATGCAAAGAAACAATTTTGGAAGTTTGGTAGGCCTCCAGGTCCAGTATCTTCAGATATAAGGGTGCCAAAGATTGCCACAAAGAAAAAGAAATGCTAGGTAGTGTAGGTATTGTGTGTGGTCTTAGTTTTAAGTAAAAAAATAAAAACGAAATTATAAATAACTAGTATTAAAATTATTTTTATTGTTTAAGTAGTACATAAGACACTTCTAGCAACATTATCTAGCATTAAGTGAAAGCAATAAAACCATAAACTGGTTGACATAAATAAAACTGGTGTTAATACCTTCAGATACACAACCTGAACATATGTGGTTGTGATTGTGACTCAATGACAAATAAATACTTGTCTGATAATATTTAATTTCATTTTTAACACAATTGACGTTGTCAATACAACAATAAGATGATGCTGCAATAAATATATTCATACATGGTCCTGCCTTATTTTATTATTATTGAATATAAATTTAGTACTTTTCAGTATTTTCAAATCCTGGGTAGTGTCAAATTAAAATACATGAAGTGAAAAGGAATCAAGGATATTTTAACGTAAACCCTATCAGGGTATCTGCATCCTCAAATTCGAATAACATGTGAAGTTTACACGTTTAAACAACACAAACCCAACACATTCAGGCATCTTACTCATTCAAGCACATTCTGTAATCAATATTCACATAATGATCTCAGTAATTTTTTGTACAAAAATACTTCTGATTTTATTTCAAACTTCCTGTATCTAGTTGAGATAGTTGAGATGCTGAACTTATAAAAGAAAGATAATTAAAGTAGGAGTCTACTGCAATTTAATTGTTAGGAAAGCAACATTGATATATCTAAAATGCACGCTAGAGAAAATTGTGACATGATGCCCATGTAATGCCCGATATAAAATTTGAGGGCTAACATAAAGCTCAACTTTAACTGGCTCTGAATGAACAAAACATAATACTAGCAGATGATAACATCTGCCATTTGAAGTACTGCCGCCATCAAGAAATATATGAATTCTACGTTCATGACGTAGAAAATATACCGTAAATATATCTGATGACGGCAGTACAATACAACTTATGCAAAAAATCCCTTGTAATTAAGAGTGACCGAGACAATACACTGAGAGCACCGTTAGAGGTCTTTCCCACTGACGTCCAGTGTTTTGCAGGTAAGGTTTTCTGCAGGATTCAGGTTTCTGTAGTACGCGTGCAGTATCCACAAACAAAATGCTCGTGTGAACGTTACTATATTAGGACGTAACATACTACTAAAAGGATCTTGCAGAAACCCGTACTCGCAAAAAACGGGATGGTCATCGGGAAAGAGCCCTTAGCGTGTGGTTTAGTCGAGTTCGCCGGCGTTGCAGGCGTCCTGGTAGGACTTGCCGGAGGACTGCTCGGGGTCGAGCTTGATCATGTCGTCGATGCGCAGGATGGTGATGGCGGCCTCGGTGGCGAACTTCAGCGACTTGACCTTGGAGATGGCGGGCTCCAGCACGCCGGCCGCCAGGTTGTCGCGCAGCGTGCCCTCCGTCAGGTCCAGACCCACCCATTTCAGGTTCGCGTGTTCCACCTGACGATCATACTTTTATTTAGTAAGGGTTAAAAATTTAGGGCTCTGTATTTCGTTTTATACAGGTCTACCGATCAGATACACATCTGTACAGTTTGAGAATTTAACTAATTTAAGACATATTTTTGTTTCGGTTTGGAAGACCACAGGTAAGTCACTAGCAATAGTCTCAAATAGCTAGGATCGAGTATCCAAGTGGAACCCATACAAATGTCGGTAGCAATAAAACTATATTTTAAGGTTATGTAGAGTACCTTGGTCTGCGAGGAGTTGTGGTAGGCGCGCAGCTTGGCCACGAGGTCGGTGGCGTCACGCGCCGCGTTGACGGCGAGCGTCTTGGGGATCACCAGCAACGACTGCGCGAACGCCGCTATCGCCAGCTGCTCGCGGGAACTCTGCGGAAATATATCGAAACTAAGAAGAGTAGGGTAAAAATACGGTTTATCTTCATTAAATCAAAACTTAAAAACCTACCACGTACTTAAATGTTTCATATTATTCATTTTTATTTAATGATCATATGAGTTCAGGCTTTGTTCAACACATAAAATAATTAAGATTTAACATAAATATAGGTAAAAGAAAAGCGCATCAAGTCAGGTGCGGATAAATCCCCACCACTCCATATATTTTTAAAGCATGAGCGGGTGTCGCCCTAACGGCTCGGCCACGACATCGAGCGACTTGCGACGGCGGCAGCGATAACCATAGGTTGGAGCGAAAGGTCCGATCGCTGTGTCACGCTCCAACCTATTGCCCCGTCTCCATATCGATCTGATCGAGTTGGCTCGCGCGGCAGCCCGGTATCCATTGCACGCGGCTGCCTCGCGAGCCAATGTTCGATAGTTTGCCGCGCGATATGGAGACGGGGCTTATGGTTATCGCTGCCGCTGTCGCAAGTCGCTCGATGTCGTGGCCGAGCGGTAAGGCTGAAAATAATATACTTAAGGCGTTTTACACACAGCATTTTTCTTTAAAGAGCTCGGTGACACACCACAACGATGGCGTTTAACGGACAGGTCGGGCACTCACCAGCGTGGTGGCGAAGTTCTCCAGGTAGATGGAGAGCGCGGCCTCGACGGCGCCGCCGCCGGGCACGAGGCGGCCGGACTCCAGCACGCGGCGCACGCAGCACAGCGCGTCGTGCGCCGACCGCTCCATCTCGTCGCAGTACGCGTCCGTCGGCCCGCGCAGGATGATGGACGCCGCTGTGCGCGCCGTCGGACTAACATACAATATTTATTTATATAAATTTAATTGCACAAAGAAAAATGTAAAAATGGCGGACATAATGCCAAAAGACATTTTCTACAGGTCAAACAGAGACATATAATGTTGGTGCAGGAGAAATTCATAAATAAGCTAATAGGTATACAGAGAAATTTAACCGTAAAGGGGTCCACTGATTAACAGTCCGCCGGACGGAATCGGCCTGTCAGAACAAAAAGTTGACAGTTCCGAACAACTGACAGGCAGATACCATCCGGCGGACTGTTAATCAGTGGGCCTCTTAAAGGCAAATATTACACATAAGGCGGCCCTTGATTCGCGTTTTTAGAAAACTGTTTTTTACGCGATTTGAAGCTGGCTAAAATTACAATTTGGTCGCATATAAGCACTAAGATACGTTTGCCGCTCCAATAGTATAATTTGCCTGTGCATTCACACGACGACACGACACACAGCTCGTAGTTGATTGAGTACATTTTGTAAAGTCAATATGTTATTCAATCAGAGAAACCTAATTACATTAGTGAAACCCAGTTACAATGTATAATAGAAAATTTAACAAAAATCGAATATACAATCAAAGTCGAAAGTATAATTATAATTACCCCTTGATAAGAATGAGCTGATCGTCGCAAATCTGTTCCTGTACGACTTCGGCAGCTTCTCCGATCATGCTGGGCTCGAAGACCTCGTCGCCTGAAAGTTTTACAGTAATCAATACAAAAATATGCTATTGTATCCTACCCATTACAAATATGCGAAATTCAAAAGTAAATACAGATCACGACGCAGCACAGATCACTATTGTGCGATGAAATTTTAAAAATAGTGCACTAAAACTTACAGACAAGTTATTTTGCCCCAGTGGAACTTGGAAATATATTTGCTTGATTTCATAATTATTACTAACCATCCATATTGGTGAGTGAAGTGAGGAAGGTGGCGCCAGTGGCCTTGGCGATCCGCTTGAGGTCGGTCTTCTTGCAGCGGCGCACGCCCATGGCGCCGGCCTCCACGAAGTACTTGAGGCACAGGTCGTCGATGCCGCCCGTGCACAGGATCACGTTCACGCCCGTCGCCAGGATCTTCTGGAGCCGCTCCTTGGTGATGTCCAGCTCGCGGGCTCGGATGGCTTCAAGTTTTTCCGGGTCTGATACTAGCACCTGGAGTTAATAATAATTAGAGGACAATCTTATACAGAGATAAATGCTCATACCAGGGAGGTTGTTACATATCACAGTTATTGCAGGTACATTCCTAATACACAATAGTATATCATAAAAAGTCTGTGTCAAATTGTGATACAGACTTTTTATGATATACTATGACTTATTGATCAATGTTAAAGTTTTGGTGTAACTAGTTTTGAAATTAAATTCTTACGCTCTTACCCTCTTCAAGGGGAGGTTCTTAGTTAAGTTAATAGAATTTCAACCTTAGTAATCCGATTTAAAAGGTACAAAATTAGATTGGACTTTCGGTAAATGTGACTTGTCTTCAAAGCTAAATTAATTGGAATATATTTATTTTTTATTGGGAAAACCATGTATATTGGTGCAACCGGCAGCAGCAGGGTTAAGCAAGGCGGAAAACCAACACAAATATGTGACTTTAGTTGCGGCTACTCAAACTAGACAACTGACCTGGACACCCATCTTCATCTTCGTCTTCTGCAGCGAAAAGTCTAAGCAGGCGATCTTGGCATTAACTATCTTTTTCGGCATGGCCTGCGATGCGACAGTGCAGTTAAGGGCATAGCCCTTGATTAGCACGCTCTCGCGGGCGCTGCGCCCGTGCGCCTTCAGTATGTTCACGGCCTTGATGGGGTACGCGGCGTTGCCTTTGGGGTCGGTGATCTTGATGGCCATTGCCGCGTCCACTACTATTTCTGAGAAGAAATCTGCGTCACTGGTGTAGTGGTTAAGGTATTCATTCAGTTATGAAGAAAATTCTGTTACATACATAAGGGAAACTTGTCATAAAACAGAATACTTTATGACATGTCAACATGCTTCATATTGAGTTACTATGATTTGCATTTAGTGTTTATATCTTTTAACCCTTGAGAATCGATGAAAGTTCAACACTCAAATCTTGTTTTTTACAGAACAAGTTAAAGCAAGTTTGTACGCAAATGGCGTAGTCGTCGGATTATTTAAATATTCTAAATTGGCTACATGAAGATTTTGATGATTTTGAATTTCAATAGGGTTTATAAAGGCGAAAAATCTATCTGCAATGTCTTGTTTCTAATTGACAAAACTATTGACCATAGTTTACACCATAACTCAGTGGACTTGGTCGCTTTTCACATTGAAAAAAAAATTGACTTTGTCGTTTTCTGCATAACTATGGTCAATTGAGCTTTTAATAATAAAAATTCAGGGAAGTGGATGCAACATTCCAAATCTATTGTTAAAAAAGGATACGCTCCAATAAGCTTGGAGGACATAGTGGTCTTGGCAGCGTTAATGATGGAGGCGCGGCCCAGCGACTCCAAAGTGATTGTGAGGTTGTCCTGAATGTACTTCACTGCCTCCTTGCACGCTAGCCGGTAGCCTGAGATGATGCTTGTAGGGTGGATCTTGTTCTTGACCAGTTCATCTGCATTCTGGTTTCAATCATAGGATAAGTTGAAATATTTACATATTTAAATACTTTTGTGGAGACAATCATTAAGATGTTTACCAAATCTCTAAAAAATGGAACCGCATTAAGCAATACAAAAGCCCGAAATGAGAGAAAACACAAATTACAGAAAACAACTTTGAAAAATAGTACTAAAAAATAATGTCAAGGTGGTGGTCTATAACTGTTGGTATACCTTCACTACACTGTTAACTGTACATCAGTGGATCTTATGCCTTTGGTAATAAGGTCCTATGATGTACAGTTAGGAGTGCTGCTGATTGTACAGCCAGATAGTGTCCAGTGTTAGATTCTAATTAAATGAAATTTAATAGAACAAGTGGCATGTTTACAGATAAACAAATGTTACCTTTAATAGTTCAGCAGCAATAATAACAACAGATGTGGTGCCGTCTCCAACTTCCTCGTCTTGCAGCTGTGCCAGTTCTACCAGCACTTTAGCTGCAGGGTGCTCCACCTCCAACATCCTAACACACATTAATTTAAGTATTAATCCTACATTGATCAACTGAGTACAAAGACAGACAGGCATATTATAAGTACTATACAAGATCAATTAAATTTCTTTTATTTTTATAGTACCATCGCCCACACTCTTAACTGTCCAAAGATGGACCTTATGCCTTTTGTAATAAGGTCCACCGATGGACAGTTAAGGGTGTTGCCGTTTGTACAACTATAGTGGTATTTTTCTTTTTTGAATGCAGAGCAATAGAACATGACAATAGGACACTTTCAGTTGCTCCGTAATGGCAGGTAGGGCCAACAGATACCACAACAGAAGGCATTCTACTATCACATTAAATTGTTTCATATACAATAAAGCAAAACTACCACCACAGTGTAAAAAAGCCTTTGACATGTACCGAGCTACTGACAATGGTGATGACAGCAATGTATGCAGCTTGGGTGTGCGCGACCCCCATCTCCCCTCGTCAAATGACTGTATAGACTATGCTACCACTTAAAAAAATATCAAAATAATACTCATTCAGAATTTAGACAGCAAAATCTCCAACTTAAATAGCTATAATGCTATGAGTAAGTTGTCACTGTTATAAATATGCAATTACTTCTTTTGGACACCTATGAAATAATATACTACAATCAAGCATAGGTAAAATAATATGGAACTTTATCACCTATGAAGCATTTCAACAATAATGTCCAATTGCCTTCTCCAAATTGTATTATAAAATGTAGTTCTCACTTCAGAATAGTTGCACCATCATTTGTGACTGTGACATCTCCAATGTCGTCCACCAGCATCTTGTCAAGACCCACGGGACCCAACGAACTCTTCACTATGTTTGCTATCGCGGCTGCGGCGTTTACTGAAAATAAGAAGTATTTGACTCTTGAATGTTTATCATTGTTTTTTTACTTCTGCAAATGTAAACATTGGAAAACAAGATTCGTGTCTAATTGTCAATAAAAGGCAGTTGTAAAATATAATCATATTTAAAGCACAAATTAAATGACTTTTCTTCGTTTTACATAGAATAGGTTATTTCTTTGCGAGTGAATAAAAACTCATAATATACAAGCTACTTTAGAATTATCGTAATCTTTTTCAAGTTTTTGAATTAAAATTATGTGTTTTCTAAAATAAATTACAACAGTTAAAAAGAAAATCACAAAATTAAAACCATAATGCAGCATTGCATGTGATCTACCGGATACCTCGTGTGCTTTGTGTTTGCACATATTCTACATTAAATATTACCATTTTGTGTTCTGACCGGAGCTCCAGAGCTTCTGGTCCCTGCGACAGATAAAGGAGCAGCAATTGTGGACATTTTTATTGAAATTTAACACAAAATTCACTAAAACAATTCGCCCGTCACACAGTTCAATTCTGGAAGAGTGAGCAATGTTACCAACGTAAAAAAATATCGATGACACATGAGTTGTTCATTGCCAAATGCAAAAAAGGGGAGTTTCATCTAAAGGCCCCTCCTGTACACAATGGGCCAGCGCCGGCCACTCATGCGTTAGAGGGAGCAAGTGTTATTGCTATCTCATTCTGCACTGCGTGGGCTATCAAAATCGCTGCAGACTTTTTACTTGCTTTTTACGGTCTGACTATACCAATGAAAAAATCGTGAGATTTTTACATAACATAAATATAGTTGGTCAAGCAAGTCTTGCCAGTAGAAAAACGCGGCAAATTTAAAAAATGTAGGCGCGAAGGGTTATCGTCCCATAGAAAATTTGAATTTCGCGTTTTTTTCTACTGACAAGATTTGTTTGACCAGCTATAATGTGGAGCACCTGCATCACGCAGGCCCACATATCCCTAGATTGTTGGCTATGCTGTTTTCATTGTGTATAAGTCATTCGTACCTACCAGAAGACCTTATAAAAACAGTAGTTGTGCCTATAGTCAAGAACAGGACCGGTGACGTGTCGGAAATAAACAACTATAGGCCAATATCCCTAGCCACAATTATAGCGAAAGTGTTGGACGGTGTGCTTGAGCGGCATCTCAGTGGTTATGCCAAGGTACATGACGGTCAATTTGGGTTCAGGTCTGGGCTCTCTACTGAGAGTGCGATTCTAGTCCTCAAGCACACCATCCGATACTACACGGACAGGAAGACGCCAGTATACGCTGCCTTTCTCGACTTATCCAAGGCATTCGATCTTGTGTCTTACGATACACTGTGGAGTAAGTTAAGGCAAACAGGTATACCTTGCGAGTTGATAGAGGTTTTTAAGTTTTGGTACAATAACCAAAACAATTATGTAAGGTGGTCAGATTCCTTTTCAGATGGTTATAGGGCAGAGTGTGGAGTTATGCAAGGGGGGCTGACCTCACCATTACTGTTTAACATCTACGTTAATCAGCTGATCGTGGAGCTCAGTGGCACCAGAGTCGGCTGCTCCATAGGAGGACAAATGGTCAATAATATCAGCTACGCCGACGATATGGTGCTACTGGGACCCACGGCTGGTGCCGTTAACGAGTTGTTGGGGATGTGCGAGTCATATGCAGAAACCCACGGGCTCTGCTATAATGTTAAAAAAAGTGAACTCCTCGTGTTCAGAGCTAACCGCAGGAGCCCGTCAGTTACACCACCGGTGACTCTTTGTGGCACCCCTCTGAATAGGGTCTCGAGTTTTAAGTACTTGGGGCATGTAGTGACAGAAGACCTAAACGATGATGCCGATATTGAGAGGGAACGCAGGGCACTGGCAGTTAGAACAAACATGTTGATCCGTAGGTTCGCTCGTTGTACGGCTGAGGTTAAACTAAGAACTATTATATAATCTGTGGTTAAACAGACACTTTTTAGAGCTTATTGCCAGTCGTTCTATACGAGCAGCCTATGGATTAACTATACCAAAAAAGCTTACAGTGCCTTGCGTGTCCAATTCAATAACGGGTATAGAATGCTATTGGGGTTGCCGCGTTTTTGTAGCGCATCCGGCATGTTTGCTGAGGCACGCATGGATGATTTTTATGCAATAATGCGCAAACGAGTGGCCTCTCAAATGTGTCGCGTGCGGGGCAGCGCCAATAGCTTCTTAGCGGCAATAGGAGAGAGGCTAGATAACCCTTTTAAAAGATATTGGGTGTCGCTGCATGCTCCTAAGTACCAGGACTGTAAATAGTAATTTTTAAGTTTTTATTAGGATAGGACTAGGATAAACTAACATAGATATAAGTAAATAGTATTGTACATAACTAACAGATATGGACTGTAATTTTGGTCTGAAATAAATATATATTGATTGATATTGATTGATTGATATAATTATAATCACGCCTCTATCTTGAATTTTTTTTTATTTATCAAAAAACTTTTCCGATACGAATTTGCAATTTTGCCACCTTTGTGGGTGTATATTTTATTAAAATTTCTATCAAATTACAATAGGGGATATTACTGCAATGTTCTGCCGCCAGAGTGCAGCACTACCGACTCAGTAAATTCATAGACTAACTTATACATACTGTGCCTTAAACTGTTTTTGACAAGTTTTCACAGACAATAAAATATGACATTGATGCATCAAGGCGGTTTGTTAACAAGGGCCTACCGGTAAATGCGAAAATCGAAATTTGGTTATTTGCCTCTTTATCGCTCGAATATGCAAGAGTGATAGAGAGGTTAGATAACAGAATTTCGATTTTCTTGTTTCGCGGTAGGCCATGTGTCAATGTGGGTTGTTTACTGTATGTGCCACAAAGGTGCCATCTACGCAGAGCTTTGCCTAATATTCCCTATTAACCCACCTTCTTTTAAATAAAATAAAAATTGTTGATATCGTTTTACATGATAAAGAATTATATTATCCCTGAATAACCAACATACCTACATACTACCGGTCGCGCAAATTAGTTAGCCGATTTGCCGTTAGATGGCACTGTACCATCACGCTCCGCGATCGTTGCACCAGGGTCCTAGCTATAGCTTGCTATAGCCAATAGCTATAGGTTGCGGAAGAGTACTTCGGCGTTCTTGGGACCTCGCTGTATAGCAGCGAGGCGGCAACAGAGGGGTTTTAGTGGGTAAACCTGGGGTCTCATTAGCCCACAACAGGGAGTCCCACATAACCATTCCGGTCCGTCCCCGCGCGATGCGTAAAGCATTACCCATCTTAAAAAAAAAGGGTCCTAGCTATTGGTTGTTTAAGAGCGCTATTACATTTCGGCGTTGAGCGAGTTTAGGTATTTTACGCGCTGCGGCAGGCCGTGCGAGCTCAGTACGCCGATCCCTTCTACCACACTCGCACTACAATGATGGATTAAACATTCTTGATCCTTCGCGAAGCATATTGAAATCAACCATAACAACACTAACTGTACTTAACTTTTAAAGTTCTAAAACTGTTATTTGGTAAGTACGAAAATACTAAATGCAGTGCAAATGTACATAGGGGCTGTTCATAAATTACGTCATCTATTTTTGACGATTTTTGACCCCCCCCCCCCGCCAGATCTAAAGGCGCTATTATCGGGAAAAAATATCATTTTTTCGGGATTTTGGGACTTAAGTCGGGACAAAGACATATTTAACTTCGTATAAGACGAATAAAGTCTAAGGAAAAAACGTGCCTCGGAATTGAAGCAAAAGTCATTCTCGAATAGATGGCGCACACACCTTTAGCCTATCCTCGGCTAGATGGCGTGACGACACCGTTTCATATTTAACAATTTTAACACATAGATATCAGTGAATGAACATGGATCAAAATGATATAAAAATAATAAAATCATTTATCCATATATATACATGTTTTGATAACTCTATACGTTTTCATTTTGAGTTTTAGTCGTGTGTCGATAGATGGCAGTAAATTTACAGTGACTACAAAATTTACAATGACAGGACCCCTCTATACTATCTATTCTTTTTGGTCGGGATAAAAAAAAAACATTCAAATTAAAGTAATTTTATTAAAAACAACGATATTTTACATTATTGGCACTACGTCAGCTGCTCTGCCCATAGACGTTTTTTATATAAAAATATACTTGGTCAAGCAGATCTTGTCAGTAGAAAAAGGCGGCAAATTTGAAAAATGTAGGCGCGAAGGGATATCGTCCCATAGAAAATTTGAATTTCGCGTTTTTTTTTACTGACAAGATTTGCTTGACCGTCTATAGTATGATTTCTTTGAGATCTTGAACAAACAAACAAAAATTCGCTGCGGCAAGCGGCTCGACGCGGGTCGCTCGCTCGCTCGACGACAGTTCGGAACTTGAAATTATTGTTTTATAACGTGAAGCTGTTTTTCGGGACAATTTTCGCTTCGTCGGGAATCGGGAACACATGCTAAAAATCGGGAGAATCCCGCCAAATCCCGACCATCTGGCAACCCTACCCCCCCCCTCAAATCATCCAAAAATCAAGCTTCGGATGAATCTGTTTCCTCCTACGTCATGTTACCATCATCCGATGTCCAGACCCCCCCCCCCCCCCACTCCTCCCATTTGAAACGACGTAATTTATGAATAGCCCCATACTCGTACTTATGAAGGTATATTACTCGAAAGAAATTATAGGTACCTACTCGCTTATTTACATGTTTCGTCATTGCATTTGGTACCTATAGGTTGTAAAGTTTGTATCAACGAGGGTTTAAAAACGAACTGGTACTGAGGATCTGATGATGATTAAGGTGGTCACGGATAGTAGTAACATGATTAGGCTCGTTTGATTCGTCTCAACAAGATCTTTGACACTGAAGATACACAGGGTCTGATGATGGAGCTGGAAGGTGGCCACGGGTACCAGTCTATCATGTAACTAAACAACTTCGTGTTTGGGCTCGTTTGATTCGTCTCAACAAGATCTTTGACACAAGACAGTACTCAGGGTCTGATGATGGAGCTGGAAGGTACCATTACCAATCAACCATGCAACTAAACCACATCGTGTTTAGGATCGTTTGATTCGTCTCAACAAGATCTTTGACACTAGGTGATACTCAGAGTCTGATGATGGAGCTGGAAGGTGGTCACCGGTATCAATCAACCATGCAACTAAACCACTTCGTGTTTAGGCTCGTTTTATTCGTTTCAACAAGATCTTTGACACAAGGTAGTACTCAGAGTCTGATGATGGAGCGCGAAGGTGGCGACGGGTACCTGTCTATCATCATCAGCTCCATCATCAGACCCTGAGTAGTATCTTGTGTCAAACATCTTATTGCGACGAATCAAACGAGCCCAAACACGAAGTGGTTCAGTTACATGGTAGACTGGTACCCGTGGCCACAGTCCAGCTCCATCATCAGACCCTGAGTACTAACTTGTGTCAAAGATCTTGTTGCGACGAATCGAACGAAGCCAAACACGAAGTGGTGTAGTTGCATGGTTGATTGGTACCGGTGACCACCTTCCGGATCCATCATCAGACCCTCAGTACTACCTTGTGTCAAAGATCTTGTTGCGACAAATCAAACGAGCCCAAACACGAAGTGGTTCAGTTACATGGTAGACTGGTACCCGTGGCCACAGTCCAGCTCCATCATCAGACCCTGAGTACTAACTTGTGTCAAAGATCTTGTTGCGACAAATCGAACGAAGCCAAACACGAAGTGGTTTAGTTGCATCCCAAGTAGCACAGATAGCTCTATAACTACTCACTTTTAGTTCTATCTAACGCTCTGTGCGTATTAAGACACTTATAAGAGCACACTCGTGGTCCTACAGCTGTATAATAGATCTCTGTGATATTTATATAGCTTAGGGCTGATTAAAAGCTGCATTACGGCTCTGAAAACTACCATTAATACGCAAAGAGTGATATAAAGGTATATTTGCTACGACCCTATACAGCTTTAAGGGTTATCAAATGCTTTAACCGTTATAAGGTCTGTTTAGTGGATAAAATTACGCCATGTGCTGTATAAGGAGGTAATTGTGGACTTTTATTACGTTGACTTATTAAGGGAACACAAGTGAACTATTATGAAGCTAATAGACGTATAATGGAACACATGTGGCACATAATACAGCTTGTCGCTTAACATGTTTACCGCTATTTAAGCAGCTTTTATTACACTGACTTTTAAGGGAGCACGAGTGAACTAATATGAAGCCAATAGACGTATAATGGAACACATGTGGCACATAATACAGCTTATCGCTGAACGTGTTTACCGCTAAGCAGCTTTTATTACGCTGACTTTTTAAGGAAGCACGAATGAACTATTATGAAGCCAATAGACGTATAATGGAACACACTTGGCACATAATACAGCTTATCGCTGAACATGTTTACCGCTATTTATTCATAAATTACGTCATTTCAAATTAGGGGGGGGGGTCTGGACATCGGATGACGGTAGCATGAAGTAGGAGGAAATGGGGTCATTTGATGCATGATTTTTGGATGATTCTAGGGGGGGGGGGGGGTCCAAAATCGTCAAAAATCGATGACGTAATTTATGGACAGCCCCTAAGCAGCTTTTATTACGCTGACTTTTAAGGGAGCACGAGTGAACTAATATGAAGCCAATAGACGTATAAATGGAACACATGGGGCGCATAATACAGCTTATAGCTGAACATGTTTACCGCTAAGTAGCTTTTATTATTCTGACTTTTTGAGGAAGCACGAATGAACTATTATGAAGCCAATAGACGTATAATGGAACACATGGGGCGCATAATAAAGCTTATCGCTGAACATGTTTACCGCTATAGCAGCTTTTATGTCGCTGACTTATTATAAGGGAGAACGAGTGAACTATTATGAAACCAATAGACGTATAATCGAACACATGTGGCGCATAATACGGCTTAGCGCTGAACATGTTTACCGCTAAGCAGCCTATTATACTGCCATTGGGACTGTCTGCATAGCGGCTGTTAAAACGTTCACAAGATGTCTTATAACTGTTTAGAGGTTCACTAGTGTATCGAAATAACGACTTGGACTTTATAGTGGTTCACTTAAGTATCTTTATCAGATATATAACAGTCGTATGCTGCATATAAGAATTTTAACGGTTCACGTTGCTTTTTAACATTGACCGCCATTTTATTGTATATAACCTATAAAATTGAAATTGCTTTTCCAACTTTTAAGGGTAACAATAAGGTTTTGTGCCTGAGTTCTTAACCTAAATCATTAGTTTAGTACTTCCTATAACGTATTATTAACTTTTTATCTCATAATTCTGTCCAAACCACTGAAATAGTTTTTACACATGGCTTATTTATATCATTAATTTAAATAAATACTGATTATTTTCATGGCGCACTGAAATTTTCTTAGATAATGTATATATATAATGTCAATAAACTTGCATTCCCAAACATCTTTCTCGCATTAATATATAAAACATAACATTTAACTAAACACTTTAACAAAATGACTTATGGTGTCGTTGCGCTTAACGTTTTTGCTTCAATATAAATATGTTCACCTCTGCGTTCGTCGTCACTATACAAAATTTAATAGCTGATTTTTAAGGCAGAGGTGTAAAAGTATGTTATTAATTATCTTTTATTCAGCCCAACGTCAATCTTTCCCGGTATTAGGGCGCACATGTGACATATTAGCTGAATAAAGGGTAACTGGTGGTCTCTTACCCAGTCAATATACACCTCTTATAATTCCTGTTACCCCTTATAATTCCGTTAAATTGCTGCTACAGCGCTCTTAAGTAGCTATGTGAACTTAAGGCTGCCTAATTTGTGCCCATTTAAGAGTTATAAAAGCTGAAAAGACGCTTATACAGCTCTTATGCAGCTTTTATATTCCAGCTTCAAGCGTATTCGTACCTCATTATGCGGCTGCTATACAGCTAATCTGTGCTACTTGGGATGGTTGATTGGTACCGGTCACCACCTTCCGGATCCATCATCAGACCCTCAGTACTACCTTGTGTCAAAGATCTTGTTGCGACAAATCAAACGAGCCCAAACACGAAGTGGTTCAGTTACATGGTAGACTGGTACCCGTGGCCACCTTCCAGCTCCATCATCAGATCCTGAGTACTATCTTGTGTCCAAGGTCTTGTTGAGACGAATCAAACGAGCCTAAACACGAAGTGGTTTAGTTGCATGGTTGATTGGTACCGGTGACCACCTTCCGGCTCCAACATCAGACCCTGAGTACTATCTTGTGTCAAAGATCTTATAGAAACGAATAAAACGAGCCTAAACACGAAGTGGTTTAGTGGCATGGTTGATTGGTACCGGTGACCACCTGCCGGCTCCATCATCAGACCCTGAGTACTATCTTGTGTCAAAGATCTTGTTGAGACGAATCAAACGAGCCTAAACACGAAGTGGTTTAGTTGCATAGTTGATTGGTACCGGTGACCACCTTCCGGCTCCATCATCAGACCCTGAGTATTATCTTGTGCCAAAGATCTTGTTGAGACGAATCAAACGAGCCCAAACACGAAGTGGTTTAGTTGCATGGTTGATTGGTACCGGTGACCACCTTCCGGCTCCATCATCAGACCCTGAGTACTATCTTAAGTCAAAGATCTTGTTGAGACGAATAAAAGGAGCCTAAACACGAAGTGGTTTAGTTGCATTGTTGATTGGTACTGGTGACCACCTTCCGGCTCCATCATCAGACCCTGAGTACTATCTTAAGTCAAAGATCTTGTTGAGCCGAATCAAACGAACCCAAACACGAAGTGGTTTAGTTGCATGGTTGATTGGTACCGGTGACCACCTTCCGGCTCCATCATCAGACCCTGAGTACTATCTTGTGTCAAAGATCTTGTTGAGAAGAATAAAACGAGCCTAAACACGAAGTGGTTTAGTTGCATGGTTGATTGGTACCGGTGACCACCTTCCGGCTCCATCATCAGACCCTGAGTACTATCTTGAGTCAAATAAATACATATAGAATGTCAGGCGTTTCAAATATTTTTAATCCTGTCCGGTAGTTTATTAAACTGTACCATTATAAATTATAATACTATAAAAACAGTGCTAGGATCAAAGTCTCTCGTTGCGGTTTACACGCACACAGTATAGCGTTTTACACGGCGCCCGCCGCACACAATGATAAAAAACCTCGTCGTCGCCGTTGAAAATGTGCGGAGCCGACCGACACACGTCCTGCCTCTACAAGCTCTGCCGCGGCACTGAGCTGGCGCAGCGCGCGTCATCGGTAATATAGAGTAGTTTTCAAAAAATTGCCAAAAAATTATAGTAGAATTTCATAAACACTAATGTATACCAACAGTATAAGCAAACGTTGCAGATTGCTTGAGTATGAAAATGACTTCGATATTAAGTAGATTTTCGTAGGAATTGACACTTGTTTCGGAGAGAAAATCGAGTTCGTTTTACTTTGATTTTCTCTTTCTCAAAGGTATGTAGGAAAAATATAGTTTGATATGCCTAAAGTACAGGGTATTAGTAATACAAAATAGCCAGGTTTAGCAGAGTAAAATTCTCAACATTTCCAAATAAGAGCTCGCCATTCAGTGCTTCACGGGGTTTTTCGGAAACGACCATCAGAAAAAAAATCATTACTAATTTAATAAGTCCTTTTTCTAATATTTACAACGATATTTATAAAGATAAGTAGACGCTTTTACTGGAACAAGTACTCATTGTTTCTAATGATGAGCGCAAAGTCCTGAATTTCGTCGACTAGTATCATCAATTTTGCATTATTTCGACTTTTCTTGTAAGAGCGCTCTTAAGGCGATATGATTCGACTCATCAACGAATCTGAGGGGGTGAGGTGCGCGGCAAACCGTGAAGCCCCGCCCGCGCGTCCCGCGACCCGCTCGCCGAGATCGTGAGCGCGCGCCGCGCACGGTAAACATAGCAGACGGGTCACAGTATAATGATCTTATGATGGCAGTATTTTAACTAGACCGGGAAATGGTCACGTTTTAGTTTTTATTGTATATGTACGTATGTATTTTTTGCATTACGTATTTCTGATCATTTCATGTAGAATTATTATTTTTATATAGACATGTGTACTTATTATTGATCAGTAAAGAACGTTTTAATTTCATGGCAGCGTGTTCGAGTTAACGTACCTAAAGGAAAGTAACAATTTTAAAGGAGACGGTCAATTAAGGGTTCTATTTATAAAGGTTATTAACCTTAATCAATAATTTTACTTTACAGATTCCTTTAACTCAATAACGCTGCCGTGAAATTAAAACGTTGTTACTGATCAGTAGTACTTATTTATAAGCTCTAAAAATAAAAAAAAACAGTTTCAAAGTAAATTTCTGATAACTTTTTGTCAGTGCAAGCCTTATGGTTTCGTCTTGGCAACATTTTACATGAAAATGTTTTTGGTGGGTCTCATTATCGCAATTTCCAATACTTTTGTTGCCTAACTTAATAAATTATTGTTTACAATACCTATCGACTTTACACCTACTTTAATGATCACACAATTTTAACGAAACAATGTTTTCAAGAAAATAATTCAATTAAGTGCGAGTCAAACTCGCGCACCGATGGTACCTACATTTTATTAAGTACATTATATAATTATTTTTTTTAAATTAAGTTGTAACTGACTCATCATCATCATCTCAGCCATAAGACGTCCACTGCTGAACATAGGCCTTCCCCTTGACCTCCATTCCGGTCGGAAGCGACCCGCATCCAGCGTCTTCCGACGGCCTTAACAAGGTCGTCTGTCCATCTTGTGGGTGGACGTCCTACGCTGCGCTTGCTAGTCCGTGGTCTCCACTCGAGCACTTTTCGACCCCATCGGCCATCTTCTCTGCGCGCAATGTGGCCTGCCCATATATATATAATGTATGGAGAACAGAGTGGCCAACTTTCTTAAAAATAGTTTATCTAATACTGATTCTAAAATGGTATCACACATGCTATTTACATTTCTACAAATAAAGATATGGCCTAGATGGTGTTTAAAGTGAAGTATGGTGCTAACTAGTAAAAAAGACATAAAAGTGCGATTATCTCGAAAACCACGAAACTTTTACTAGACCTATAAGTGCATTTTCTGGACCAGCCTAAGCTGCCCTGTCGATGGTTAGAAGGTTGTCCATTAATTACTGGACATCCTGTATAGAGATGTAACTAACCCAAATCGATAGTCACAGCAAGCGATTACGATTGGATGGCACGTAGACTGAGGTATCGAATTGTGACGTATAATGAATTTTTATTTGCGATTTAAATAAAGCTAGAATTATATGGTTTTCGCGCAAGGCATTTAATACACCGACCGAGTAGGTCGCACCCATCGTCAAAATCTAAACTAACTGGGGATCTATTTTAAAGTTTATTTATGTTATTTCTGTGTCAAATTTGTTGTCTGTTAGGTGACGATAAATATATCCATATTTACAGTTGATTATCCACCTTTTCCTTATTTTTATTAAAATAAAAATGAAAAATTCATATCGATTTACTTAGACGTCTACCGGTTCATAAAGGTGGTGTCCGGCTAGCCCTAACATTAAAATAAAGACGTAGAACGTAAACGTTCGTAGTGCAATTGTTTTCCTTTGTGATTTCGATGTGCGAGACATTTTACGTGGTATTGCTGTTGTGAGTGACAGATGTCAAATAACGCAAATAAATATGCACACAGTATATGTCGGTGACTTTAGTTCGTCTACGGATCTCCTCATTTCTGATTTGATCACGCAGAGAAACTCCGAGCATAGCCCTCTCCATAGCTCGTTGAGCGACTTTGAATTCTCAGATGAGGCCGATAGTGAAAGACCACGTAACTGACTGAATAACACAAAATATTTAAAAAAATTGTCTTATACCCGCCTTATTTTGAACTCCCTGTAATCACACCCCGTATTCCGCACCCTTCACAAATAATCTGATTTAGTAAAGTTTACTAAATGTTTTTTTTTATGATATTGATCGCGTAATAATGTGTAAAACCCAAAATAGCGTCTTAAAACGTTTTAATTTTTTTTTATAATGTGATCTTATTAAGCATTTATATGAGAAGAGCTACAAAATTTTACGATAGTTATTTATAAATTTTTTTTCGTTTTCAATAAAGAAGGAAGTTTGAGAAAATTTTGTTAATTAACAATTGCCTAAATAACTTTAAGATAAATTTCTACAAGTAGTACATTTGTTGACATGTTTTAAATACACCATAATTTTTTTTTTAATTTTCAATGAATATTTAATACCTTTAAAATTATATTTAATGTTACGTAATCGCTTTTTCACGCCGGAAATGAGGCGTGGAGGACTGTGTTCAGCGTTGAATAAAAAGTATAAATAATGGAGATATAGTCCTGCAAGTATATAATGTTGTATTGGAAATATCCTCCTCTTTAATAATATTAACTAGATTTTGCCCTGTGTGCGGGGCCCGAGGGCCCCGCGGTACGCGTGTTGTTTGCTGTTGGTGCTGTTGTTGACGTGTTGTTGTTGCTGTTGTTTGTGCTGTTGTAATTGCGTAGTAGCTTGTTTTCCAATGGGAAAAAGAAACAAAGTTGTACTTTTGCTAGGACAAACAGATCCGCGTGCGAGCACTTCATTCCTGTAGCTCGGTAGCAGTCCGGTTATGTGAGGGTCGCAGTTCTAACCTAACCTAACCCACTTTTCTGGTAGCAGTCCGTTTCTGTGAGGGTCGCGGTTCTAACCTATTTAACCTAACCCACTTTTCTGGCAGCAGTCCGTTTCTGTGGGGTTCGCAGTTCTAACCTAACCTAACTCACTTTTCTGGTAGCAGTCCGTTCCTGTGAGGGTCGCAGTTCTAACCTAACCTAACCCACTTTTCTGGTAGCAGTCCGTTTCTGTGAGGGTCGCATTTGTAACCTAACCTAACCCACTTTTCTGGTAGCAGTCTGTTCCTGTGAGGGTCGCAGTTCTAACCTAACCTAACCCACATTATTGGTAGCAGTCCATTCCTGCTGTTGTTATTGTTGTGTAGTAGTTTGTTTTCCAAAGGGAGAAATTAATAAAGTTGTACTTTTGATAGAAAGAAAAGATCCGCATGCGAGAACTTCATTCCCGCAGCTCGGCCTTCGGCCTCGCGTGCTTGGGAAATCGTAACTTGTCCTATTGGGTCGTGTTTCAGCTCCAACTTCCTCCTCACGTGTGACGCTTCGGGCCTTCGGCCCAACGCGGAGCTCGGCCTTCGGCCTTCGCGAGCCTTGACGCTTCGCCGTCGGGCCTTCGGCCCGCCGGCTCCGCTTATAGCTTAGAAAGTTGACTTTGTAGGACGTTTGGAGGAACTGCATTCACGCAGCTCGGCCTTCGGCCTCGCGTTTTGGGAGTCGGGGTGGAGGCTCCGGGCCTTCGGCCATCCACTGGGGTCGGCCTTTGGCCTCCCTGCCTAAAGCTCGCCCTTCGGGCTCGCTTAACACAATTTTTGTATAGAATTTTGCTATGTTCGTCATTCCCGCAGCTCGGCCTTCGGCCTCGCCCAAAATTACTGGGGATGGAGCATGCTTGGACATTCGAGATAAAGCTCCGGGCCTGACGGCCCTCCGCGGGGTCGGCCTTCGGCCTCCCAGCCTGAAGCTCGCTCTTCGGGCTCGCCTAACCTACTTGGAAATTTGAATTTGACCCGTGTCCGCCGCCATTTTGGATTTTTCCAAAAATTTTTTTTCACATGGTAATCTTGGGCCCCCAAGCTCGCCGCATGTCAAATCTCAGCGCGCTCGGACCAACTTGAAAAAAATTAAAAATAAAAGTCGGCCTGTTTGAAAATTTTTAAATGCAGTTTGTTTTGTCTTGGGGCCCTCTATGACATTTGGTCGAGCACCCCCCACCCATCTCGCGCCGTTTAAAAGTTGCCATACAAAATTAAAATGACCATTATTTCCGCCATCTTAGATTTTTTCCAAAAATTTTTTTTTTTCATAGGAATCTAGAGGCCTCTATCTTTCGCCATGCCAAATCTCAGCGCGCTCGGACCAACTTGAAAAAAATAAAAATAAAAGTCGGCCATTTTGAAAAATTTTAAATGCAGTTTGTTTTGTCTTGGGGCCCTCTATGACATTTGGTCGAGCACCCCCCACCCATCTCGCACCGTAATATGAATACTTTTTGAGATATTGGGGAAATTTTTTCCCCCTTTTTTTGCTTATAACTTTTGATATTTAGTGTGTGCTTCGAATGCATTTTTCTAGGCATTATGACGAATCTAATGAGGTATCACACGTATTTTTAGGAGTATTATCTCTATTTTTCACCGTGTTCAGTTTCTCGAACAAGACTAATACAACCAAGCGCAAGATGAACTGCCTGTAGGCACCTTGAACTCTCAATTATATTTAATTCATGTCGACCGTGGTCAAATATTAAAATTAGTGATATGTATTTAGTTCTTAAATAATTGTATTGCGATATGCCTATTAGGGTATTTTTTTCAATTATTTCAATTTGACATTTTATATTTATTTAAATTTATGATTATGATGATGAGCTGTGTGAGCCTGTACGTGCCCGACAGGTACGTGTGGCGGCGGCTCCGGCCGCGGCTGCTGGCCGAGCGGCGCGGGCGCACCAACCTGCTCGGGAAGGCGCCGCTGACGCGCGCGGTGCGGACCCTTAACCTAGTCGCCGAGAACATTGATTTGTTTTGGTGTTCTCTGACTGAATTCACTAAGTCCACATTGTTCATATTATGTTATATGCGACATAACATCAATTAGAGATATACATATGTTAGATAGATATATAATTATATATGTTAATAGTTGCACTATTGTCTTAGGTTTAGCACCTGTAAAGATAGTTGTAAGTGTGGAAAAAAAAAAAAAAAAAAAAAAATTGCACGCTTGACGGGCGTGGCGCGTTGCATGCGATCCAAAGCCGGGCGCCTTCGGCACCCTCATACTAAAAGCGTAACACTATACATACATATGTATATTGTAACATCCCCATACTGTATCAATCCAAATAAATAATTTCTGATTTTCAAAGGAGTCAAAGAGCACGAAGGAATATAATCATTTTGCAGATCGGACGAAGGTATATCAGTAAAGGTGAAATACTGTAAATATATCATACTTACATACTCACAATTATATTATCTAGGAATATAATATTATTTACCTACATTGAAATTGGTTGCTGACCTAGTGAAAATACTGAAATATTTTAACTGTTGATGTAGGAAAGCTAGGCGCTTTCAAGCACCTCGTAAAGTATTAGATGCTTCTGTTATCAGAAAGTGTGTTTTTATAGCACGTAGTGACTTTTTCTTACGTTTCATATGCTTTGTTTCCCATTGTTTGTAAATGGTAAAATCACGTGACCGCGCGGAAAAACTAATTCACAGTTACACATTAACATACATCGTTATCGCGGGAGCAAATATAAATTTATTAAAGAAGTGGTAAAACAGACTGCCCGTTTAGTAAAAACAGACCTTTCTGCCTACACATTATAAGCCTCCAAGAAGTTCATCATACATAGCACGAAGTTTTTGTTGCATAATGTTCATAAATCTTGCTTTACACTCTGTTAGTAAATAATGACCCGGAATCGACATATCAAATAAATATTCATGATTTATTTTGTACAACATTATTTAATTTTTGTTGATCTTAAGTGATTTTCGTAATATACGACATAAATTTTCTCTATGTTTTCTACTCTTAATCTGCGGCGTCGTGCAGTAAATATCCATTTTAATTGGCTAAATGATCTTTCGACTGCTACTGTTGTAATGGGTGCGTTTTTAAAACGACGGAAGTAATCAAATGTAGAACGATATATCGTTGAATCTAGTACTATCTCCTTCTCCGATATCAGTTCACACATTTTTTTCATAACTTCATATCCGGCATTTTTCTGCAAAACCACTTTGAACTTTTTTAAAATCTGTTTTCCATCTTTATTCAAAATTAATTTGGATATATGTTTGTATGTATTTTGTACTATGGTCAAACTTTCACTAAGAGATAGATTTTGGCACTGCAGTTTATTTATAGCATCTGGTATTACTTGCAGATACTTTGCTATGAAATTTACATCTTTTCGAACTTTTGCACTGAGTAAAGATTTTTTTGCTTTGACGATGCACTGTGCGTCTGAATTACGAAATGTGTCTATAACGCTTTTTATTTCATCAAAATACTTGTTGTAGTAAGTGGTAGCCTCGATCCATGTTCCCCAGCGAATAATTGTTGGGTTTGGAGGCAAAGGAATTCCATTAAACATTTCTCTTAATGCTTTTACTCTTTTCGGAGATTTGCGAAATACTTTCTTTACATTTGAAATTAATAGGTTAACTTCTGGAAAAAGAACACGAACTTGATCGGCAACTCTGTTAAGAGCATGGGCTAAACATGTAACATGGACAATGTTCGGAAAAAGTGTTTTCAAATTTCTGCCAGCTTTCAACATATACCCCACACCATCAGTCAATAACAACAACACCTTGTCATGCTTATTGTGACCAGGGCCCCACAAATCATCCAGGGCATTTTTTACAGTATTAGTTATACTGATATTGTTCGTTTCATTTAAACATTTGCTTGACAGCACGTGTGGAGTTCCAACATCATCTTCAAGCATAGCACCTACTATAACGTTAGCGATTTGACGACCTATAGCATCTGTGGTTTCATCAACACTTACATATATATACGCGTCTATTAATTCGTCTCTAATTATATCCATCTCTTTGTCGTATAATTCATTCACGCAAGTCTGCCTCAGCAAACATTCTGAAGGGACCTGAACAGTTTTTTCAAATTTTCCAGATACACAATCTTCAATTAAATTTTTAAATACAGGGTTCTCTATTTGAGACCACGGTATGTTACAGCTTACTAGAAATTTTGTCAGTTCCAACCTAAAATCTTTTTTGAGAGAAGTGTGTCTTTCAGAGTTAAAATGACGTTTCACGGAAGATTTAGTTTTACAATAGTAGATTGTTAACCAAGGGTTGAAAGGCACCCATTTCTGTCGAGGTAGTTTGGCGCTCGAACGCAGTGAGAGCGCCAATAGTCCGAGACGGAAATGGTGCCTTTCACCCGAGTTAAACACTCTACTTTTCATATCGAATGCGAGGAAACCAAACAAGACAAGGCAATTTCGCAAAATCAGTAATTGAAGTATACCTAATAGACCTAAAGCCATGATTTTTTTTCCTTAAGACTTACTTGCAATCGGAGACTTTACATGTATGAAGATTAATAACCCCTAGCGAAAATCATTTAGATTGCAATATTTACGAATACACACATTTTTTAACAAACTGCAGTATTTTTAAAATGATTTGTTCATTATAGTATGAAAATCAGCGGGATTGCCTCTTACTTTTTAATTTTATACTTTTTCGTTCTAAAAGCCGCAACAGACTACCGGACCGCACCGCGACCTTGGTGCGCCGCACCATGTAATAACATAATAAAAGTATTTTAAATATTAAATATCAATTTAATTAATAATATAAGAATTTTTTATCTTGTATTTTATTTTATTTTCATGAATATAGTGCTAAATAACTTTTAAAACCAATTTAATATCGTACAAACGTTTAACTGTGGCTGTATAAGATTCTGCCTTTGCTTATTTACGCAAGTGTAAGGTTTAAAAAAATATTTTTGGTGTATTCCTTTTGGTTCCCGTCTTATGAAATCGAGTAAATAGAATTCAACGAAAGAAATCAAGAATAAATTGTTTTTAACAATTTACTTACATCATTTTGTATAAAAAAGGATCAACGTGGGATTAGTAAAATTAAACAATTACCAATTGTTCCAGGCGAGGAAATAAAGACTCTATTTTTCCAATTTGTTTCTACCCAGTTGTTTGTGGGACGGGGACGCAGAGGAGTACACCATTTTTCTGCACTAGAGCATAAACGTATCACTTTCTGCGCACCTTTTAGAACAACAACGATCCACTTTCAGAGCATGAGATATGAAAAAACTAATATTGCACTTCGAGCAAAATAGATTTGTATCGCGAGCCTCTAGCTCAGGATAATCCTGTATAAACAACCCCACAAATTCATCACATGTTATTTTCCTTCGAGGCATTTTAAAGGCAACTTCTATTTGATTATGTTGTTACAAATAAAGATCAGTCAAGATTGACAAATGTCTAAATTGACTGATAAGGTTGCGTACCTAATAGGTAATCTTTTTAAGTACCAATCAAGTCAAGTATGGAGGTAAGATAGCATTGATATTCAATAAAATAATTATACATTTTAAGGTCGTAGGTATAAACGTTTCTCTATACGAATGTCATTTCTGTTTTTGACTGTTTTTTATAATCTTTCAGTATTGTCAAATCGTATTTGCTCCCGCGATAACGATGTATGCACATTAATTACCAAGCTTACGACGTGAAAAGTTTTGAAAACACTGCGACTGCTGACACTGAGCGAGAAGGAAATAACAATTAACACGCGTTCGACAAGGATGACGGTCAGGGCATGAAGTTATCTAGATCCGAATTGTCAAATGTGACAATTCGGATCCTGTGTTGCCAGTAATGTTAACAGAATTACCCGAACGTCTGAAATTTCTGTCGTGAATCGGAAGATATTGCTAACGAATAATTAAAAATGACGTGTTATTGTAAAATTTAAGATAAAATACATATAAATGAAAATTATAAAATTATAAAGAAATATTTTAACTTATTAACCATAGGTATAATGTACCCATGTAACATGTTATGTTGAAATAAAGTAGCAATGTTATTGTGACGTAGGCCCGTGTCACTCTGGGAATAGAAGACCATGTTTTATTAGACCATGGTTACTGCTAGAGTTAGACCAAGATAGAAAGTTTCGACTTCAATAGAGGCTTATACAATATTATTTTTTTATTAAGTTATACAAAATGTAATATACTTATGGCTTTGGTAATGCTTTGGTACATGCACAGTGCAAGTGACTAATAATGATTAATTCCAAAAATAATTTTCAACAAGTATTCAAAAAATCCGGTCATAGGTACCTATCATAAATGTAGGGCGTTCGTTTATTTTTAGTAATCCCAGACCTTAACAACTTTATTCAACGTGACTCGAATAAACCCGACAGTGTAAGTAAGGTCCTCACCACACGAGGCGTAGCCGTAAGTGTCGCGTAAGAGTGGCGTAATACCTACGCGCGTAAACCGAGAGCGGCTGAGAGCGCTACGAGCAATCTCAAACAAGTCCGCACGCGAAGCGTAGCGTATGAGATCTCTGTCTTCATTACGACAGGCGTAAGCGTGGCGTATGCGTGAAGAACTTGTATGCAAACAGAACGATCACGCTTACGCTACGGTTGGTGCTCAGAACCCAGAACTTTACGCCTCTCGTAGGTAGGGGATGCTGTTCTACCTCGGACAGTTTTATCTTTTATGAATTTCAGAACAAAAACTAAGGGCTGCAGAATTATTGTTTATCCGAATATTATAAGATACATTAATAAACTATCTAATACGATATAAAATTTAAAGATTAGTTTATTTATTTTGATGGGATACGTTGACGAAAAAAAAAGGGAAAAGTGTCCAAGGAACAACACCCCTGATGTACCTTGGTCATTTCCAGTTGTACCTCGGACATGATAATTTTAATTAATAAAGTTATAATATAATTATGGAAATAATACTTATAAATGAAATCACAGATATTTTTAGCATATTTACGCCATTGAATAGATTTTTCTAGTACAATTACCTTAGAAAAATTATACTTAGCAATTAATGGTCATTTTTTATTTTTGCCTAAAACATTTTAGGCATCCTTTCTAAGATCGATTACTTGGTAACTTATAACGCAGATAGCTAATAATTAAAAATACGGCAAATATGAAACCTTATGTTTAAAAAAAACAAAACCTGGTCCAAGGTACAACAGTTTCCCCTACTCGTAACGTTTTTACGATACGCTTACGCTACGTTTACGCCTACGTCTCGTGTGCTGAGGGCCTAAAGAAGTGCCTACGGGAAAGTGTTCGGTGGTGCTGTGGGTGGTGCCCTGTTTGTCATTTACGGCACGCCTTAGCGATCAACAATCCTAATAAAGCGATAGATGCCAGACCCGCCCGCGGCCTAGCGGCGACGGATCAAGGCGCGGGCGGCGCACACTGCTGGCAAGATTTAAAGTTTACCAAAGATGGTGAAAGAACTTGCATGCGATTTTCTTTACATTGCGGACTAGTAAATATACGAGTACATTGTGTTAGCGGCATGCGGGCATATATTAAAACTGATAATAATATGATGAATTAGCAGTTGTTTGCGTGTATTAGCAAATCATAATTATGTGAATTAACTGCTCAATTAAATTACCGAAATCCGCACATTCAATTGTCGGTACTCATATCGCTAACACACTTGGTACAAGCGTATATACAAGGCATGTCGTGGTACGGGGGTAAAAAACTAAGGCAGCTATACCCTCAAGATTATTGTCGTCCTTATCATTGCGTTCATGTAGGGAGGTTTTAATAGGTACATTAATAAAAGAGTTTTTTGTAAACTTTGACATGACAAAAGTGGTCAATGGTCAACACGTTGGGTTGTCAAAACAAACCAAAAAAATAGCAAAACTGATATAATTTATTTCTTTAAAATGGGTTACGATTTACGATGCTCGAGAGTTGTTGATACACGTGGAACTGCAGCTCACGGAAACACTTTCTAAATTGACGACATCCAGACAATGCTCGATTGATAACAGTGGCTCTTCAACGAGTTCTTGAGAATAGGCCAAGAATAGGCCAGTATCACCCCTGCGGCTCTGGTCAGCCTGAAAGAGCCATGAACGGGATCGTGCCAGTGCAAGTTGAGGAAATAATTCTCGAGCACTTCAGACAGGTACCAAACCAACGTCAAGTACTCGTGTTATGTTATGTGGGGTTAATGTATTATTTTATTAAAATGTGGGGTTTGTATTTAAGTTTGATTTAGTTGGTACCTAATTTGCCGTAGTTATCTTAAATGCAGTTGGACTCGTTAATTCTTGAAATAAACGTCGTAATAAACAAAGTACCTATGAAGCAATTATACCTACTCTTTGTTTTCATAGATGAGAAGTTTTCATTAGTTCTCAATTTTACAATACTTAAGTAAGTTGTTATTTTAATATGTAATTATTCCAGAGAGCACCACTAAAAAAAAAATCCCACAATTGAAATATTGTGTCCGGTACCGTAGACCGGGGTGACTTTGGAAAATTTGGGGTTACTTTGATAGATTTAAAATGGCTATAGAATTACCATTATCCATTAGTTACTGAAAATGTCCCTGTAACTAGTTAGATTAGGTACTATATATTCATATTCACCTACTGTAAAAAATCTCGTATAAATATATATTATGGCTTAAAAACTAGAATTTTAAAGTCGCCCCTGCATTTGAAAGTCACCCCGGTCAATGGTAGCCTAGCCAGCGGTCGGCAACCTTTTAGCAGCCAAGGGCCACATAGTAGTTAACGAAGTTGACGCGGGCCGCACTGTGACTTTAGCAGACAATGTCGTTTGTCAATATTACATACAAAGTAGCCAGGGAGGCTCGCGGGCCGCATGCGGCCCGCGGGCCCCTTGTTGCCGACCGCTGCTCTAGGCAGCAGTGTGCCTGGCTGGAGCGATCATTGCCGCGGGGCGATTCGTTATCCCCTGATCCAGTGGCTCACACTGCGGCCGTGCAGCGCGGCGCCTGCTGTTTTACTAGGTACCTACCTATAGCACAGAACAACTAATAGTACTACCGTACCAATAGTTTTGTAGCGCTAGTAGTGTTCTATACCACCATTACCGGTATAACTAAAAATCCACATATCTCATAGCATTTACAATATTTCTTTGATAATATAGAATAGTATTTAGGTAGCTGGGCACATTACATACTTACGTCATTCATCATCATCATTCAAAAGAGAATTTGATACCTACTAATTACTATCGTTCGTTTTTCAGCATTCGAAAAAAGGTAAACAATCTTGAGGTGTCTTTTTATTGAAAAACATTTTTGAAAAATAAGTCACGGTAAATATGTAACAATTAAATATGAATCATATACGATTATTTTTAAATTTTTTACTGATTTTTAAAAAGCGTTTTCAATTAAAAACATGTCAAGATCGCGTAGTCTTTTTCTAATGCAAAAAAAAAAAAACTATAGGTACTCATTGTCCTTGAGTTGATGTTGATGTTGCACTATTAAAATGTATGCTAAAGGAATGCACTGATTTTACATTCATGAATAATACAACGATCCTTTAAGGAAACCTCATCATCATCATCATCATCAGGCTATAGTAGTCCACTGCTGGACATAGCCCTCCCCTAAAGAGCGCCATAGCGCCCTGTCCTCAGCTTGCCGCATCCAGCATCTGCCTGCAGTCTTTCGCAGATCGTCATCCCACCTGGTCGGAGGGCGTCCTACACTACGTTTGCCAAGTCGCGGTCTCCACTCAAGAACACGTTTACCCCAGCGGTTGTCGGTTCTTCGTGCGATATGGAAACCTACATTGTTGCAATTCAATAGTAAAACTGTGAGGCCAATTCGAACGTACATTTACGCGTGCATTTCGCTCGTACTTGAGCCCGATTCAGATTAACAGTTTGTTACGGTTTTGACTTTTGATACTTTTGATCTTATTTTGAGACCTTGAAGATCACTCACGCTGATTGGTGAATACGAAACGAGGTGAAAGTCGTGCGTGAGATGCGCGCCAATCACCAAGAAGAACGTAAAGGCATTGTCAAAATCATTTCAAAACCATAAAAAATTGTTACATTGGAATCGAATTCCTGGTTCAAATCTTCAAATTGGCCTCTGTAGACGATGGGCCCGATTCGGATTTTGAAATAGACATCTATTAGACATCACCAAGATACGATAACGATATGTTTAAGATGTCAAATTTGACATTTGCGCGATTCTGGAGATACTGTTGAACGATTTCCACAGGATATGACTTAGAGATCCAATTCAAATCTATTAGATATCTTACTCTATCTAACGTAAAAGTGACATTGGTTGCCCGAATTGCGCTGCAAAAGAGAACTAGTTGATATCTAAACTTAACGTATCTAGAATGGATCTAATACGTGTCGTCTCTTCAGCAGGATGCAACATCGTTACAAAGTGCTACGGAGAGTTCTCAGAACAAATTGGAGAATGAATACTACGCGCTACGGCGTAGCGCTACGCAATTGACGAGTTACCTACGCAGTGAAATAGATAAAAGAGCTATAACTTGTATTCTGTACCCTGCATCAGATAGGAAAACAAATTGTTTTTGAAATGAATGTAAGGTCAAGTAACAAGTGTTTATAGGTATTGCCCGTTCAGTTGTTAGTATTTCTCACTGCTATTTCCAAGTGTAATTATACACTTAAATAACTAGAAATTTACAATTTCAACAATTTTGTTGCAGCTCACAGCCGCTTACCCGCGAGCATGCCTGTAATATCCTAACGAAGTGTGAGGATAAAAGTTCTCTTACATCGGCACATTAGG
This sequence comes from Cydia splendana, assembly GCF_910591565.1. Lineage (NCBI taxonomy): Eukaryota > Metazoa > Arthropoda > Insecta > Lepidoptera > Tortricidae > Cydia > Cydia splendana. The sequence continues at coordinate 10,521,525 of NC_085961.1, forward strand.
GTTGTAGTGTGACCGCGGTAGAGCAAAACAAATGTTGGTGAGTGGGCGCAGGCGCGCGGCGAGCGCACGCACGCGCCCCGCACGCAACGTCAGTCGCGCGCCGCCCGTCGCTGCGCCCGGACCCGCTCGTGCTGCCGCCCCGCGCCGCCGCCACGCGCCCAATGGCGCCCCGACTGGCACCTCGCTCACGCGGGTAAGTCCTTACGTAACCACTCACCACACTTTAAGTCACCAAAACCGCGTACGGGGCCCTGGTCCACGGCGCAGCATCCCGAGGGCGTGGTGAGCCCTCGACGCACGGCTGATAAGGATGCGGCCCACCCACTGTCAACAAACCCTTAGATTATATAAAACACTGGGTCCCACGAGCGGCTAAACCGTGAAGTGCAGATGCCATCTCGAAGACATGCCTATTGATTTTCTCGCCGCTCTGAGACCGCGCCTGGAGACAATTAGATATGTTGTCGCAGTTTCCTTAGCATTCAGCTGCGGATGCTGCGCCGAACGATCAGGCCTTTTTATGATACCGACATGTTTAATACGGCAATTGTTCTTGTGGTTTTGTTATCCTGCTCTGCCTAAACTAGTTTCATTCCTGGTAATATAGTTGTCCTCTAGTCAAAACTGATTTGCTTTTTAGTTTCTCATTCAACAATGCGTCTAATGTGTACTTAGATTCGAAAGAAAATGTATTCAAGATTAAGAGTAAGAACGTAGAAGGCTTTCAACAGTTTTCATATAACTTACTTGGTATGTTGCTCCAAATAGGCATTCCGGCTACCGTTTGGCATCTCGACATTGATTAATATATCGCATCTTTCCAGGAAACCCATTCCAATAATCTCGAGAAAGCTTATCTTATGGAAATAAGTGGGAAAGTCAGCTTTTTTGATGTTTTATTTATGAAATAAGTTCTTAATAGAAAAGCCATAAGGAAGTGAGAGATTTCGTTGGCTATTCAAAAGTAACATTTACGCCGGCGTCATAGGAATTACAATATGTACATATATTTGTATTTGTAATGTTCGTTATATCAAAGAGAATAGAGTGTATAGAGGCGGATTGTCAAAGTAAATTATGTAGCCACTGTAAATTTACTGCCATCTTTCGACAGAAGATTAAAACTGTTAGAACGCCATTTGACTTTGATCCTTATTATTTCACTGATATGTGTTAATTTGTTAAAGGCCAAAGGTTATGGCGCCATCGCTCGAAATGATTGCACCATACCTTTGGCCTACTCTCGAGTAGATGGCCATAATACTAATAATATTTAACAAGTTAACACATATCAGTGAAAGAATAATGATCAAAGTCAAATGGCGTTCTAACAATTTAAATCTTTTGTCGAAAGATGGCAGTAAATGTACTGTAGCTATATAATATAAGTTTTCCTCAAAATTTATAAACCGTTTTTGGAATAGGCTCTTTGTAGGTCCAATTTAGCTGACTTAAATTAACTACACAACCTATTATTAATGTAACTTCAATTTCAATGACGATTTTATGTTACACTCACCTCACTGAGGGGCGAAGCTATCAGTACATGTTGACTTCGAAAGATGGTCCATATGACTGACACATATCACTAAACGTTATCCCTTCTCCATAAATATACCCCGTCCGCAGCTTTGAATATTATCCAAAGTATCCAATACACTATATCCCGCTATTAAAAAAAGTTGTGATTGGTCCATAAAAGTTTTGATTGGTTAAAATAAAATTCTATATGTCTAACCTCTTGCACTCTTGCATTAAAATTTTTATGTTGTCAACGTGCGCGTCGTGGGGTCAGTTACAGTTCTAATCAGACTTCTACCTATAGAGTTATTCTAGTTAGTTGCTTAAGTATTAGTATAGGTACCTACTTAAGCTTAGCACGAGTGTGCTGCGACAGTAATAATAGTATCTCGAGCACGCGATGGGTGCTACCGTCTTATTCTAACTGTATTAATAAGAAAGGGACGGGTAATCTAGATCTTGTACCGAGACGACCGTTTTTGTACAGCGAACACATTGTGAATGGAATTCATTCATAAAGTGGCCATGCCCTTTTTCAGCCTGTACCTATACGCTTCAAGCTAGATTTCTAAAATAATCAAGTCCGCTAACTTCCATGTATTTGAATCAGGTTAATTTTCATCAGTTATGCGAGAAACTCTTGCGTCTGTCTTATAGTACCAGCCGCTAATTGGCATTTGGGTTAGTCCGGGGTACCTAACTATCCTACTGCCCCACCCACAGGGGCAACGGCCCATAGTTGTTTCAAGATCAAATTGAAATTAATCTATACATATGTTAATATTTACTGATTCACTTGACAGAAGTGCTCTAAACGATGCATCGTGCTGAGAATATCAGGGATAGAGTTCCGACTCTCGACCTTTATTCGGACTGTTCATGAGGCTAATTATTCTCATCTACATCAAGAACGCGACTATACCAAGTTCTGCATTTAATACATTCTAAATAAGTAACGTTTCAACGTGGGTTCCTAGTTCCTACTAAGTATGCGATGGCTCGGAGAGAATCGTTTTCTAAATTTAGCTCCTTTATTAGATAGAAAAGATTACTCGAAAGCCCGTGATGCTTCGGTATCTAATATGTATGCCACGTATCTAGCGCGGGTCCATCGTATTTATATGCTAAGTTAAACTATCCCGTGGCACATGTCTTTTCTTGTTATTAAAGTGGAAATTAAATTTATAAATTTGAACATTGTTTAGAAAATAATTTATTAAGATAAAGATTTAAATAAAGATAGTGAAATTAAAGTCATTAGTTTGGATCTATGTAGCGTCAACAAAAGAAAAATAATGAACTAATTAAAAATGTGGTACTGAAAATTTGGGCAACCGTTAAGTCTTCTCGCAGGTGGACAGATCAATTAAATGTCTTAAAAATTCTACTCTGTTGAGTCTGTTAGTGCGGAATGGCGTACGATTCTCGTTCATGAGGGAACAGACAGTCAAACAACTAAAAGTAAAAAGTAAAAACGTTTTTGTCGTTCTCACTGTAATTCCACCCTGATTGATGTGGCTGACTTATACCTTATACTTATTACCTACTCGTAAATATTAGCAATTAGCAGGCAAGTAGTAATAGGCAGGCAAAAATAAGTTACATATAGAAATAAAGGCAGAATTTTTATATTTCCTTCAATACATAGCTTTCAAATGTAGGCAATTAATACCTAACTGTTACAACTCTTATAATCTTTAGTTCTAAATAATGTGTAGGTATGTGCTCGTAACCTCGTACCTACTAACAGAATCATTGGATGCTTCCGTCCTGATAAATGTATACCTAACTGATGAACCGCTCATCTCATACCTACATATATCACAGAACGCACGTGACTGTACCTAGTGATCCAAAAGACTCGAGCCTTTGGAGCTTTTTTTTTAGGGCTCGCCTCATCTCTTGACGCCTAAAAGGCTAAAAGCCTATTTAGCTCTTTAGCCCCCGAGCCTAGTTTTATTTAAGAGCCTAGAATCTTGGGGCTAATAACCTTATTAAGCCCCTAAAAAAAAGCCTATTAAGCTCTTTAGCCCCCGACCGGCTGGCCGGGCTTAATAAGGTTATTAGCCCCAAGAGTCTAGGATCTTAAATAGAACTAGGCTCGGGGGCTAAAGAGCTAAATAGGCTTTTAGCCTTTTAGGCGTCAAGAAATGAGGCGAGCCCTAAAAAAAGAGCTAAAAGACTCGAGTCCTTTGGATCACTAACTGTACCTATATGTCATCATATGCCATTTTAATAGGGTGTCAAGTGTCGATAGGGTTTCTTGGGTCAATTGAACCCAGACTCATATATTTAATTTCAAAATTCTAAATCACGCTATCAAGATTTTTGTGTTTGCAATTTATTTTATTGTTCAAAAGTATATTATAGTTCCAAGTTGGTTCCATTTTTCTGATGATAGGATCTGTGAGGAATTGAGGGGATTCCTAAAATGTTATAGCGATTTTTGGATTTTCATCAACAATTCAAGCATTTGCATTCAAAAAAGTGCTATTTGATGAAGTGGAACTGCTGATAAAGACCAGAACGGAACTCTTCAACGACTCGTATTTCACGTTTGTCTTCTCCGTTAAGTTTACCCTTTTACTGATGACTTGCTGACCCGCCTCCTGTTGTTTACACATCTATCAACACCTCAAGACTTTTTTAATAAACCCAAAATCGATGTAGTTGTAAACAGAATAAAATAACACTTTAAACTCTCGCGTTTTGTACACATATTTAATTACACAAACGGGTCGGAATTAAAGGTAAAAACAATGAAATTATATCGCAGTAGACCCGTTTGTGTAATTAAATATGAGAATAAAATATTTAACTCCGTTTATAGGCGATAATATGAAAATATAAATTACTTATCTTAGAATAGTAGCTATTTGTTTGGATAGAGTTCCGAGATATCTACTTTTAAGATACATATGTACCTACATTACATACCTACCGAACATGAGAAGAGGGTAAAGTCCGATCTGGAACAAACTCGAGATTTTCACACAATATCTTGTGGCACGGGAGGGCTGTACATTTATTGGATTCCAAACATTTTTGCATGGCACAGTATATGTACAGTGTTCTGTACAAATCTCGGTACCTATTGGTTCTGATTTCCTTTCGGGTATCATACGATAAAATTACGCAAGAATTTCTTAAACAAATTGTACAATAATTTCAATAACATATATGTAATGCTAATGCCATTCAAAGCTCATTGAAATCGAACGTATTTATGTTGATTCAATAGAGACTACTTAAAGTTTAAATACCTATTCAAATTATGAGCAACCAAACACAATATATGACCACAGACTGCATTGTACATGATGCACACTCTTTCTCTTGACAAGTGTGGCTAGGTATTCCATAACATGTCCAATATGCATTATGTATACCTTACCTACTCAACATTATACGCGTTGCGATTTGCGGTTTATCGTCCGGGTTAGCGCCCCTACTACTTCTAGACTGCTAGGCTACTTACTACAAATAAACCCCTATCGGTCCACACGGTATCGATGTACCCAGTAGCAATCGCGCTTATTGGATTGTATTTCACTGCAGTCGATCGCCTTAGCCGCAGCTTGCACTTTGTTATTGCTGTTAGTAATAAACTCGAGTCACCTCTGTATCTCTTGTGAACTGGAGTACCTTAACAGTAATTCAAGTGTATAAGTATTGGAGTAGTAAGAACATAAACTATTTTTATACGCATTTGCATAAATACGATATGAAAGTAGGAACGTAGCTAGAGTACTAGGTAACGGTATTTGCGCTATTTTGCAAGTCTACGAACTGAAATGCAAGGAATGATCTCATTTGCCCCCGGTTTGTGTCGGTAGTTATAAAACTTTTTCATTTCTCATGCTCTGAAAGAGGGTCATTGTTGTTCTAAAAGGTGTGCAGAAAATGATATGTTTCTGCTACGATTAAGTTACATTTACAGTACCTAGTAGTTAAAGTGTCATTCTATGGAACTTGCTAACTATGTAAACAAACCGCCATATTGAAATTGTCTCTCAATGATGAATTTACTAATAGTGACTTTTGTTTACATAGTTAGCAAGTTCCATAGAATGTCACTTTACATTAGAAATTCCGTTCAATTGTTCCCGCGTTTCAGTTTTCCAATTTAACATGAACTTGTTATTGAATAGTTATGCGAGGTGCGGCAGTTATTTTATAGGCCTGTGTTGTTTTCAAAGTGGGACAAAACTGGGAAATCCCGCGCGGGTGCGCTAAAGCAATCAACTTGCACGGTACAGTACAGGGGTATTCTATACGCTCACCTAGGACGAGCTAGTGGACTGCTCAGCAAACCCAATGTAAGAGTGCTCTCCTACCAGGAATAGTTACGGATCTCGAGGTCGTTATCACACTGGTCAGCCAGAACATTCAAGTAGCTCGCGTTACATAAGCGATGGGAATACGTGGCCAAAGTAAGTCTTATCGCGGAATGCATGACTGCCACGGCATGCACAATGCAGGCGAGACGGGCTAGACGGGGAATGTGTGCTATCTAAAGTGTACCAAACTAGCTCCTATCCCGCAGATACCGCTGGATCCGCGTTGAATAGCTTGCTACAGTGATATCGTACACTTCCTTTACATTGCCTATTATGAGAGAACGACAAACATTTTCTACGTTGAAAAATACATTGATTCTCGCTCTTCTGACTATCAGCCTGATTCTAATTGTATTAAACGTCAAAAATTTGATCTCGGTCCGATATGGATAGGTTCTAATTTTTGACGTTTATTAAAATTAGAATCAGGTTGTATATCTAATTCCGAATAATGGTCACTTTTTCCTATTACCAGGAAATCCAGGAATTAAAATTTTATTGTGATCTGTGATATGCGCTTGACAATTCACGCAACAATTTCGTTTATGTTGCGTAAAACTTTACGACACATGGCAAAGAAAAACGGCCTTTTCTTTCCCATTGCTTGAAGCAAAATTTCATATCTAATACCTTTAAACGAGCAATACTTGTTTATTTATTTATATGTATATTTATTTATATATATATTTCAGGGATCTCGGAAACGGCTCTAACGATCTCGATAAAATTTGCTATATATGGGGGTTTTCGGGGGCGATAAATCGATCTAGCTAGGTCTTATCTCTGGAAAAACGCGCATTTTTGAGTTTTTATATGTTATCCGAGCAAAGCTCGGTCTCCCAGATATTAATCATTTAATTTATTGCGACAAATGAAGTCATTTCAAAGACATTATATGAATTGTTTTAAGTATTTACCTTTCCATGTTCCGCATTTCTGCCAGGATCGAGTGTAGGTATCGGTGGTTTTTACGGCCCGGTATCTTGGCTCGTAAACTTGTCACGCGCCGTCTTTAAACGCGGCTGTAAAAATGATATGAACCTACCGAAATGCAACAAATTGTGCTTATGTTTAGGACGTGTAATTCAGAATATCTTCAAAGTGGAAAAATTTTTTTTTTACGTTACGCTCCTGTTGCGCCCCTTGTATCCGCCAAGAAATTTTAGAAAATTATTGAGGGCGCCACTTCCCACGTAACTGTCACCTTTTTACGTAAAATGCTTAAACATGGCAACAATTTAGTATGGAATTATATTAGTCCCATTTTATTTTATTTCTACTATTTTTATGTCGCAGTAGCCCATCGCCCACGTGTTAACTATACATCGGTGGACCTTATGCCTTTTGTAATAAGGTGTACAGTTAAGAGTGTTGCCATGTGTAGATCAATCGATCGCTAGATCCCTTGTATATTAATACTAATTTAATTGCTACGGGCTACGTCGTAGCAGTGTGTAGTGTGTGCGAAGCTATACGGCCCGATTCGAACAAAACGATCTCCAATGATACGATATTATAAGGTATATACCTACCAATTATTTTAAACGTTTATATTTATGAATTTGAATTTAAACTGTAAAGTCTATTTTTTTATTCGGTAGACTGAAATGACATTTCATAGTATGAAATGACAGATGATGTTCATACTGTGAAATGTCATTTCAGTCTACCGAATAAAAAAATAGACTTTAGTGGGTCATTTTATGGTCATACTAACATTTATGGTTCAACTCACGTATTTTTAGTCACTGTAGGCATCGTGACCGCTGCTCATGCACTGTTATTAGCTAGTGCTTGAAAATGGACACCTGTAAGGCTAAAAGATGGTCGGTTCTTTATCATTTGTCACCAGGCCTGTCACGTTCTAACAAATATGTAAGTGCGAAAGTGACGCATGGCAAGTGATAAAAATGCGACCATGATACCACTGCTGGGCTCTCCGAATTATGTCGTGCGAGTGACTAAAAATTCGTGAGTTAAAGCATAAAATTAGCAAATTTACGTATTTACGCGTAGTGATATAAAACGTTTAGTCGTAAAGTAATTTACCGCTGCTTTATATAAGCAGATTGAATCAAAACAAGCTTCAATAGGATCTATCTATCTTATCTAACATATGAGTTATACGAGTAATGAAAGATTGTCAAAAACAGCCGCGGGGCAAATATAATACGTATGTGAAATCTGCGGTTGACTGCTCTTTGGGTTTTTACGTTTCAACATTATGTTGTGTTTCTCTTTCGTCTATTGTGCTGTAAAAATAAAAGTAGTCTCATATGGCATTCAAAATAAGGGAAACCCTATTTGAATTAAGGAAAATTAAGTTTAATTTCGTCAGCGTCGCAAGATATATAAAATTGTAGTTAGAGTATAGTTTGACTTTGAAAATTATTAGAATTAATTTATTTTGATTGTATGAAATTATATTTGTTTTAACTTAATTGACTCGAATTTAATTTAATTGATTTAATTATTTTTAATTAGCATTATTTGTAATTTAATCCAATTTATTTTATTTTGTTTTAATTTAAATTATTTGTTTTAATTAAATCAAATTTGTTTTAACCTAATTTAATTAGTTTTTAAGTACAACCTATATTAGTTTTAAGTACCTATGTTGTGTGCCCTAGCAGGGCGTCATGGACTGACTTTATTTAATTATTTACACCTGTTTGATTTTATGTACATGATTATACAATGAATAAATGAAATGAAATGAAGATTACTATCAGTATGTAATTTCATGAAAAATATCGCTGTTACCTCGTATCATTTAAATTTTCATACCAGTTCAATAGGTAGGTGGGCATTTTCATTTAACTTGTACTTTAAAGCGCGACTTAAGTCGTGTTTCAGTAACGTCTAACCATTACATTCCTGACAAAATATATGGGATTTGACATTGACCGTCAGTTTTGTAACGGTTGCTAGACCGGCCGTTAAAGGTGCACAGTTAAGTGAAAATGCCTAGGTACACTAATAGGTACTACAAGTTTCATGAAATGTATCTATTGACAGCTAAACCGATTAAGGCGCTCTTATACTCGAGTTTTACGTTTTCAAGGGGGTGAAGCAGACGCGTGGTAGAACGGGCAGGCGGGCGCCCCGCGCGGCGCACCGCACCATTCCCGCGCAGCACGTCTACGTCCTTATTCTGACGACATCGGTATTCTGAATTGTCAGTTCCGGGATTTTTTCCGGCAATTAATATTGAATAAGATTTATTAGCAAATTCGAATTTTGATGAGTACTTAATGATATTAAAAATGGTAGTATGTAAGACGGTGAGTGTAAATAATTATTAATTATATACAATATAAGTGTATACCGCGACAAACTGAGAATTTGATACCAAATTATTATGAGACAAAAAATAGTACTTACTAATAGACATTAAAAATGTAATAGAGCTAGACCAAGAAAAATCTGCAACGATTTTGATTGCACACGCAGTGCAAGTGTTATTTTAAACGTCAATCTTCTATGAAATTATGAATAACACTTGCACTGCCTATGCTATCAAAATCGTTGCAGACTTGGTCTAACTCTAGCAGTCAATTTCGGGCAAGTAGGTAGTGAAAATAAGGAAGAATACTAGCAAAGCTAAGATAATTTGTGGGACTATTGAGTTATGCATAGCTCCAATAAGTACATAAAATTAGCTGTCTTCACAAGAAAGAATTATAACAATTTATAACTCTAACTGTAATACTTACTATTTTTCTAATTTTGAATTGACGAGTCAAGCATTTAAAGATTGCAATGACAAAAAACACTTCTACTTCGACATTCGAGTTAGTTAATAGCTCAAGAAAATAAAAAAAATCTGCGGAAATAATTCGTATAATTTTGAAAATTGGCACAGTTATACCTTGTGGTGTCCAGATAACCATACTTAATGTACTCGAGCTTAGCGGGTGTGCTGAGGGTGTAGGGGGGAGGGGGGGTGAAGGTCCCTTTTTTTAGTTTTTCGTAAATAACTCGTAAATGGTGGCCAATATATAAAAATCTTGTTAAACGTTAATAATCTACACAAAATTTTGTACAAAAAAGATTCACTACACTTTTAGCAGGGATCAAAATTTAAAAAGTTAATAAAGAGAGAAAGTTAATTATATTAAATTCTAAGGTTCCTTGTTTTTAGTTTTTCGTTAATAATTTGAAAAGTATGACTCATAGCAAAAAAAATCTTATACATAAATAATAAACATAAAATTTCCTACAAGAAACATGTAGGACACTTTTCGCTAGGATCAATATTAAAAAAAACCGGGCAAGTGCGAGTCGGACTCGCGCACGAAGAGTTCAGTACCATAATGCAAAAAAAAAAAAACGGAAAAAAATGCAAAAAGAAAACGGTCACCCATCCAAGTACTGACCACGCCCGACGTTGCTTAACTTTGGTCAAAAATCACGTTTGCTGTATGGTAGCCCCACTTAAATCTTTATTTTATTCTGTTTTTAGTATTTGTTGTTATAGCGGCAACAGAAATACATCATCTGTGAAAATTTCAACTGTCTAGCTATCACGGTTCGTGAGATACAGCCTGGTGACAGACGGACGGACGGACGGACGGACAGCGAAGTCTTAGTAATAGGGTCCCGTTTTACCCTTTGGGTACGGAACCCTAAAAAGACAAAGCAGCGGGTAAGTTGTTATTTATGTATAAGATTTTTTTGCAATGAGTCATACTTTTCAAATTATTAACGAAAAAATACAAACAAGGAACCTTAGAATTTATTATAATTAACTTTCCTTCTTTATTATCTTTTTAAATATTGATCCCTGCGAAAAGTGTACTAAATCTTTTTCGTACAAAATTTTGTGTAGATTATTAACGTATTACAACATTTTTTGATATTGGCCACCGTTTACGAGTTATTTACGAAAAACTAAAAAAAAGGGACCTTAGAAGTGATTATAATTGAATTACCCGCGTTAATATCTCTTTGAATATTGATCCTAGCAAAAAATTGTACTAAATCTTTCTTGTAGGCAATTTTATGCAGATTACTTATGTAATAGAATATGTTTTGCTATGCGCCACCGTTTAAGAGTTATTTATGAAAAACTAAAAAAAAACCGGCCAAGTGCGAGTCGGACTCGCAAACGAAGGGTTCCGTACCATTATCTATAAAAACGGTCACCCATCCAAGTACTGACCCCGCCCGACGTTGCTTAACTTCGGTCAAAAATCACGTTTGTTGTATGGGAGCCCCACTTAAATCTTTATTTTATTCTGTTTTTAGTATTTGTTGTTATAGCGGCAACAGAAATACATCATCTGTGAAAATTTCAACTGGCTAGCTATCACGGTTCGTGAGATACAGCCTGGTGACAGACAGACGGACAGACGGACGGACGGACGGACAGCGGAGTCTTAGTAATAGGGTCCCGTTTTACCCTTTGGGTACGGAACCCTAAAAAGGGTCCTTTAATATCAAATATCTCACTTCCGGTCAAGAATTCGATCAAGCAAACAATTTAAAAATTATTCAATTTGATTAATTTTATAGCCTTTTAAAATATGTTTACACAATTTATCAATCGTGACTGAATTCCGGATTGGTTAGATGGGTGTGTGCCTTTGCTGCCCAACTTGTTATAAAATGACAATATGATGGACGAATGTCTGAAATGTCACCGTATTTAAGAATTATATTGCTTTTCTTCGTAAGCATGTTGAAAAACATTGTGTGTATAACATATTTGCATATTTATACTGTGATTACCCATTTTATGAAACGTCCGCTAAACTAGCATAGGTCCGACGCCGACAGTGGTCACGGGCGTACTGGCGTGAGGAATGGGCGCAAGGTATTGCCGCGTAGGGTGTAATTTAATAAGCAACATGTTGAATTCATCAAATGATGAATGAAAACATTAACGTTTCGATAAAAGGACAAGCAATAAAGAAGATTTACTTAAAAGCTATCGACTGAAGTAAGTTTCATATACATTTTCGTCGTAGTACTTCTAACATAAGGAAATAAAGACAGTGTTAGGCATGTTTTCAACTTAAGATTCTATCGAGAAAATTATGAGCCGTCGTGTTTCTGACAAGCAATAACGTAGTTCAAGGACTGAAGTTATACATACTAGAAAATAATGCATGAAATCCTTGTAAAAGTCTGTAAATATGGTGACAAAAAAGCGCATTTTACTACACACCGCGCCTTAAGATGAAATTTGGAATTGAGAAGGTAATGAGGCTCGGGGAAGGACATATAATCGTTTTTATCAATCATCATCATCTTTTCACGCAGACGCGGTCAGAAGCTACATATTAATAAATATAAGTACTATATACCTACTTATATTTACCCACTTAGAGTTATACTTACTTACAGTTATTCAACTTGATGGTTTTATTTTACCAAATAATTAGCCCTGGACAACCATCTCTAAAGGGGCCCACTGATTAACAGTCCGCCGGACGGTATCGGACGGTCGGTTGTTCGGAACTGTCAAATTTTTGTTCTAACTGACAGGCTGATATCGTCGGCGGCCTGTTAAGGGGCCCACTGATTACCAGTCCGCCTGCAGTCTCTGGCCTTATCGGGCGGCCTGCCGTCCTAGACCAATAACGTCCACAAACATAAGCGATTATTGCCGGCCGGCAATGGTCTGCTGCCACCTCTGCGACTACAGACGAGTCGTCAGTTTCCCACCGTACGGCCGTCCGCCGGCAATAGTCTGATATAATTTTGACAGGTCCCTACAAATTGACAGTTCGCCGGACGATATCAGCCTGTCAGTTGATCGCAAAAGGCCACACATTAACAGTTCTACTTCAGATTTTGGACTGACGGCTATTCGAACTACGGCTCGTCGATTCCGGTCAGCGTCGACAGATATCTGCCGGACAGTCCGTGGCCTGCAGGCCAATTTACACACACATTATCAGATAGCCGGCCGGTGGCCTGTTGGCCGTCATCTGCTGTCAGTCGAGAGCCTTAGTCAGTGGTCGGCTTTAACAAGAATAAGTAGGTACCTACGGGGTACGGACTCAGCTTTACTGTGATATATCGCTCTGTTGTCGGCGTCGGCGTACGATATATCATCACACGGTAACAATTTAGAAATAAATTAAAAGTGGGAAAAACCTCACTCGTGTTCACAGTAGACTACACTGAAAAAAATATGATCTATCGAGCACACATTAAAGTGATTTCATTAAGATTAACTGCTATATACAATATCAACTAATGTACGTACGTGCGTACGTAACGTACGAACAGTAAACTTTACTGCTTGGTTCGACAGGCTCATATGGAACTGTACGGTTACCATCAGTTTGTCACTGACATAAACGCCGTCGAGAACGTAATTTACTTTCTATACATCTCGCTCGCACTCGCATATTAGTGCAAACGGGATGTATAGAAAGTAAATTACGTTCTCGACGGCGTTTATGTCAGTGACAAACTGATGGTAACCGTACTGTTTAAAGCATTAAACGTTAATGCAATTTCAATTGTTTTAAACGATTTTTTTTCTCAGTGTATGCAACCCTAAACCCGACTCACTTCGTGGTTTGTTATTACGTTGCATCATTGCTATAGGTACTTTCATTTGTTGATTTGTGTTCGATTTGTTGACACATGCAAGACGAAAATAGCGCAACCCGATACCAAACCACAAAGTGAATTGTCGGGTCAGTATATTATTAAATAGCAACGTAAGAACAAGTAACTTAAGCTCTTAGATGGCTGCACTGGAGTCTCGTTCATAATATGCAATCGTTTTTGGCACTGTCGCTTGCCAAATGCCAATTAGGACTGGGTAGTTGAAAGTTTTGTCGCAATAATTTGAGTAGACTTCTACCTGTAATAAACACAATGAATTTACTTGATGGTCTTGATTTAGCTAATTAGGTCTTATCCCTGGGAAAACGCGCTTTTTTGAGTTTTTATATGTTTTCCGAGCAAAGCCTGGTCTCCCAGATATTAATAAATTAAAATAAAATGCACGGCAGCTTGTGACGTGCTGTTGGGGAGTAGCGGCCCCACGTATCCGAAGAGTCCTGTCTCCCGAATGTGGATGGGTGAGACAGGATTCTTTGCCTCTGGCTTGCCCTAGCCGGCTGCCCAGAGTGGAGTCGCAAGAGCTGCGAAGGTATGTGGAAAAGTGGCGAGTTGGCTATTTTTAAAGTCCAGTGATACCTCTCTGCCCTCAGCCCTCACACCGGTGTTGCCCTTGAGCCATTCTAGATGTCGCTTTTAGCCTAGTTCATTTTAGATTCCGTCAACTCTTTTGAGAGTTGTCCTTGCACCCTGGCGGGTGCTGCCTCTGCAACTCTGCATGCGTCCCAATGACACTGATGAACTTCCCGTCCGTTAAAACAGTAGGTACCGACAGGGTGGAATAATGATATAGATTATTTTAATTTGAGTTTGTCCATAATGATGAACTACTCGTACTTACTATATTTGCTACAACAAGGAGAACATTTCCGAGCATATTGGAGAAAATTATATTGTTTGTAGGTACTTATTTATGTTGTTCGGTGAACTCGTGTTTTGTTATCGGTTCGCACTCCGCAGTCGAGGAGTAAGCACATTAGTCAGTGCTTGACTGCTTGCCCGAGGAATTACTGGCGAGTCGGTTTGCGTTTGCGTGTAGCTCGAACACGGAATGTTACAGCCCGATACTCGACTCCCAACTTTGGTAAAAGATAGGTACCTCCTTATGGTTTTATACTTTATTTTTATTTATGTACTTGTTTAAGCTTGCGGCCAAACAAACGAGATACCTATTTCTAGTTCACACATAGTTTACAATTTTTTTGATGTCAATGACCTTTTATACACTTGTTAATAGTTTGAGAAACTGCGGCTACGGGCAGCAGCGGAACCGTCCGCAAATACCACGGGGACAGGAAATTAAACAAACTTCTTTTACCTACTTTGCGGTTCAGGTTTTTCTTTCGAGGTTCAAAGTTACGACAAAGAAAACAGTTAACTTTTAATGGGATGTTTTAATCAATGCGAACTTGTTTTACAAAAAAGTAGATTGCTATCAAAAGGGCCAAGATAAGATCATATTTGTAGCACAAAATCCAGTAGGCCAATGACTGTAAAATTTTATCCTGTATGATTATTAGATTTATGCTCTTTCATTAACGTTTGAGGTTAATGTCGGGAAGACCGTCTATCAGGTAAGACAGTTTACAAGCTCTTTCATTGCTTCTAACTCTTGCGTTTGTACACATGCTCCACTTACAGGTCGATAGAGCAGTAGGAGCAAAGTTCTTCCTTTTTGACTTATTTATTTATATTATTATTTATTTATGTCTCGAGCATATTTAGTTTATAAAATATCAAATTTCGAATATTATTTGCCTTTGCCGTTGTGGGCGTGGTGTGGCAGTTAACACACATAAGTGAGAAACTCCATTAACTCACTTACGTCAAAAGTTCATATTATGGGTAATGTTTAATTAAATTCACCTCCTGAGCCTTCCCTGCGAACGCTTTCCAATTTTCCCTTTCACATACCCATACCTACTAGGGAAACTTCCTGGATTGAATTTTATACCCTTTCAAACTAGAATATAGGGTCTTTCGTATTGAAGTTCATTACGAACATCGTGCATTATTAATTTATTAAAATGCGTTTACGTTTACTTTAGGATTGATAAATGGTTTTTTCTCTTGATTTTCTACCTTGTTATAATTATAAAAATCATAGTGTATGTTACAATCATTAAATGACTGGGTAGTGTATTTTAATTATTGGATTTTTCTTTTTTGTCTGAAAGTCAAATGGATCGTGATTTAATATCGCAGTAAATGTGATAATTTATAAATTATGTATGTTAGTGTCATGCATGATTATGCATCGGCATTATACTGGAACAATAAAGCATTGTTGAAATGTTTAATTGTTAACTTATTACAATTTAACTACGTATAGTATAGGCACGTCCTATGAGTTTTGTGCAAAGGAGTCAACGGTTCTTTTTACCAAGATTTGTCTATTTATATGACCTGTTTTTGCAGTCTATCTGTCAGGAATATAGGCCACCTAAAATACCATTATTTATGCATTTAATCACTATGTTCTCAAAGACTAGGTTAATTTTAATGCTTAAGGTTGAAGTTTCAGTTGTTTCTCTGGAATCTCTCTCAACATATTTTGTTACATATTATTAGTGACATCTGTGATAGTGATACATTTATTCCGGGTTTGTTTCCTTTTTATTTGTCTGTTAAATGACAGGGACGCAAATATTTGCGCTGAAAATGGGTCGCTCATAAAAGGACCCTAAAAGTAGGGGCTGAAAGTGAACGAACTTGCGAGTGTCGCGGTCCATTTTATGAATATTAGAGCGCGCTGCGGATCGCCGGTGAATATTTCACCCACGCCGCCTGCAGCGCAGAATAGATAATAGAACCTCCTTACTTTTGGTCGGTTTACTCTAACAAATCGGATAACTGCCCGAAACGCACCTGTATTATAAATAAAATGATCTGGCTCTCAGCTTTTTTGAGTCCTTCTTACTTCATGCATCCCGAAACCTGAACTAACACCAGACTAACACAGCGTGGAAATGAAAACACCTTTTCTGTCCGCTACTGCAAATGCACTGTTTAGCGGTCCTTTTAGAACATGACATGAAGCTTGAGTTTGCTAGTTAAGTTCCTTTACTAAAAATGACAAAACGTTTAATGGTCCACTATCATTCAAATTGGAGCGGCGAATTGATAGGATATGTTACCGGGGTTAGATTCAAAACAGGACGAACCAGTCAGCATTTCCTTAATGTCTGCCCGCATTTTAATTGCCGTTATATATTGCCATAGATAATATTATCTAATTTCAAAACGTAACAAATAAAACCGGTCAAGTGCGAGTCGGACTCGCGTTCCAAGGGTTCCGTACATAAGTCCGACTCACGCTTGACTGCACATTTCTAATAGGTTTTCCAGTCATCTATAGGTAAAGTACTATTTTGTGTATTTTTTTCATAATTTTAGGCCCAGTAGTTTCAGAGATAAAGGGGGGGAATGGTCGGACAGACAGACAGACGCACGAGTGATCCTATAAGGGTTCCGTTTTTTTCCTTTTGAGGTACGGAACCCTAATAAGAGCCTCGGTAGAGAGTACCATTTTGTACCATTTGGAGTTGAAACTCTAGGTCCATGGGGTCCCAGCGCGCATAAGTTGTTCGCCGAAATCGCGAAGCGTCTAAGTAGTTGACGTAACTGGCAACCGAAGAAGAGCTGGCGGCTACCTCGCACAATGTATCAGCATTGCGATACAGCGAGGAAATGCCGCCAGCATCCTTGGTACAATGCCTCAAGGGCCTATTTTAGATTTAAGCTAGTTATTAATTTATTTTAGTAATACCACTGTATATATCTTGTTTGTAAATAAATGATTTTCCCCATTTCAACTCAATCTCATTCATTGATTCCAGTGTAACAGTTGCACACATGTAGTTTTCCTTAAAAACCAGCTGCTCACATCACGAACCAATCTTATACTGACCCATAAAACAAACCTCTTTGAGGACACTGTATACTCAAAGCATCGCAGCTTCTCGGGAGCCGCAGATAGCATCAGAATAATGTCCTTGACTCGCGCGGTCACGTTGTAACGTAAACTCGATAAGGACGTCTTTGAGCCTTGTTATATAGATGACCCAATTCTGGAGGTCGCCTCCACTTTCCTCATAGGGTTGATTTAATCTAATTTGACTTCCTATAATAAAATAATATGTAGGTAGACTAACGGGAACACACTTACCTATCAATTAATACATTTTATTGTTGCAATAACGTCCACGAATAGTTAGGTAGTATTCAGTAAACAATGTGTACAATTGTAGAGCTTTGATTATTTTTACAGATTTTTTTATTGTTTTAGGTTAAGCTAATAAAAATTAATTGAGCGGAGTGTTTATAAACATTATATGCATGTAGGTATGATTTCAACACTAACATACTGTTACCTAATGTGCCCCCGAAAGAACATTGGCCGCAGCACGCGCCTCACAGTGTTGAAGTGAACATAGGAACGAAGTTATATAACTAAGTACCGGTCTGTCCTTACGGTAAACTGTTCGTACGTGTAGCATCATTAACAAGTTTTCAAATCCCAGATTAGGTTTAGCCCGTCGACGAATTTCAATGGAGCGTGCGCCAAAGTCTGTGGTGTGGAATGTGTGCGTTCCAGAGAGTGTGATCACGAAAAGGCCCTGGATTTTCCCCAGTTCAGTCGTACAATCCAGTTGGTTGAAGTCCCATTGCTATAGTTACCGCTCCACAGGCCGAGATTCGATCTTGTCATGTTAAAAAAAATATTGGAGGAGGTCCTGAATGAAGTAGGGAGACAAAATTAAAACTGGGGCTTCCTGAAGCTGGCGGTGGGTTTAATTCTAAAGACAATAGACATCTCGGTCTGCGTGTAATGAGTTAATTAGCGCCATTGTGCAGCGGGATTAGCGAGGAGCCTTAATTGCGGTCCTTTCGTCGGCTGCAGCTGTAGTAGGTACTATAGATAGTGGACACAAACTGGAAATATGTAAGTAATTATACAATAGGCAATAGAAGCAAACAAAATTAAACCGTAATGTTGTTTAAGCGGCCGTACCATTTATATTAATTAATAAAATATAAGTATTACCCGTTTTTTCAAAATCTAACAAAAAAATCCAGCGGCCATCTTTGTGACTATAGCTTGAGGCCTCTCGCGCATTAGAGGAGGCCTGTGCCTAGTAGCGGGATCTAAATTAGGCTGAATTTTATTTTAATATTTTCAGTCAATTACATATTAAAGTTATAATCATAATAATACAATATTAAAACTGAAGTTAAAACTAGAAATAAAATAAAAATACAAAATATAAAATTTTGTACTTTATTTGTAACTAAGTACTATGTTAAAAATTGAATTTTTTTTTGTTTTAGAAGTAAATTGATACCTACCTAAATAAAAATTTATATAAAATATACTTACCTACAAAAAACCAAACCAATTACAAAAAGAACACCCCGTCCAACAGGTCGGACTGCGGCATGGACCCCATGACACTGGCGGCGTTACCTCTCTGTATCGCAAGGGAAATACGTTGAGAGAGGTACGCGCCAGCCCTGGGGTCCCCTGTGGTGTCAACCAGCCTCGCCGACAGTGCTCCCATGAATATTTTCATGTCGGCTGACCAGGGACCCAAAGTCTCAACCGCGAGCGCCGCAAACTCATAGTCGTTGAATAGTACAATTACTACATAAAAGTGTATTTACCTAATATAAAGTTTGAAAATCTAAGTAAGAAGAATTCATCTTTCTCTTAATCTGATAGAGACTGCATCAAACAGTAAATCAATCGCGCTCCAATGGATTCGGATTCCGAACAGTTTCTGTATTGCGCCAAATATAGCTGCGATGTCTGTTTGAGCGACCTAATTTTCGCCGATTTGTTTGTTAAAGCTTTCATGCCTTATTTCAATTTATTGGGCCGTGTCGAAGCTTTAATTTTATATGACGGCGGGATCGAGTTTCGCAGGTTTTTCCAATATTTATCGCGTTTTCATGCTAATTTATTTCTACTCTTATCGCGGCGATGTCTTCGCTCTTCAATTTTTTATAAAGGCCCTCCGCCGGCGGCCCTTTTGAAATCAACTTTGGGCGGAATAAATCATTGTTTGAGCTCTACAGGGCGCGTTGACGGTTGGTTTTTCTTTCAATACTGATAGTGGTTGTTTTGAATTTTTACTGGCTCTTCAAATTCTCAAAGTAGGAAAAAGTAAGTTAATATATGGGTACCCAAAATATACCTAGCTGAATAATCTGCAAAGAGTGTCATTGTTTTTAATTAAATCATTTGTGATCTTGAAGGAATAGTGTAATATGTCACGTTCCACAGCAAAAGGTACTTTATGGCGGCTGTCGCTTACACTATTATTAACGCCGCTCCAATATTCAGACAGGGCAATGTTACCTTTTGGCGTGGAACGTCACATATCTTTACTATTTCATATCAAACGACTGAGTAATCGGTCCCAAAATATTAATGTTTAATCTATTAAAATCTATTTATAATCGGGTTTTTCGCGAATTTATCTAAAACTTTATTTTTGTATAAACGGGGGTTCTCAGAAAACTAGTGCCTACGCCAATTCTCGGGAGTAGTTGCCAAGCGGACCCCAGGTTCCCATGAGCCGTGGCAAAAAGCCGGGATAACGCGAGGAAGATGATGATGGGGGATTCTCAGAAAATGCTCTGACTAGAGGAGAACATATGCATCGCGGCTAGTAAACTGAAAATCGTAATTAGATTCCAAAAAAAGTAAGACAATGTTGCCACTGCAATAATTTGTTTGTAAAATAGTAAATTCCTTTTTATAAATAAACCCTTAGTGTAATTTATTTATTGGTAATTTTACTCCTACGATTTAAAAAAGTACTTTCATTTACTTATTTTTACATAAATACAAGACGCGCTAGTAAAAAGTGGCAACATTGTCTTACTTCTTTTGGAATCTAATTACGATTTTCAGTTTAGGTAAAGGGAGTGGAGCACCCGTAGCATTCTTCTTCTATAATTATATAAAGCCTCAGCGTAGAACTCTACGCCGCAGCCCCGTAGCCCGTAGCACACGTAAGATATGGAGGCCGATACTGATTAACAATTTATTAACACATTCAATACCACTAAGTGCTACGGGTTACGCTCGTAGCGCGTAGCCACGGTTTCGTCGTATGTAGCGCGTAGTCGCTACGAACAGTGTACCTGACAGTCGGGTTCTTGGTGTTGAATGTGTTAAAGTTTTGTTATGATATAATACCGGGTGTGGCCTGTAACATGAGCAAAAAATTAAACTGTAGGCTGTACTCCTCATACTGACCAACATTTGTTCAGCGACTTTTAAAAATAACTTGTGGTTTGATTTTTAATACACTTTAAAGTTAATTCTAAGACGCAATGTATTGCGAATTTTGTCATGTTTAAGGCGTGACAAGCAACGTCAATCACAATGATATGGCATGGCGATGGCGTCCATTGAAGATAATATTTATATTGTATGAAAAATAGGGAGTCTAAATACTTCATAATTATTAAAAGTTGTTGAACAAAAGTGTCACGGTTTGAGGAGTACAATCTACGTTTTAATTCTTTGCTCGTGTTACAGGCCACACCCGGTATAACCTTGACGCTCGATCACGCTGAATGGCGCGCGCGAAATGCACTGGGAAGTCGTGTCATTAATCATTAAGTATCTCGCTCGCACTTATCTAATACCTTTAAACGAGCAAATTCTTGTTTATTTATATATTCGGGGATCTCGGAAACGGCTTAACGGCTCGGAAGTTACCGGGGGCGAAAAATCGATCTAGCTAGGTCTTATCTCTGGGAAAACGCGCATTTTTGAGTTTTTATACGTTTTCCGAGCAAAGCTCAGTCTGCCAGATATTTCTTAATAATGCACGTGAGATGCATTGAGAGATATTTAAAACCTCTCGTATCGTAACAAGATCAAAACTATAACAATCATTTTATTGTGAATTCAGAATCGGCCTCATGCGCAAGGACAGCCTCAAAGGTATTGCAGCATCCGCCCTGAAAATGGTGACCAGTACCTATACATACACCGGGTTTCTGTTGACCTCCGGTAATTTCAAGAGTACATTCCTGAACGTATAATGAACTCCATTTTGAAGATAAACAATAAGTAATTACCTAAGTGGCGGAGATTAGAATAATTTAATACAGCGAAGCTGTAGGTACCAGGTACTGGTGCATTATAAGCCTTTTTTGCATGATATTTAGAATTGCATATTGTGCCAAACAACAACAACAGGCACTATATGTATGCATTTTAATATTATATTTTCAAAAGCAAAATGGTGAACATTTTCTCTAAGGTTTCATAATGGCTTATTAATTATTATTTACCGGGCAACTAAAATATGAAACAGGAACTTTCACTGGGCATATAATAATATAATTTGGCTGTGCATTAATATTTTAGCACCAATAAATTTATATTAGCCTCAAATTTAAGCATCATATTATTAAAAAACTGGCAGCAAAATCAAGCCACCCAAAAAAAATATAGGGAACTTGAATTGATAGGTTGGCGTCTAAAATAATAAGTTAGCAACTAATATTGTAAAGCGATCATAAAATTTGGTTGTTTATATATTTTGTACATAAACAGAATACCTAAGATACCTATAAACATGAGCTTTAAATACTCCATTTTTAAATAATTTAAATTCAAACATTTAATTTGACAAACTTTAAATTGACAAATTTCCTAATCCACAAAACATCACAAATTTATTTACGTATAATACCCTGCTATACTTATAGTTGAAATTCTTAATCATAAAACACCTAATGACCATTATGCCATTAGGTCATTAAATTTTTAATTACTAAATTTCAATAGTTACCACGTTCTGCCAGAGTCAAAAGGTAGGTGCGACGACGAGCGAAGCGAGGAGGAGCGTGTTAGGTTGACCGTGTAGTAACAAAAAAAAATATTTTAAAAGAACTTAATTTTTAAATTAATAGATAGCCGTTTTCTTTTTAAAATGTGCTTCATAAATAGTTCCCAATATAATAATTCAGTTGCCAAATAAATATTTGGTACCTTGCCTAAAAATAAACAAAAGCTGTAACGGCATTAAAATACAACTCATATTGATATATTTTAAGGCTCCGTTTTAGTTGCCAAACTATTAATTTTAGTACCCATTTCTATTATTTTAAACTACCCAAATTCGATTAATTAGTTGACCGGTTAATTATGTGCCTTTCATAATCACTACTGAGGTCATTATCAGAATTCCCATTTTTTACACTCCAAGAATCCTGACGCTTATTGGAAATAAATCCTGAATCTTTCATTGTTGAAAAAGATGATCTGCAAGCTATGATGTTTTAATGAAAAAATTCTTCGCCCATCCTCTTTATAAATCCTCGTTAACTTAACCCATTCATGGCCACGAACCGCTGAGCGTACACAATACGCCGGGCCACCATACAAACCGTTTTTAGCTAAAACGTATGACTCAGCTTATGGGTCTCGAGCCTGGCGCGCACGGTAAATAAATCGCCGCTTATGAAGCCGGCCAGTTGAACAGCATTATGCAACATTTTTACTAACCACCGTTTTTCTGTGCCTATCAAAAAAAACTAATTACTTATTGCAGTTTGGTTAGGCGGGTTCAAATTCCGGTAATCCATAGCCATGGTCACAAAATACGAAATCACAACAGCACAGGAGGAGTATAAAGTCGCCCACGAATAAATCGTGACTAAATAATATTTATTTCCCATGTTACTCCAAAATACATCTCTAATAGGGGGGATGGGATGAATCACTTCTTGAACTCTTGTGACAAATACGTCAAATACCACATGAAAAATAATACCGCCGCCGCCGCTCGGATGCATTCCTTGTTTATTGTCCAAGTGTGTCCGATAAGCTTACACCTGGTCGGTCATTTATCTTTGTTTTGGTAAACGCCATTATATTAGTAACAATAGAGAACTTAAAATGTATTATAGTACTTACTTTCTAATCTGCCGTAGAAACCACGACGTTTTAAAGAACTTGTAAATATTTGTCACAAACTATTTGTAATACAATACATATTAGTTAGTGATGACTGTTTCAACCGCCTTGTTTTATATTGAAACGAAAAAAAAATTAACCTTAACATTAACATCATTGTTAGTAGGTAATTGCCTAAGATACAATACAACGATCACCAAATATTATGACATAAAAGTACAGTGGGAGAAAATCCTAGTTGCCTTACCCTTTATACAAAACAAAATATTATTATACTACGGTTTGGTTCCTACAAAATGTGGCTTACCATCATCCAAACAGTAATCGGTTGTAAAATGGTACAATATCAAATAGCTTCAACATGAAATAAGCTTTAAAACAAGCCAATAAAGTTTATTTTAGCCTGCTACGGAAACATTAGTAGTTTTTACAAGTAGCACCAGGCCACGGTGACCCATACCTTGAGCCATGTCAATAACTTCTGAAATATATATATTATTTGTATTTTTTAAATATGGATTTTTCTGTTTGCTTGCATCGCATATGTATCTAGAATTTCAGTATATTTACTATATTGCACTGATAGTAAACCAAACTTGAATATTCTAGACCCTGTTTTCATTAAAAAATACGTGTTTATAATTTTTTAACCTAATATACCTTGTAGAAATGGTTGTTAGCGTATATGATACTTACGTTATTACATCAAATTACGTTTCGTTTAAGTTTAAATCAGAATTTATTCAAGACTCACATGTGAGTCACTGGCCCTGCGGAACTGTTTGAGCATGACCCATACGCTGAGTCGCTGGCCCTGAATGGGTTAAGCTCGGCGCGCAATGAGATTAGTGCGAATTTGATTACTTTTCTCGAGTCCTGCATTTCGCGGGATACTTCCCGCGTAAGTTGCGGGTATTATAGGATACTACAGGCAGAATATACTGTAAACCTCGCTTAAAATTCTGAAGGGATTACTCCAAAAAAAAAAATGGTTGTCTGTAAAGGCGGTTTACGGACGATAATTTTGCGTGATAACGTCATAAGAAAACATGAATGAAAAATTGCCGTAACGTTATGATGGAGATCTGTCCACAACGTTACCATGGAGATCTGTCCACAATGTGACACTTTTTTCGTGCATGCTGCCGGTGTTCATCGATTTATAAGACGTTATCATGTCAAAAAATGTTTCAAGCGGGAAAACGTATTAACCGTGAAATAATATTTGAAAATCACAGGAAGATATTTAAAATTACGTTTTATGTGGAAAATTTTACACCACACTAAATATTATTTTAATTTTTGACCTTATTCTAGGATGTATACCTACCTATTTTTACTTGTAAAGCGAGCTGCGAAATTGCATGGACACATGATTGAATTCATTCATTAAATGATCATACAATTTTGCAGCTGGGTGTGTACTGTAGGTATTACCAAAGACATATGTAACTTCGTATAAGATGAATAAAGTCTAAGGAAAAAACGTGCCTCGGAAATCAAGAAAAAGTCATTCTCGGATAGATGGCGCACACACCTTTAACCTATGCTCAGCTAGACGGCGTGACGACACCGTTTCATATTTAACAATTTTAACACATAGATATCAGTGAATGAACATGGGTCAAAATGATACAAAAATAATAAAATCATTTATCCATATATATACATTTTTTTGATAATTTTATACGTTTTCATTTTGAGTTTTAGTCGTGTGTCGATAGATGGCAGTAAATTTACTGTGACTACAAAATTTACTATGACAGGACCCCTCTATACTATCTATTCTCTTTGGTATTACATAAAACTCTTTGTAATGCCTCGATGCAATACTAGAGCCCGTCCAAGGTAACTCTGCACTGCACAGACTTTGAAGTGACAAACTGTGGGAATGCCAGGATAATCGCCATAGTTTCAAAGGAAATTAACGTTTATGGTGACACTTCCACAATCTGGTACAGCACAACCAAGCACAACGCAGTACTGCAGGTATTGATATTATTACTTCCGTATGCCTAAGAGCCTTTATTTCTTACATTACAACTAATGAAATAACAAGTTTGACTCTCGTTAACAGTTTTGGCCATTTCTGTAGTAGGAGTATTGTGGTATACATTCACGTACCTACCTATTAGAGACGGACAGTGTCAGTATTCAGACTTTGCTATACCTACCGAAAATGTTATTATCTTAAATAAAATACGTTATTTAAACAATATCCTTCTAAGGCCCAAGGTCCTACCTATAGTACTTATTCAGTTCGATGAAATTGAAATCATATTCAATTGGAATAGACTCGCATATTTTGTTATGTTTCGTTCGATTTTCAAACAAAACCAAAATCAACTCTATTCCCTGCATTATAGGTTCAAATTTCAGTGACAAATTCTGGGTTTTTCATTTGTATGGCTGGGCCTTAGGAGGCTAGCACCTTATTTCTTTAAATAAAACTGGTGTTTGGTTGCAGGTAATCTGCGGTGAGCAGCGGACGGCCGCGTAACAAACACATATGCTGACGATATGGTGAGTAATGTTAATTGATATCAAAATTTTAAAAGAGGAAGTTCTTAATTTAGTCAAATGTTAAGATTTATTACTTATAATTTCCCTCTTGTGCTACTTATTTCAACTTATTGTTTACACTAGCGCCACCTAGTTCTTTTCCCAAGTACTTCAAGGCAAACCTTTCAGCTTTGCTTTCAGCAATGTGTATATCCGATCAAAACGAGCCTCCGCGGTAGTACGCAGTGGTTCCATCGCCACCCACTGGATGGCGTTTCACACGCTTCGCTCGATTTTCACTAGATGGCTCTGATACTAAACCGTGGTGGCATTTCGAATACCCCGACCAAAGACATATGTAACTTCGTATAAGACGAATAAAGTCTAAGGAAAAAACGTGCCTCGGAATTCAAGTAAAAGTCATTCTCGGATACTGATGGCGCACACACCTTTAGCCAGCCTCGGCTAAATGGCGTGACGACACCGTTTCATATTTAACAATTTTAACACATAGATATCAGTGAATGAACATGGATCAAAATGATATAAAAATAATAAAATCATTTATCCATATATATACATTTTTTGATAACTTTATACGTTTTCATTTTGAGTTTTAGTCGTGTGTCGATAGATGGCAGTAAATTTACAGTGACTACAAAATTTACAATGACAGGTCACAGGACCCCTCTATACTATCTATTCTTTTTGCCCCGACTGATTTTAAATTTGTTGATTTTAATAATTTTAAACATAAACTTCCGATTTTCTTTATTTTTCACAATTGATAATTTATGTTATTAAGAGCTCAAGCGAAGCTCGTTAATCCGGAGCATTTTACTGAAAATCGTATAATTTTGTTTCAGAAATTCGTGAAATAATTATAAATATGAAAATACATTACATATAATTATATACAACTTCGGATAGTATTTTCATCTGCTTCACTCAAAAGTACTTATAAGTAGTAAACTTACCTTACTCATTACTGTGCCATTATTTTTAGGACACAGTATGGCCGCGGCACATTGGCACAACTCGCTGGGAGGCCTGTCGCTCTCGCTCTTATGTCTCTTCGCCGCTACTCTTCAAGTCACAAGCGGTAAGTTCTTACATGGCTGTTATAAATAGGTATAATAAATCATACTAGTCACTTCGCCTCGAACGGATACCTCGCGAGACATGTGTACATTTTTATCCACCTAACTTCTTAACCTACGGGTTACGGGTTACAGCTTACACAAAAAAACTACATTTCTGTCAAATTTCATGAATTGATTGGATAAATAATTCTTTTTCAAGATATAATAATCATGAAAATTGCACGGGGGGATTCAGTACATGGGGTAAATTATTTTTGATTAAAAATCCACCTTATTAAGAGCACCTTAGTTCGGACTCCAGTCTTCTCCATTTTCACATATGGCGCAGAGACATGGACCCTTAGGAAAGCTGACCGTAACCGAATTGATGCCTTTGAGATGTGGTGTTGGAGGAGGCTGCTGAACATACACTGGACAGCGCGCCGCACTCATGCATCGATCCTTGACGAACTGAACATCACAACCAGGCTGTCTACTATCTGCTTACGCAAAGTGCTTGTGTATTTTGGTTACATTGCCAGGAAAGACAGTGATAACCTGGAAAAGCTGGTAATCACTGGTAAAATCGAAGGCGATAAACTTAGATGCAGGAGCTCAATGCGGTGGACAGACCAAATTCGCTCAGCCCTTGATGCAACGCTCCACGGTGCCCTACATTCGGCGACAGACAGAAAGAGGTGGCGGCAAGTTATCAAAGAGAAGCTGTTCCCTAGAAGTGGCCACGACCCTCAGTGACGAGGAAACCGATGCAAGGAGGAGGATTTAAAATCCAATCACAGCCTAAACTATACCTAATGCTCAATTGCTCGTGAGAAGAGGAAATTTATCTTGAATATTTTTTTATATAAAACGCCTAGCACTAACTATCATCAGATCATCACCCATTCCCGCTTTAGATACTTCTGCAGTAACTTCTCCCGATTCCCTATTTATATAAACGTGAGTATCCAGTTGTCCTCGGGAAGTCACCTAGAGTGACCTGAGTGAGATGTGTGTAAACGTAACCCCTTTGTCCATGTACTACGACTCGCTACGAGCTACGCCAGAAATGTAGACTCGAAGAATTGAGTGATAGGTATATAAAACTCTATCGCAAATTGAACTGTATGAAGTGATGATAAGGTATACAATCCGTTGAAATGAAACTGTAAAAGGTAAAAAGAGTGGTTTGGCGGAGCTCGTTTGATCGGCACATCTGCAGTTTCGAAGGGTCGATATACGCACATTATGAGCGGCTTGATTCAGCTTTTGCAAATTGGGTCCTTCTTACCTAACAGCGAAATATACTCGGGACTTTTTACATATTAGAAGTTTCAAGTTGGGTTCATTACAAACGTTCTAGGAGTTAAGTGATAAATATGTAAAGGAAGGTATAGTTGGCAAAAAGACCTGATACCTATATATTCCAGAAAGTTATTAAAATCATGATGTTAATATTATTGTGCCATAATTATTTTTTTTGATAATTATGGATACATACTCGTAAATATCTCATATGAGAAGTGCATTTGTGCTGGTCTAAAAAAATGTTCTTGTAGGATGAAGATTTAAGGCACACATACCTATACAATAGCTCATCATGCTCGATTTATTTCCTATTCATTTCCTACAAAAAGCAGGATGCGTATTCAGAAATATAAAATATTTCTTATTTGATTTTATTATTTGTTAGTTACACAGTAGCGCGCGTGATATTATACAGTGTGTAAATCCAATCTTCCCGGCATTTTGCCAGGCTCATGGGAGCCTGGGGTCCGCTTGACAACTAATCCCAAGAATTGACGTAGCCACTAGTTTTTACGGAAGCGACTGCCATCTCACCTTCCAACCCAGAGGGGAAACTGTGTAAATTCAATACGGGTAAAATATTATATTTTATTTTTAAGAAAAAAACTTTTAGGTCGTATGCTAACCACCGTTTATTCGCCCGTATTGGATTTACACACTGTATAATGGTATAATACTTAAATATAACACATTTTAATTGTTACTTATTAAATATCGATGAAACATCTCAGTTAATATTTAAGTTTAGTTTAGTAATAGGTAGGTTAGGTATAGTCTACTATTAACATTAAACAAGTGCGACTGGCCGACAGTAAATTATTAATAAGTTGATAAGAGTCGTGCAGGGCCATTCGTTCGAACAGGCAATTATATTTTAAAATTTAATTTCCGCTCGATGTTCTGATCAATGAAAAGCGAGTAATAAGATTATCGGATTGTTACGTAGCCTGAAAAACGTTGTATCGACGAGCAGGCATTGGCCTGCTCGTCGATACAACGTCAACGTCAATGTTGTGTCGTCAGAATTGTCTGACTGATGACATTCAAATATCTTGCATTTCGCTCGAACTTGTCCATATGTCCGTACATGTATTGACGCGGCATATATATAGATGCACGATAACTAAATAACATTATTAAAATATTATTCTAATGTTAGTGTACGTTTGAATTGGCCTGATAGTCTAAATATTTCTCGTATTACCTACATCATATTTTTCAATTGTTAAGGTGCGTAATTTCATACCGTTTATTACATCACACTAAAATAATAACTAATATCTCAAACAGTAACAAATGAAATAAGTAAATAACATTATGTCCAACGCAGTGCACCCCGATAAGACGTAGATCGACATTCGACACGAACCCAAACCCGTCCCAAAATTAAAACACCCCGAAAGGACCGCGAAGTGGAAACCCTTCGGGACGGCTCACTGTGGCATTATCACTATCTCTTTCCGATATAGGCCGACGTCGTATTTCTGTTGCGCCGAGGTAAGACGATCAATAAGGATTCGTGTTGTGAATTGGAAGGACATGACGTGTGGGTATAAAAAAGTTAAAGTAGTTTTAGTAAGTACCTAGTCATAGTCATAGTCATTTATTTGATAAAACCGGTTTACATGTCAAAGATGATAATTATAATGATTCCCAATAGATTACAGTATTGTAAAATGATTGAGTTAAAATTAGATCACAATATGATAAAAATAAAATATTAGTAAAAATGTGCAATTATACAACCATAATTAGTCACTTCACGAATTCATCCGAATAAATTATAACACATACCTAATAATAGTACCTAATATTGAAGTCAGTACCGAAATAATAAATAAATAATTACACTTAAGGATGTTGGTATATGGACTAACTGTCGTTATACATTAAAAATTCATCGTAGTTATAGAACGAGCGCTCAATAAGCCAGTGTTTTAGACGGCACTTAAACCTATGCAGACTTGTGGCCTCAGTTACAATGCTTGGTAACTTGTTGTAGACCGTGGGGCCCATAACGTGAGGTAACTTGGACGACTTCACAAGTTTGCGGCTAATACCTACAAGCTTGTTAGCGTTTCGCGTATTGTACTCGTGTACCATTGCGTTCGTTTTGTAGGACGTAAGGTGTTCACGCACGTACACCGTCACCTGCATTATTACTACTGCGGGTAATGTGAGAATGCCCAGTTTTGTGAACAGTTGCTTTGCCGGAGTATCTAGCGGTACTCGTGAGATGGTTCGTATGGCGCGTTTCTGGAGGCGAAAAACTCTTTCCCACTCGGCACAGCGTCCCCAGAGTTCCGCCCCGTACTGTATTAGGGAGTGAACTGTGGCAAAATAACACGCGCGGGCAACCTCCGGAGTCACAGACCCGACAACTCTACTAAGGGCAAAGCACGCGCTTGCTACTCTGCTGCACAGTTTGTCTACATGCCGATCCCACTTCAAGCCCGAGTCTATCTCAAAACCCAGCTGTAGCAGTGGTTTGTTCCAGCAGCGTTCCATCGATTTCAACAGCCAGCGGCGCTGCTTGGCGACCAGATAAATTAAATTGCATGAAGTGCGTTTTCTTAAGGTTGAAAGAGAGCTAAGCCATTGGTTCTGAACCAATAAGCAAGCTGCGCCGCTGCCTCGTTCAACGCCTTCTCAACGCCATCTCCATTCGTAGCAGTAACAATCGCCGCAACGTCATCAGCATACATTAGTATCTCACCGGCTTTTATGGCATCGGGCAGGTCGTTTAAAAGCAGTGAAAAAAGCAAATTTGAAACGGATGATCCCTGCGCCACGCCCATACGTCCTCCCTGTGGATCAGACCTCACTTTCCCACCATCACTAACCACAACTTGTGTCCTATTTTGATAGTATGACCAATAACCCAGTTTGAAAATGTCTGTTTTGTATAAAAGGCTGTACGTAAAGTATACAAAATTTGATATTTTTTTACGAGTATATGTATTCGCTTCATTACTTCTTTCTTACCATTATTCCAAAAGAAACTTAATTAATTTAACTAGTAGTTCGCCCCGAACTCAGAACTCGCGGTTTGGCAAAAAATATATATAGAGCTATTTTGTTGCACCTACTTACTCGTATTATAGTGCGACGTAAAATAGTAGAAAATATTTTTTAAGAAAAATAAACCGACTTCTAAGGAGGTAAAACCACCCACTTTTCTAGTAGGTAGCATTTCGTTTCTGTAAGGGTCGCAGTTTTAGCCTAACGAACCCACTTCTGTGATAGCAGTTCGGTTCTGTGAGGATTGCAGTTCGAACCTAACCAAACCCACTTTTCTAGTAGCATTTCGTTTCTGTAAGGCTCGCAGTTCTAACCTATAAACCTAACCTAACCCACTTTTGTTCGGTTCTGTGAGGATCGCAGTTCAAACCTAACCTAACCCACTTAAGGGCGCGTGCGGTGCGGTGTACGGGGGTCTGAGCGGGAGGGGCTAGTAAGTTTGGCATCATTATACTTTATAAGTACCTACCTACATTTTATGGTAGGTAAACTTAGGTTTATTTAGTTTAGGTATCAGTGGTTTTCCGGGTCAAGGTCCGAGTCCGGGTCCGGATCCGGGTCCAGTTCCGGGTCCAGGACCAGGTCCAGGTCGAGGTCCAGGTCTAGGTCTTGGTCCAGGTCTAGGTCCAGGTCCAAGTCCAGGTCCAGGTCCAGGTCCAAGTCCAGGTCCAAGTCCAGGTCCAGGTCCGGGTTCAGATCCAGAGCCAGCTCCGTCAAAATCGAAATTCGTAATCGCCAAACGTGTACTATGCGTCGTTGAAGAGTTCCGTTCTAAACATAATCAGCAGTTCCACTTCATCAAATGCGACAGGTTTTAATTAAAATGCTTGATTTTCTGATGAAAATACAAAAATCTCTATACGCATGCCTTTAAGATTTGAGGAGTTCCCTCGATTCCTCATGGATCCCATCATCAGAACTCGAGCTTGACAAAAATGTGTTGTGACAAAAAGACGTGATAAATAGAGTTCCGTTCTGATCATCATCAGCAGTTCCACTTCATCAAATGTCACTTTTTTGAATGTATATGCTTGATTTGTTGATAAAAACAAATAAATCACTATATGTATGCCTTTAAGATTTGAGGAGTTCCCTCGATTCCTCATGGATCCCATCATCAGAACTGGGTTTTGACAAAAACGGGACCAATCTGTATGTATATAAATACAATCAAAAAAAGAATTTTCAAAATCGGTCTAGTAATGACGGGGATATGGAGTAACAAACATTAAAAAAAAAACCGGTCAATTGCGAATCGGACTCGCGTTCCAAGGGTTCCGTACATTACCCAATTTTTAATAATGTATTTTTTATATGTGAAACGCGAGTGAATTGCCTTTAAAAAACCCGTAGGGGTCAGATCAAAAACTAAGTAATTGGTCCGACTCACGCTTGACTGCACATTTCTAAT
The DNA here is from genome assembly GCF_910591565.1 of Cydia splendana. Taxonomy (NCBI): domain Eukaryota; kingdom Metazoa; phylum Arthropoda; class Insecta; order Lepidoptera; family Tortricidae; genus Cydia; species Cydia splendana. The sequence goes on from NC_085961.1 coordinate 10,554,243, forward strand.
AAGTGTTCCTGTCATCTATAGGTAAAGAACTATTTTGTATATTTTTTTCAGCTCAAATGAGCTCTTTCATTTGATATGTAACACGATATAATTTAAAAAAACATTTTTTAATTTACTCATTTACCCCCAAAAGTGGCCTCTATGATTAAAATTCATTTGTTTACGTAAGATATTCGTCTTTGGGTCACGAATTTACATATGTGTACCAAATTTTAACTTAATTGGTCCAGTACTTTTGGAGAAAATAGGCTGTGTGGTATTCATAGGTTTTAAGTATGAATAATATATTTAAAGTAAAGAGCTTGTTAATCAACATAAGTTTTATTCAGATCCATTATTGCAAGTCATAGATAATCTATATTCTATTTAAGGCCGCTACACACTTATTAACTTAAGTATGATTCACACTTATAACATCCTTTCCTTTCCATAAACACAAAAGTTACATTAATCATTAAACATTATTTTCATTAACACTTAGAAAGGATGTCACTTGTTAAATTCCAAAACATTATTCTAATTGATAGTCCTTAAGGTAAACTGGTCTTTTGATTTGTCTACCAGACCTTGAGAAAGTACTAGGCATAGGCATAACATCATTAAAAGAACTGGACCTGGACACATTTCCAGAACCATGAGCCATATCTACATCATTAGGCAAATCTGTTACCCTATCATTATTTATTACAATGTCATCATAGTCCAATTTGTTTTCTTTATAAGTCCCACCTTTAATTAACATATACCTATTCCTTTTTATAATATTTCCATCTTCATTTTTTATATGATATGATCTGGGACCTGGAGCCTTTCCTACCACTATGCCACTCTGTAAGGGCTTGATGTTACTTTCATTTTGTATTTTTACTTTATCTCCTACTTCCAACTGCGGTAAGGCTCTAATTTTCAGATCATAATACATCTTTTGTTTTTGCTGATTTTCAGTCAATGAATTTTTATAATTAAGATCCTTTTTACAATCATTTCCAGTTACACAAGGTATTATTGTCTTTACTTTTCTTTTGTATAATAACTCACTAGGAGTTAAGTTGGAATATACTGGAGTATTTCTATACATAAGCAATCCTAAATTTATGTCTCTATTAGTGTATATCATCTTTTTCAGCATATGCTTTACAGATTGTATATAACGTTCGGCTAATCCATTTCCTTGATGGTGCTTTGGACTAATAATTTTGTGCTCAAATGTCCACTCATTGACAAATTTCTTAAATTCATGGCTGGTAAATTGAGAGCCTGAGTCTGAATACAATATGTCACATACTCCATGTCTAGCCAGTATTGATTTTAAACAATTAATCAAGGTAGCAGTGTTCATATCCTGCAATTTACCAATTTCAACAAACTTACTGTATGAGTCCACCACTAACAAATAAGGTTCTCCATAGAGAAAAAATATATCAGTTGCCAGTATTTGCCATGCATTATCAGGGATTTCCTTATTTATTAATGGTTCTTTCCTATTATTTTTCTGGAAACTTTTACAAGCATCACAATTTTGAACAAGATCTTCTATTTCTTTTGACATATTAGGCCAAAATACTGTTTTTCTAGCTAAAGCTTTACATTTGTCAATTCCTAAGTGTGCATAATGAATTTTCTGCAAAATTTCAGGTCTTTTACTTTTAGGTATTACTATCTGACTTCCCTTGCAAATCAGTCCCTTATATTCTGTCAACTCATCTCTGTAACTATAGTATATTTTAGCCTCATTCTCAATGTCATTCTTACTGTTGGGCCATCCATTTAATATGTATTTTAATACACACTGTAACTCTCTGTCCTGTCTAGTCTCATCTGTCATTTCCTGTAATTTCCTATCTGTTATTCTTACACTCTGCACTACCATAGCAACATGAGCCTCTAGATCTGTTTCATATGTCGGTGTAGTGTCATTTAAATATGACCTACTCAAGTGGTCCGCTACTAACAATTCTTTCCCCGGTTTATATACTACCTGGAAACTATATGGTTGTAATGCCATTTTCATTTTTTGTAATCTAGCTGGGCATTTATTAAGCGGTTTGGCAAAAATTGAAACTAAGGGCTTGTGATCCGACTCTACAATAAACTCTTGCCCATATACATACTGATGAAACTTAGTACATGCAAATAAAATTGCCAAGCTTTCTTTTTCAATCTGACTGTACATTTGTTCAGTTGGTGTCAATGCCCTAGATCCATAAGCTACTGGTTTATTATTCTGTAGAATCACACAACCTAATCCATCTTTTGACGCATCTACACTCAAAGTTATAAGGCTATCTATTTCAAAATATGCTAACACTGGTGGTTTACATATCAGTTCTTTCAGTCTATCATAAGCCTTTTGTTGTGAGTCTGTCCATATAAATGGTACATCTTTTTTATTTAATTGTCTCAAAGGTGCTGTCACCTCGGACACATTGGGTATGAATTTTGACACATAATTAATCATGCCCAAAAAACGCAACAATTCTTTATGAGTACTAGGTTCTTTCATTTCTGTAATAGCTCTAATTCTGTCACTGTCTACTTTCATTCCTTCTGTTGTGAGAACATGCCCTAAATACTTTACTTCTTGTTTTTTGAACTGACACTTTGCTCTGTTAAACTTTATTCCATACTCTTTTGCTTTTTCAAACACTTGCTTTAAAATTTGGTCATGTTCACTCTCTGTCTGTGCATGAATTAGTATGTCATCTATGTAAATTTCTACATTTGGAATGCTACCTAAAATACTACTGAACACTCTTTGAAATACTTCTGGACTGGACGCTAACCCAAATGGCAATCTATTATAAAAATATCTCCCATAAGGGGTGTTAAATGTTGTCAACTCTCGACTGTCTTCCGACAAACTTATTTGAAAAAATCCTTTATTGGCATCTAATGTGCTGAAATATTTACTACCTTTCAATTTAGCTGTTATCTCTTCTAGGGTCGGGATTTGAATATGTTCTCTCTGTATTTGAGTATTTAAATACTGAGGGTCTAAACATATACGCAAAGATTTGTCAGGCTTCCTTGTCATTACCAATGAACTAACAAATTCTGTGGGTGTCTGTACTTTGGAAATAATTCCTTTTCTTTCTAAACTATCTAATTCCTTTTTTAAATCTGTCATTAATTTAAAAGGCACATGTCTACAAGACTCTATTTTACCTGTAGCACCCTCCTTCAACTTTATTTTGTATTCATAATTTTTTATTTTTCCAATCCCTTTAAACAACTCTTCATAATTTTTTATATCTATTTTTTCTGTCACAGCCTGTACTTTTCTTTCTACTAATTCTAATTCTTCCAATGTAGGCAACCCTAATACTGGCACATAATCATTCTTACATACCTGGAAGTTTATAACACATTCTTTGTTTAATATTTTACACTTCAAGTTAAGTTCACCAACTGTAGAAATACTTTCTTCACTATAATTAGTCAAATGACAATTTGATTTTTCAAAGTGAAATATGTTCATTTTGTGGCATAAAGATCTGGGTATTATATTGCAAGCAGCTCCACTATCAAGCTTAAATTTGAAATCTTTATTCTGTTCCACAAAATGGACATTTTCATACCAACTACTACTTTTACTTTTCTTATTGCTAACCGTTGAAATGTCTATCTCTTGTGAATCACTGTCACTCGTGCCTTGGTCTTCAGGATTTGTATTACCATAATACTGTACTCTTACTGTACCTATCTTATTCCATCTGCACTTCCTAATAAAATGTCCCAGCTTGCCGCATTTGCTGCAAGTTTTTCCAAACGCCGGACACTTATTCCTTTCATGACTGTAGCCACACCTGTAGCACTCTGCATGTTGTCTGCTTTCTTGACGATGGTAGGTAGATCCACTTGAACTGCCTTTACTGCTACTGGCTGATGCTTGCTGGCCTTGATGGTGATGGTAAGTCGATCCACTTGAACCGCCACCTTTACTGCCACTGGTTGCTGCTTGCTCTTTTCTTGCTATCGGTTTCTTCTTAATGACCTGCACCTCTGTTTTTTCTACTGAGCTTTTTCCTTGTATTTGTTTGACTTGTTCATTAGCTAGCTCAGCTGCTTTACATATATTGATCGCTTTCGTTAGTGTCAAATCAGGTTCCCGAAGTAATCTATCTGTCAGTTTTTTATTGAAGACACCTGATACTAGCTTATCTTTTATTAATCTATCTTCTAGTGTACCAAAGTCACATTCTTTGGCCAACTTTTTCAATTCTGTTAAGTAATTGTCAAAATTCTCTCCCTTAAGTTGATTTCTGGTGAAAAATATGTGAGAATTTACACTTTCATTTTTTCGAGGTATGTAATAATTCTCAAACGCCGCAATAACTTCAACATATGTAGCTGATTCTTCAAGATTGAGCGTGTTGTAAATATCTATACAAGCCTCGCCCATGCAGTGTAGCAATAATGCTACCTGTACTTGATCATCTTTCTTGTCAGCTCCGCTTGCTTTTCTATATAACTCAAATCGTTGTTTCCATTTTTTAAAATCATTGTTGTTTAGTTTTTCTGGTGGTTTTAGTCCCACAACGCCATGCTCTACTGCTCCTTCCGCCATCTTCTCGCTTCTTTTATTCTTTCTATTTTCTTGTTATGACTCGTTTCTTGAAATCTTCATTTGTTTTCTAATATTTGATCTTCTATGCCTTCTATGCCGCAGCGCCATGTGGTATTCATAGGTTTTAAGTATGAATAATATATTTAAAGTAAAGAGCTTGTTAATCAACATAAGTTTTATTCAGATCCATTATTGCAAGTCATAGATAATCTATATTCTATTTAAGGCCGCTACACACTTATTAACTTAAGTATGATTCACACTTATAACAGGCTGTGACTGACGGACAGACAGACAGACAAACGCACGAGTGATCCTATAAGGGTTCCGTTTTTTTCCTTTTGAGGTATGGAACCCTAAAAACACAATCGAATTGATAACCTCCTCCTTTTGAGATTTGGAAGTCGGTTAATAAATGAGGGCGCCACTTTCTACGTAACTGTCACATTTTTGACGTAAAATGCTTACACATGGCAACAATTTTGTATGGACATTTTTGAATTCCATTTTATTTAATTTCTACAATTTTATTTCGCAATAAAGGCGGCATTGGATCAAACATTGCGTGGATTTATTGCAAGGTCTGTGGAGCCCTTAACTGATAGATTTAAGTCACCATATAGATTAAAATAAACTGTATCTGTGGTAAGCCGAAATATTTCCTGTCAAATGTCAAATACCTATATTATGTTTATTTTTATCTTGCTAATTATTTCAAAATGGTATATTAAAAACGATATTATAAAAGTGTAAGCCGAGCACTTTCATTTGATACCAAACTCGACCATACTTTCTTGCAAATAAATTGACCAGAATAGCAAGCCCCCTCACAAATAGCTTTTTGGCCTTCTAAGCTTTTCTAGCTCAATAACCTCTTGATCTAGCCTGCTCATAATTTAATGACTAAAATATAATGCCCTCGACTACATGTTTACCCAATTTCATTTAAATTAGAACAAATTTACTTTAGTTATTGAGTATCAAACTATCTTCTGACAGTTCAGCTTAAAAACATCGAAATGCCAAGACGTGCCGCTAGCCAGCCGCGTGTTCAAAGTGGAATGTAAGAACTTCGTTCGCTTCGCTCGCTCGTTCGATTATACACAACCAACATATAAAAAAACGCTTTTGACTGGCTCTACAAATATGGTGGATAATTTTTAAAGCTTGTACATATGCGAGACTACTGCAGCTATAAGTGCACGTATACCTAGATAAGTCTCCGGCGGAGTTGTGTACGCAAGTAGGTTCCACGTCCGGACGCCGCAGCCCGCACCACGTGGAAGCTGCGCCCCGGCGCTGCCGCGTTATTCCAATCCTTTACCGAGCCCATGCCAGTCGAATACTCTTGCAAAACCAGTTTACACGTAGATACACGCGTTCTAATAGATTCCGAGATCTCGAGAATCGAGAAATGCGAGAATCGCTCTCGCGTAACCAATATGAATATGCGCCGCCAGTCTTCTTTCACTTGCCTTTAGCACTTTTGTTGCGTCCGTCCATTTGCATAATTACGAAGTCCTCCAAAACAAGTATTCATTTTTTTCGCTTTTACATTTCTACAACGTCGTAGGTATACTTAGATGCTATAGCTAAATTAGAGTTTATTTTGACACGGAGCTCGTGTTTTTTTGCAAAAAAAAAATTGCGGAATTTTGCATAATGACGCTTTCTATATTTTATCGATGGTTACCGTCAAATGCGATATCGTAATGTTCTTTTATACAATCAAATCAATCAATCAAAGCATTTATTTTCAGGCTACTAAGGCCCATAGACGCATATATCTTACAAACTTACATCTAAAGGTATACAATAAGAAAAAAACTTAAATACAAAAAAATATCGTTTTCGTGACGCAGTTTTCTGTTGCGGCGTCACCTGCTCTGGTGTAGGATTCGGCAGATTCCCACTGAACCGCCGAAATATCCGATAGTACACTTATATATGCACAGGTTTATACATGTATCACAGTAACTAATAGACTAATCTCCATTGGTATTCCAATTCTACTTGTAGTTTAACAGCTGGAACACCCACGATTCGATTTAGATAAAATTCCTCGTTTCATATGTACGTACCTAATGGATTCTGGTTCCTAACATCTCACATTTCAGCCTTATATATCGAGCTGAAACGTTACAAAATATTCTCGTAGTTTCAATTTGACGCCGTAGAAAAAATAATTCAGTTAAATATCATAGAAATGTATGTATTAAAACTATCGGCACATAATATTTCCCGTCCCCCGACACAAGCTACTTATTAGCTCGGTCTTCCGGAGTCCCTCGCCAGCTTTCACCAGCTCCAAACTCGCGCAACACCCTTTCTACAAGATTTTCAAGCTGTAAGTACAGTAGCCATCAGATATGTCGGTGCGGTCAAGGCGCTCACAAATATCTGAACACGCCTCTATTTATTGTCAGGGCCTTAGAGTGCGTGTTCAGATATTGTGAACACCTTGGCGGCTCCGATATATCTGATGGCGACTGTATATAGGTCGACTGGAGAGGCGTCTACCAGTTTGCTGTCCCAAATACGCTCTTTTTGCTTGACAATCATCTCTCGTCCTTTCAAATGCGAAATGCAGAAATCTATAAAAAAAAAATTAGCCTATATACGTCCCACTGCTGGGCACAGGCCTCCTCTCAAGCACGAGAGGGTTTAGGCTATAGTCCCCACGCTGGCCCAATGCGTGTTGGGGACTTCACATACACCTTTGAATTTCTTCGCGGATGTATGCAGGTTTTTCACGATGTTTTCCTTCACCGAAAAGCTAGTGGTAAATATCAAATGATATTCCGTATATAAGTTCCGAAAAACTCATTGGTACGAGCCAGGATTTGAACCCACGACCTCCGGATTGAAAGTCTGATGTCAGATCCACTCGGCCACCACCGCGGCAGAAATGTATGGAGGGTGAATATCAAAGCGGCTCGGAAATGGCTGCATCTGTCTACTGCAGTTCGAAAGTAATCTTTGGTGCAAGATCTGCTTAAAACAATATTGTTGAACGGAGTCCTTGCCTGGAACGCAGAACTGTTATTTTAACCCAACGTAGCCGCTGCAGACTATTCAATTTCGAATAGTGAATATTCTCAACTTAGTTTGTACTACTTTCTGTACTTAAGGTTGGCATCTTATCACAGCCGAAAGTGCTGCACTTCTGTTTTATTTATCAAAAAGGAATCAACTGCAGAACCATATTTGCTCAAATATTTTCATGCGAGTGCCGGTGCAAGCACGACGTAAGCTATAACGCTTATAAATGCCGGTCTAAGTACTTGATAGGAACTAACGAGAACTAAATGGTTGCTTGAGTAAATACATACACCGAGAGATATCCACTTCAGCCGTCGAGGAACGATCCATATTGGCTAAAATCAAATTAGTTATTAACCGTCTCTGAGACACGAGACGCCCGCTGGTCGTGTACGCGTAATAGGGGAATCGTTGAATGTCGGTCATTTCGCGTGAAATACATTTCTCATCGTCGCAATTAAGATTCAGATTTTCTTAACTTCAAATGTCAAGACAAACGCATTACTTTATATCACTTCCCTGCTAATATTATAAATGCCATAGTAACGCTGTCTCACCTTTTTATGCTTAGCTGAACCGATTTATATGAACTTTGGGATGGAGATAGTTTAGGTCCCGGGGAAAGAAGAACAGGTAGGTTTTTATAACGGAAATTACCATTTTACTCAGATGAAGTTACGAGCAGAAGCTATAATGGTTGTATAACTCCAAGATCAAACCAATATATGTAATATATATGTAAAAATACATTCTGTGACCTAAATGATAATAGCGGAATAATAAAAAACAAACTATTTGAGTTAAAACTAAATGTATCAGATTATACATTTTATATTATACAACAGGCTCTCGAAAATATTTATAGTGTAGTTAAATAATTCTTAAAACAAACTTAACATTAACATATCATATCATCAGTGTGATTCGATTACAGGAATTTAGGAACACTTTGATGTCAAAATGGTATTATTTTCGTCCTTGCGTCTCACTCCCGCCAAAAAATTTGGGAACAAGCTTTTATTTAAATTGAAAAGTGCAGTCAGCGATAAAAGCTTGCACCAAAAATGAAATTTTTGCCAAAAACTTATTCTTGATACAAAGAAGAAGTTCAAGAATATAAGTGTTACTACATTCATTTTTATTTTCCTTCATGAATTCAATAATTTTACGCTTACCGGTACCAAAAGTTCGAATACCGCTGAGGCCTGAAGGAGAAAACAGGAGAGCTTGTATTTGTCGCACAAGTGTGTTGTGTATTGATAAACAACTCCTGCCGGCGGAGCTATGTCGTAGCGCCCGCTACGCCACCTCGGCCTCTCCGGCGTAGCAGCGTAGCATTGTCAAACGTACTTTTCATCCTAAACTTTACTCACCCTAGATTCCAATTCAAACTTTATAACGCAAATTGAAAACCTTAACCTTTAAAAATATTTGTTGATGCATCATTCAATCAAAAATTACATTCAAGCATTATTTTAAATTGTATTGTTATTTCCATAAAAACGTATTTTGCGTAAACGTATTTAAAAAAAAAATAAAAAAAATGCATTTTTATATTTAAAATAATTTAATCGGATAATGAAACTACTTATAAAATCGTTGAGAAGTAAAATAGTAATAAGGCTGTCTAGCTGGTTGGTGCCATATTAAATATTTATGGTAATATATTTCCATAACGTATGAAATGTGGTCACGTAATGAATATCCAGCGTATTCTCTTGCAGCTATACATTTATGACCTTGTGTAGTCTTAACGCTTGGTAACAAATGAACCAAAATCAACTGAGTTTTATTCGAAAAATACGATATTGGAGTGTGTAATACATCCTATAGTAGATTGTACAACAAGGGCATAAAGTGACCCATTTTTACCCGAGGCAATTTTTTGGTCTGAGCGAAGCGAAGACCAAAATAGTAGACGAGGGTAAAAATGGACATTTATGCCCTTGTTGTACACTCTGCTTTTCACTTCGATTGCGAGGAAAATATACAAAAAATCAAATATTTTAGGTTATTTTAACGTATTTATTCAAGACTAAAGAAAACTGTTCTTGGGCCGGTCTTAGGCGCGGGGCACGCCGATCGGGAGAGCGCCGGTCGGGGGCGCGCCGGCAGGGCTGGCAGTTTGTATGGCAGAATTTGGACTTTATTGCTAAGTCAATAAGGGTCGTAATAGTTGATTTTACTTTATGCTCTAGAGCATAAAATGCGATTTTATGTCGTCTACGTACGACATAAAGGTGCACTTTTTGAGCATGAGAAGTGAAAAAGTATTTTTCACAATAATAGTATAAGAGTTCAAGAGTTCAACTCGATTTTGGAAAATATGACCACAATTCCTCGGATTCTTCCTTTCATAATAATTATTATACGACTTTATCATAAATTATCTACTTTGAAATTTGTAAGTAGGTAGGTATTAAGTTAGTTAAGGAAGCATCAAGATTGTAATGAACCTTAAAGGAATGAGATTTATGAGATTCAATAAAACCTTGTACAGGTATATTTTTAAAGATAAGCGTTTCTGTAATTGTTCTTTCTTAAGCATTGTTATAAATGTTATATTAAAATCTTTTAAATCTTCTTCTGGGTTGTACATGATGGTAAAACTTGTCCTATTCGTGTACGAGTATACTTAGGTACCTATATTCTTCGCTGCGCCTTCAGCCGGATTCCGACAGTTCATTCTTTTGCAGCATTCATCCATTTTCATTCTTCGAGTCCCAGTTATTCACCACCTCCCACTTTATTTTTATCATTCCTTATAACGATAAATTCCTAGTTAATAGCCCGCGTACTAACTAAGGCTATATTCTGGCAATAATAACATTGAGCTGACATTTAATTCGCCATTTAGATTGATAAGAACCCTCAACGCGTATCAAAATGCGTGATGTTGGGACGCTAATACTCGTAGTTAGCATTGAAATTTATTTAAATATTGTTGACGGTAAGAGAATATAAACCTCCGCAAGAATTTGGAATACTAAAGTATTTGTACAAATTAAATTATTTGAGAAAATATTTTAATTTGTTTTTATCAAGTAGAAATACTACTATATATTACACACTACTACTTATTTCAGTTTAGAATTTGGAATAGTTTATTAGTCATGTGTCTGAAATCTTAGTAAAACTTTAAGCAATGTAGTTAGTAGATTTACTTCCTTTGTTAGAATAGAGCTTGGTGTCCTCGAAAGGAAAAGTGTGATTGTGTTCGCGTGAAGAGGTCTGTTTGAGTTGTAATCTACAAATAACTTGCGGCATCGAATGTTATTCACGGACTTTTTATAGGGCTTGCTTGTTATGCGGACTTTCATTCAAGGGTAATCGTCTTTATTGTTGTGTATGAAGACCTTTAAGGAATTTTTAAAGTCAGATTGTTATCTTTTATTTTGAAACGCTAACGTTGTAACTTACTTTCTATGCACCTCGCTTGTATTGATATACCTATTAGTGCGAGCGAGATCACATTAGAGATTACATTAAATATAAGTTAGGAACTTCTAATGTAATCTGATAAGCCGTTTGGGTTGCAGAGCGAGTCAAATAATAATATACCTAAACCCAATTGTGTGCGGCTTTACATGAGCGTATGTGTAGAAAAAATTCATTAACCTCACTTTTTGTACGTCAAGTAAAAGATGTAATCACATGTGGGTCCAAATCTAGCGTTACGTTAGAGGTCGTGATCGCCAAATCCCGGCCATTCTCGTTAATCCACGCGCAGGCTCCCCCAGAGTTTACACTAAGCTTCGTACGGTGCCAATTTGTTTGTATTTACTCCCTCTCTTTCTCGGCACAAGTGTTTATTTAAAAGTCAAAAAGTTTTCAATCTGCACAAAATAGAAAGTTTCCCGTAACAGCGATCGCTCATCTGAAACTCCTTATAAACAATAAATCTTGTGGACCAGTACTTGAACCTAAGAGGGCTATTATTTAAGCACGTAGTGTTACTAGGTGTCTACTTAAGTAACAGTAAAAAACCATGACCGCTTTCGTGTAGTAATTTACCTCTTTTCGGGTGTTTTCTAAGCCTTAAAAGTAATGCATGTAGGCGGGAATAGGTGTTTTCGGGTAACCCATCTCAAGGCAGATGGGCGTGCAGACCGCGGCGCGGCAGTACCCGCCTGAACCCCGCGGGCGCCGCACCCCCGCCTAGACCGACTGTGGCCCCAGCCGTGTACTTGCCAATCGAATAAAAATTATCATTTATAAAATAAAAATACTGTATTAGTGACTTACATTTAAAATTTATAGAATTTTTTGTAACGTTCGTATAATTAATCGATTACAAATAGTAGTTTTAGATCATTATTGTGGTTTACAAGTTATATACATATAGTTGTTATTTGCTAGTGTTATTGTTAAAAAAACAGTTTTTGTTGATCAAATATAAAACCTGACTGTAAGTACCTAATTATTTGGCACGGCACTCTGGTAAATAGAGCTAGACCAAGAAAAATCTGCAACGATTTTGATAGCATACCTACGCAGTGCAAGTGTAATTTATACGTAATAATTTCATAGAAGTTTGACGTTTAAAATAACACTTGCACTGCGCGTGCTATCATAATCGTTGCAGACTTATCTTGGTCTAGCTCTATTAATGTTTATTTATAAAAATTTGGATACGTCTTGACATCTTATTTTTATCTTTCGCATACTGGAATTACGACAACAATTAAAATTTTAATAACCAATAAAAAATAAAATACATAATATTATAACCATTTATAGTTACAGTGTGACACGTCATCAATACATATAAAAAGTAACTTTGAGGCAATATCTGATTTAGTTTTATTTCATAGCAGTCCAATAATTTGACTTTATAATGAATTATCAAAATATCGCAAGACATTAAGCAAACTAGAATTATTACAGTTAAATTGAGAGACTCACTAAATATTTTGAATTATTTATTCTCTTTTGGGAATTACGTCTTCGGAAAGATATTAATATGAAGACTCCCCCTCCCCACAAGGTAGAGGTGGTGTAAAGGTCGAAAAAATATTAGAATAAGGACAGAGCACGGCTGGTCGTTGTCGTTAAGGAGACCTTGGGGGAACCCTTTCTACTGATAATGTAAATTTTATGTCTAACCAACGAAATGTCCAACCCGTTACAGGTTCCAGGACCTTCTTAAATCAATCAAATCTTACTCAATTTCCATTCATATGTATTGATTTTAATTATTAACGTAGACAATGTTCAGTTATATCCATATACATACATATTGTCTATTGACAGTTTCAATTTAATTTGCTGCTCCACCAAATTCGGACTAGGCCGGGACAGCACCACGATTGACTGTCAACCCTTGTCACCACTATGTGCGCTGTTACATTAGGAATTTTGATCCTTGACCTGGTCAGCACTAGATTGATTTATTTAGGGAGCAGTAGGTTCAGAGAGCGGAGTTTTTGGAAAGTCGTAGCGCTTTTTTAGATCACAATACTGCTGCTAAAATTTAATTAACAATCTTGAGGCCTTTCCAGAGGGACTTTATCGATTCGAATCCTGACTTTTTGACATTGGCTCGACAGAACTCAACACTAAAATGCACTTGACAAATTTGTAACAAATTTTAAGGTATTCCAAATTTTATATTAAAGGAAAAAATGGAAAAATTTACGGTTCCGGCAGGAATTGAACCCGCATCCTCCACAATCCGTGTGTTGCTCTTAACCAATTGAGCTACGGAAGCCTACCAGGACATCGCAAATCTTTCCATTCCTTTCCTTATGTAAACACGCCTTTGGGGTGGCGTATAGCGACATCTACCGCAAGACAATTACATCTTTTTTTAACGGCACCGGAGTCTCAAGTTGCATTGAGAATTCACCAGTAACAATGTGCTAACCCATACTAAATCAATTTTTTTAACAAGCAGATACGTCTGCGAGCGATATTCCAAATTTTATATTAAAGGAAAAAATGGAAAAATTTACGCTTCCGGCAGGACTTGAACCCGCATCCTCCACAATCCGTGTGTTGCTCTTAACCAATTGAGCTACGGAAGCCTACCAGGACATCGCAAATCTTTCCATTCCTTTCCTTATGTAAACACGCCTTTGGGGTGGCGTATAGCGACATCTACCGCAAGACAATTACATCTTTTTTTAACGGCACCGGAGTCTCAAGTTGCATTGAGAATTCACCAGTAACAATGTGCTAACCCATACTAAATCAATTTTTTTAACAAGCAGATACGTCTGCGAGCGATATTCCAAATTTTATATTAAAGGAAAAAATGGAAAAATTTACGCTTCCGGCAGGACTTGAACCCGCATCCTCCACAATCCGTGTGTTGCTCTTAACCAATTGAGCTACGGAAGCCTACCAGGACATCGCAAATCTTTCCATTCCTTTCCTTATGTAAACACGCCTTTGGGGTGGCGTATAGCGACATCTACCGCAAGACAATTACATCTTTTTTTAACGGCACCGGAGTCTCAAGTTGCATTGAGAATTCACCAGTAACAATGTGCTAACCCATACTAAATCAATTTTTTTAACAAGCAGATACGTCTGCGAGCGATATTCCAAATTTTATATTAAAGGAAAAAATGGAAAAATTTACGCTTCCGGCAGGACTTGAACCCGCATCCTCCACAATCCGTGTGTTGCTCTTAACCAATTGAGCTACGGAAGCCTACCAGGACATCGCAAATCTTTCCATTCCTTTCCTTATGTAAACACGCCTTTGGGGTGGCGTATAGCGACATCTACCGCAAGACAATTACATCTTTTTTTAACGGCACCGGAGTCTCAAGTTGCATTGAGAATTCACCAGTAACAATGTGCTAACCCATACTAAATCAATTTTTTTAACAAGCAGATACGTCTGCGAGCGATATTCCAAATTTTATATTAAAGGAAAAAATGGAAAAATTTACGCTTCCGGCAGGACTTGAACCCGCATCCTCCACAATCCGTGTGTTGCTCTTAACCAATTGAGCTACGGAAGCCTACCAGGACATCGCAAATCTTTCCATTCCTTTCCTTATGTAAACACGCCTTTGGGGTGGCGTATAGCGACATCTACCGCAAGACAATTACATCTTTTTTTAACGGCACCGGAGTCTCAAGTTGCATTGAGAATTCACCAGTAACAATGTGCTAACCCATACTAAATCAATTTTTTTAACAAGCAGATACGTCTGCGAGCGATATTCCAAATTTTATATTAAAGGAAAAAATGGAAAAATTTACGCTTCCGGCAGGACTTGAACCCGCATCCTCCACAATCCGTGTGTTGCTAAAGATGTAATTGTCTTGCGGTAGATGTCGCTATACGCCACCCCAAAGGCGTGTTTACATAAGGAAAGGAATGGAAAGATTTGCGATGTCCTGGTAGGCTTCCGTAGCTCAATTGGTTAAGAGCAACACACGGATTGTGGAGGATGCGGGTTCAAGTCCTGCCGGAAGCGTAAATTTTTCCATTTTTTCCTTTAATATAAAATTTTAAGGTGGCCACTGACGAGCCTTCCAACAGTCCAAATAGCGTGGCTGCAATCCAAAATCGGTCCGTGAATGTCAAAAACGTACAATGTTTAATATTAGGATGCCGTCTATTTCCTGGATTAATCCATTGTAACGGCATCCATTTGGAAGGCTCGTCAGCGGCCTGCTTTACACAAAAGGTAAAAATATGAATATTGCTTCTAAAAATCGGCAATATTATGTTTGAAGGAACATAGCGATTTATTGGAACAGTAAAGGTGCATCATGAATAAAAAGTTAACAAAAATTAAAATAAGACTAAATAAAGCTAAAATAAAAGTATATTAATATAACATAGCGATTGCTTTTTTGTTTATTTAAACGTACAACAAGTAAAATTCGAAAACTGACATTCGCGGTCCCGCGCAAGCACATCCATGTCGCTTACGCTCAGTGAAAGTGAGAGAAAAACACGAACGTGGTATATTTGACAATGTCATTGTGTATGTTATCCTGTAGATATACATACATGTGTTACGAAGACGGGGGAATTGGGCCGTTGGAGCTAGGTTTAGAAAGATCGATGTCTATTTCTGGATTGTACACCTATAATTTGAGGTGTTCGTGTGAAACACTGACACAGCATTTACAATAATAAATGGAGACATTTTGAATGCTTGTCACTATAAATTTTCCTTCAACCTTTTATTTGTTCCTTCCCTTGATAACAAAACAAAATAGTATTTTTTTAAATTAAAATACTCAGCGAGATTTATCTCTTTCTAAAAATCGTAAATGTCAAAATGAGACATGAGAACAAGTTTTACCGACTTTTTAACCAAAATATAACAGATTTGTCCAACCCGTAGCATAATAAAATTTTCAAGTAAACAATAATAATTGTACTTACGGTGAATTGTTTTATATTTAGGTAAGACAATTCCGGGCAGCGGCGAGGGCCCTCGGCCTTGTCCAGCGGCGTTCTTAGTCTGCTTTTGTTCAAGTCTTCCACTAATGAGACCCAGCAACTAAACAAAATGTCAACATAAAATTGTACATCGTGGTGTATTTTTTTTGAGAAGAATTAAGTGACAGGAGTAGAAGGAGAAAAATTATCAGTCACCAAGTAAGATATTAATGAGAAAACTCATTATTTAAAATACAAATGTGACGAACCAAAATGAGCAAGACCGATTTTGGAGTCGTAATTTATAATATGTTTTTGCTATGCTACTTTATTATTTATTTACAATTTCTCTATTTATTTTAATGTCAGATATTGTTAATTTTTCTAAAAAAAATCGTATTAATTTTACAGAATCGTCGCATCATCTAATCTAAGCTAATGCATTTGAAATAAATTAAAATACCTTCTTATTAATATTGCCGTTAAGTTTTTGTTGCGTTTGTATCCGAAAGAAGGCATTAATCTACTGGTTACAATAAAGCCTATAATGCTCTATAACTAGAATACAAGTTGTTACTGTAAGCACTCGTGCAGGTGGTGATAATTAAGGCAACACGGACAACATACATTATTTCCCTTATCAACAATAAGTACTCGAACCTATCCTGTTTAATATAAGGCGAAGGTATTTATATTGTTATCATAATAACGGGCTCCAATGGCGTTTGATATAAGTATTATTACACTTTATTTTGTAGGTAACTACTTAACTAACCATTCGTTATGGAGGATTCGACGGAATTAATAAATATATAATATCCAAATATAGCATACCTATCTACTCATAATTAGCCAAAACCTACTAAAAATAAAATTGTCAGTAGGTAAACGTATTAATATTTTGTTTCTTAATACGGTCTCATACTCCTCATAGCCTATTAGCTATAACTCCGGCGCTAATCTAATTTCGGTCGTTAACAGCAGGATTCGCTAACCAATAAATCAATACCGTTTGTGGATTATGAATGAATGAATGAATAATATTTATTTCAGGACTAGTCCCATATTATGTTAGTAACAAGTTAGTTACATACTTAAATTTAGTGTTAGTGCAAAGCAACATAAATAAAATTTAACAAATAAAACTTTAAAAACTTATAACCTACCTACGTGCTGTGCGTGTGCTATGCTGGCTGGAGCGGGAAGTAATACCAAAACTAATGAGCCACACCGAAACCCGGCTATGCGACTGATAACGCAGTTAAAATTAATTTACTATTAAGAACTAGGTACAAGCACACTGTTACTAATATAAAATCAAAAATATAATTTCTTATTAATATAGGTTTTTACATATAGCAAATACAACTTAGTGACAAGTCAAGTCGACGAAGCCCCGCTTCGCCAAAATACCTTACCTACCTTCTAGAAATGTAAATGGGTGCCATTTAATCCTCAGTTAATTAAGTATGTATTTATTATTTTTTTCTTAAAAAAAATGCCATGTTATGTTGTAAAAAAGGCACTGGAACTAATAATACCGTAGAAGATTAAAACTTTGCCCTTTCAACAATTTTTTTCCAACGCGTCACAGTTTAGTAAAAGCGAAACAACTTTAAAGTAGTTACAGATACACTAGAATCTTATTAATCTGTGTTTTATAGCTAATAATACTGCTGGAAAAACTGGCCTATTTATTGACGCGTATTTAACTTCAGAATATATTATAAGTATAGTTCTCTTCGGTATTAAGAATATATTACAGAGCAGAGGTGTACGGTTGGAGCCGGTAAAGGTTTATTTGACGTTCATAAGCGCATTGTAATATGCCTACTTGAATAAACTATTTTTTTTTTATCTTTTTTATTTATAAATAAAATTGGAACGAAAGTTATGGTGACGATGACGCACTTTGCGTTAATTACCCACCACCGAGTGCCAATT
Organism: Cydia splendana; assembly: GCF_910591565.1. Lineage (NCBI taxonomy): Eukaryota > Metazoa > Arthropoda > Insecta > Lepidoptera > Tortricidae > Cydia > Cydia splendana. The sequence goes on from NC_085961.1 coordinate 10,572,152, forward strand.
AGGAGTAAGCGGCCTGAGGACACGGTTTATTGTTAATAACCGTTTAGTTGATAATCTCACTCAGGTTTATGGTCACAGGCTCTTACCGTGGCGCGCTGCGAGCGGGCTTCGGGGAAAGGTTTCTTAATGGCTCATCTTACTTACTTAATACTTAATCGAGGCCGTACATAATGATTAATTTGTCTTTGAAAACACAAAGGTCTACGTTAAAATTTGGGACATTGTTGTTGAACATATTTACACGGAAACCTGTAATGTACGAACAAAAACCTGGGATAAATAAGTAAAAAACTAAAACATGTAGTTGTATAAAGTACTGATATAAAAACGTGATAGCTAATCGTAACAGCAAGAGGGGCTTATATTATAGGTACTCGTACTGTCGGGGACCCACACATGGGTAACAGTGAATCTTTCTCCACTTTTATTTGAATTTCATCTCATTTTATTTCTAGCTTTCCTTACATATTTTTTCTTAATAAGGTTTAAGAGTTAGATTGATACTCTAGGCTTAGATAAGGAAATGATACAATTTGAAGTTAAAATGGCGCAATCACAGCTTTTACAAAAAAAAAGTGATTCACTGTGACCCACTTTCCCCTACATAATGAGTGAATATTTTTATGGTTCATCTCGTCTAGAACTGAATCGGTTTCTCATCTCACAATGAATATATTTTCGTAAAGTACTTGTATATATTCGTATCACGTACGAGTCAATTTGTGAGCGGCTGTTACCGTTCAGTAAGAATATATGTTTACTTACCTATAGGCGGCTACAAATTATTAAAACATCACATCTAAAGTCTAATGACTTGCGTTTAATATACCATGTATAATTAGGTTCCTTAAATATTACTCCAAGCTTACAAAATGTCTATTTGAAGAAGATGAATCTGTAACCGCGAAACTTTTAGCAAAATTTGCTGAGCTCATGTTAATTAACCCAAGCTGTTTTCATTAGATATTAAATATGTTCACATTTGCAGCACGCTTTTTTACTTAATAAACAACTCTCAGTGGGCTCGTTAACAGATTAACCGTTCACATATTATTTATATCTTTTGCGTACCCAGAGGTGAAAGAATATTGGTGATATAAATTTCCACAATCTTGGCAATTCTGAAAAATATTTCGAAACCAGGATCTGAACTTCGGGTACAGTTTTATAATATGTTTTGTGTTTCTTGAATTTATGAAGCTAACAATATTTATGTAGCTCGACTAATTCAGAAATTAATCTAAAAGCTAAAAGTGATTATTGAATTAGACTGATATGATTGCCGACGCATGTGCATGACTGCGCAAAATGCCGGTGGCGGTTGACCGCATCTGCGCTGGTTACGGACGTAATGATATTACGACGGTAATCGGATCGTGGAAATTTGTGCGGCCCGAAAATAAATCACATTAAGGTTTATTGTCTGCCATAGATCATAGACCCATCTTCCAGGAAGTGTGTTATGTCTTGTTTTAAATTTAAATAATATACTACATAATAAACTATCGCGTTCTTGTTATGATAAGTTAGCTAAGGCAGAAAATATTTTATTAACCCTTAATTTGGCACAGTCAACTATACTTAACACTTACTTTGAAAAAATGTAGGCATGTTATTTTTTACGTAAATTCCAAGTTTTTAATTTCTATGTATTATTTATATTATAAAGAATAAAGAAAAAATAAAACCTTACTGGCAACAATGTTATATGTTAGTAGTGAATCAACATAGTTAGTAGAAGGTCGACACTGCGTTCTATCCAGGTATTCGTTTATTTTTTTCGATTCTATCACGCGAAATTTTACTGCATATACTATTATTATATTTGCTTATAGTATTACGTATACTTTACATATCACACCTATTCGCCAAGTCAAGTTATTTACGTGTAATAAACAAGCATACGCAACTGTTAAGTATTTTTGACAAAACAATACGTACAGTGTATTAGAAATTAAACAACCTGTTAAGCATTTTTAACAAATCTTTATGGTGTGAGATTTTGACCGCGCTTTAATTTGACAAATTTTACTGCCAACCTTTATATTTTGCTATAATAGAAAAGAGTGAATGCTATAGGTTGATTCGCTATACATTTATAGCTTAGTATGCAACAAAGCGAACGCTACTTAATATCAATACACGTTTTTTTATAAAACCCCGTTCAATTTGGCGTATGGCGATACATTCAAATGGAATAGGTAGTTATATTTCATATTTTTTTATTCAATTCAATTCAAATATACTTTATTCATGTAGGTGGTATTGTGTATCAATTTTTTTTTTCATTTAAAATATTTAAATGCTGCATGTATAAGTAGCGTTGTTGTAACACTGGCATTATATTAAACTCAACCAAACAATGAAAACTATGAAATATCAATGTCATTTCGAAAATCTTTAACCCTATATTGTACTTGCGTTTCGTAGCAAAGTCTTTTAGGTCTTTGCTTCGATTTAATGCCAAAAAAATGTTTTCCTTGTCTTCGTTTCGATACCCTTTTTTGGAAATTGTTAAGTATATTTAACACACTAAGTTTGACGAGCGTACGTTTTTGTTAAAAATACTGTACATTAGATTTTCAGGAAATCTTACAGTGAAATATTTTTTAGGACATATTTAAAGGCATAATAATAAATAAATGTGCACATAAAAGTTAATATCAAGTTTTTTATTTTCTGCCAAATTAAGGGTTAAATTGAAACAAAGGAGATCGTCGATTTTGGGCCCAGAGTAAACCATCACGTATATGGTACAGACTATTACAGTAATTATATACGCATTTTATTACTGAAAAAGATACAATATTGGGATAAATGAAACAGGAATTAGAAATATATAATTAAAAGACATTATATTATTCATATCCGTAAATCAATGTATTATATATTAACAAAAGCCTTGCCGTCGTCAACATCTTTATTAGCATTGACATAACGCTCAAATTCACACAATCGTTTTTTCACTAAGGAGTTATAAAATCTCATTGCTTTAAACCGGCGGTCGGCAACCTGCGGCCCGCGGGCCGCATGCGGCTCGTGAAACTGTCACTTGCGGCCTGCGAGCCTCTCTGGCTATGTAATATTGAGAAACGACAATGTCTGATAAAGTCATAAATATTAACAAAGTGCGGCCCGCGTCAACTTACTCATCGTTAACTACGCTACTAAAACTACGCAAAAAAAGGTTGCCGACCGCTGCTTTAAACTATAAGGTGGGTAGCCATAAGTCATAGTTGACATAAGTGCGTTTCGATACTATTCAAAATATTATTAGTGTCATTCATTATTTATTTAATATATACCTACTTTTAAATTCTAAATCGACTGTAAAAATGCCTAAAATAAGTAGTTAAGAAATATAGTAATTTGACTTTTTATTTAGTTACATAGTTTGGAGATTTAAACGAATTCAGAATACGACGATATCATGCTACTTTTATTTAACTAAACGCAACCATTTTTAACAATCTGTCAAATATTTTCAAGTAACGCCAACCTTAAATAAACCCATAGAGTTATATATTTGACAGAGGGAATGTCACTTAAGACAAACTGTGACACTGCAATGGCGGACGGTTTGAAAGTGTGCGTGTAGACGAGTGATACCATGTAACACAAATTCTCCCCTAATGGTGAAACAATTATTTTCAATATCGTCCTTGTTTTCAAATATTAAAGTAGGACAGTTTTACGTTAGACGATAAAAAAGTGTGTACCTAACTGATTTTATAGGTCTTGAAAATGCGCATTACTTGCAAATTACATGCAAATTACTTTGTGCAAATATTATTTTCAATACCTAATGATATTTAACTTGTAACACATCTGGTTTTAAACAAAAAATAAATATAAGGTAAATGTACTAGTGCTCGACATGTTAATGCCCAATAGATGACACTTTGCTGTCACCTCTATTGACAATGGTTTAAGTTTCAAGATGACATGTACTGGACTGGGACCGCGTCGAGCACCATGAGTATGTTTACCTTACATAACAAATAAACGTTAACTATCAAACATTATTCATGTAAACGTCTTTAATCTCCTTATTATCGGGAAATTACCATACCGACCTAGTTTGAAATGCAAAATCAATAATTTAGCTATTTACCTAAATATCCTAAATTATCTCTTATATACATAATGATTTAATAAGAAGGGCATCAATTACCCGGCATATTTTACATTTTTCTCGGACAAATTTACTTCACTGACGTTTCGATCCATCTGACGGCAAATTGGTGGATGAGGGCATTGAGATAACTGTCAATGTGTGTGTGTCACACGTAAATACTAGGAAATTGGTGGATGATGGAATCACAGTTTTTGTCTTAGCAAAACTACGTCCGTAGTATTCCAGGTCCATGAATAAACCTTTCTTCATTGAAAGAAGATTTAAAATGAATCTGTTCACTCTCCGTAGAAGTAACAATGAACTTCCGAATAAGATCAAAATATAACTTTTTATTGAACGCGGATACGATTTCAGTTTCATTTACATGTCAGACTTTGTCTATTTTCTTTTAAAAAGTCAAAACACTTTTACAGCGTAGTGTGAGTAGTATACGCTTTTGTATATAAAAGTTTTTCTTGTCATGTTCATGTTTTTATTGCAGTACTTCTCAAAATTCCCGTTATATTTCGTGATTCTGTTTTTATCATCATGATCTAGCAATTATAACGATTAATTTCCTATATATATTACATGTATACGTTCAATTTGTGAGTGGGCCCAAACGCCTAAGTAAATCGACGATCTCCTTTGTTAACGATTCTTGACAACAACATTTAATTTATTTCCGACACTCCATCTCGCTTTTATCTTTGTTTACTGCTAAAACTTTCGTATAGAGACAACTGGCATTGTCACTGGCCATTTGTCACTCTTACCCGGCTGTTTATCGATTCCATCGACCCCTAGAAAAAAACATTTGCGTTGTTTACGAGCATCTCAGCGGCCAGCGCATTACCATAAAAAGTCTCGCTGTTTCAGATTGAACTCACTCGACCGTGAATGAGAAAATGAGAATCGGCTGATGATTCCTTGTTCTCGTTTTATGAATAATTAGAACGTGTCTGTAGCGCTAAGTTCTTTGAAATGAAAATTGCTACACTGGATTGTAGATAAATATTAACAAAAACTACCGAGTTTAAAAAACTATATAAAACGATAATAGAATAGGTATATTTGACTATGGTGTGGCATTACTAAAACAGAACACATTGTTTCATTGCGGATTTCTGTTAACGATAATCGCGACCAGATCCACTTCAAGAGTGTTTATGAGTTACATAATACCCCAAGAAAATTAATGGCAAACCAAACGTGAATTACGCGACGTTGTGAGGAATTTTGTTCTAGCCTCAAAACGGCAGTAGGTACTTATCTTTAAACAGTACATGAAGGTTTTCAAGGCGTGAAAACGAGCGTATACGATCTTAATGACCTATCGAGGCTTTTCTTCGAGTCTCGATCCGTCTAATTGAGATCACGACGCACAATATCCGTCGAGGAAATGGCAGGCGAAATTGAAGTACGCAGAACGCATTTTAATTTCTGAATACCTAGTCATTGTAATAGTTCCTCGGTCTCATTTAGTAAATAGGTAGATAGGAGTAGGTATTTTACTCGTATAGGTATAACTCGTATAGGATGTTAATGAGGTATCCAAATGAAAACTTCTGCATAACTTTTTGACAGTTGGTATCGGTTGGATAATTTATAATTTCTGTCTGTCTTGGCAGCAAATCCCGATACTATCTGTCAAGAATCTATTACCGTACCTACCGTCCATTAATGAGTATGCCGGGTATAAAGAGTTATAAAAGTAACTAATTAGACGATATATTATTATCCGTAAAGTGGTGTATGGTAGAAAACGCGACAATAAAAGAAACAGACTACATTTTATCAAAACGGTACTTCGGTATTTAAAATTGAAAGATATAATAAATAGTGAAAAGCGTTTGGTTTTCGAAATACAAGTGGTTAGTCGGTATCATTAGCGCGCCAGTTGTCGGGGCGACGCTTGCAGCGGCGCGCGCGTGCGCCGCGCGGGGCGCCACCAAGCTGGGCGAGCACGCGGCCATGCTCGCAGTCGCCATCTGCTGCATCCTGGTGCTGCTGCTGGTCTTCATCATCCTCATCATTGTGGTCGGACAGAACATCGAGGCGAAGGGCGGCTCCTAGCGGAGGCGGACGAGAGGTAAATTCATTGTTGTTTTTGTAATATACTCTGGCGCAGCCGCTTTGTCAGCGTCCTTTTCTCCTAACAAGTTGGGTGTGTTTTACCCACCTACTGAGGACGGTCAAAGCTTACATGAGATCTACGCTTGTGCTATCAGCACATTTTACGGGATTTTATTTTTATATCTGGTTTTAGTAGGTAGGTAATAATACTAAACTACTAGTATAATAATACTAAAAAGTACTTACTAGTATAATAATAGTGTTACTGTGATGCCTCGGGTTGCAAAACTAAACTGACATGTGACGGAGAAAGCTGATAAAATACCTTTTAGCACCCTACTAAAATTTTGTTAAAGGGGAGTACAAGATAAAACCATCTTGAATGTTGTTCCTAATGGAAAATGAAAAAAGTTTTTCTTTTCTCACCTTTTTATTTTCCACTGGATTCCTTTTATTCGCGGAAAATCTATTGTTTTGAGTCAGGCCCCAGCCTGCGAAGTAAACCGGAGATTGGCGGCGGGGATCGCGCGGAGTGTTGCTTCAAGTCTAGTCTAATTAATTTACCTACTCTGTTACGATCCTCGACCCGCTTGCCTTCTTATTATCGCCCTACTCTATTAGCGATTTGTTTAATTTACTGAGAAACATTTTGCAATGAAGACGTTTAAAAGGGATGTTTTACTTAATGGTTACAACATTGTCAATTCTTCATCAAATTTCGTGTTTGAAATTTGATAAATACCTAATTGCCCCACCTCGCATATGTAACAGGCGCAAACTCGCATAACAGCAATAAAATCCAAATTAAATTTAGTTTTCCAATGGCTATTACGACGGTCTCTTATAGCGTATCAAATAAAATTAATATCAGAGTATATATAGTAATAGATATATTTTTTACTATTCTAAATCTTAATTTATTTACAATAGAAATGGTTATCATTAAATATTAATAATTACCTAACATATATTTGAATTAATAATTGATATAAATTAAATATTTAAGTAAGTATAAAAACTGCTAATGAGATCATGATCGTCCTTAAAAAGTGAGAGATTACGAAGTATCTAATAATGAAGGGCAACAAAATTAATTGGTTTGTTTAGGTACATTATTGTCAATCTCTATTGAGCTTCATTTTAAATATACATTACCTGTTATAAGCCAAACAGTGTTAATTTGTCTTATTATATTTATTTAGCAATTATAAAAGCTTGTTTAATGCTATTCTAGTCATTTTATTAAAATCCATACACCGAATAAACCTTTTTCGACATGTTTACTGAAGTATAAATTAGGATTAGCTACAGAGAAAAATTTGGTATTTAAGTAAGTATTTTGTCCCCTTTTGTCAGAATGCTGGGTCGTTGGTAAATACGCGCCCTAAAATCTGTGTAGCTTGGCCGAATATGCGGGTTTAAAAAGCTTTGTAGGCAAAAATGCTTTATGCCGTGGTCGGTGTATACCGCGTCATACTCGGCGACACGCCGATCAATCTCTGCCACCCTCCTATATTATATTGGTTAAGTAAAGTTTATATACCTACCGTTGATGCGGCTTTTTTACCTTGCTTAATTATTTCGTGAAAGGACTCTTTTTCATTAAGAAAGGTTTTAGGTACATTTTATATAATTCTGATAGTGTTGTTTATGAAAAGTGCATTAACGATGGATGATCAGGTGATACGTACATTCTGTGTTTATTACTAGAGAATAAATAACATAGACGTGTCTGTGACCTTTATTTTCTTTATAATAAAGTACGTATAAGTAAAGTTTGTTATATCTGACCATACTCTGAAGGGGCCCACAGATTACCAGTTTGCCGGACGATATCAATATCAGAATGTCAGTTAAACCAAAGGTTAAACGCAAAAGGTGACAGTTCCGAACAACTGACAGGCTGATATCGTCCGGCGAACTGGTAATCTGTGGGCCCCTTGAGGGGTGAATATGTAGGTCATACCCACTGAACAACTTTTACAATGGAGCCAACCATGAAATCGCGATAAAAAATCTGCTCTTCCATAGAAACATTGACATATTATTCGCCCAAATGTATGAGACAACATTTTTCCTCGCGCGTAAGTTAGAACTGTTAGAAGTCGTCTAGTAACTTATGTGCAAGACTCTCCGTTATGTTATGAGTAGTTATGACCTTTGAAAAGCTTAATGACATATCCTTAGTTCAGAAGTGTCTTATTGTCTTTCTTAAAAATAGAAATAGAGATAGAAATAGAAATTTATTTGCTAGAAATGTGGTAGGTACAGAAGTTTGGTGTTAACATGCAATTTTGCGAGTTCAGCACATTTCGCCAATAATCTAGGCATGCAAATTATGTTTTGTTTTAACCTATATTATACTATACATTATTTACAAACTATTTACATAATCTGGGGGCACGGCCGTGCCAAGACATCATATTACTCACCATCGCATTAGACTGGCAAATATAAATCATTAATTTAAATCTACAGCTCTTGATAAAAATATTTCAAATTAAGCAAAACATAATAAAATAAGAAATAAATATAAAAATAGTTCTAAATGTCTAAAAATAACTCCTGTACTGAATAAAAAGCTTTTTCCAGTAACCACTTATGCAATTTTGACACAAACCTTAAGTACTAGTAGTACTTAAGTAGTTTCTATCCCATGTTTGTGGCCTTTGGCAATCGTTTGACGAAATCGAATAGCTTGTAAAGAGCTTCCATGACCGGTTTTACATCAAACTCCCGTTTATATTTTACAGAGAAGACAAAGAACATAGCATAATCCAAACAAACAAATCAGGCTTAGGCACTCAGGAGAGGAGAATATCCTTAAAAATGATAAAGAGGGTGCTATTCGCTAGATCAGCGACATCAGCGCCGTGCGCAGGTAATTAACACTTTTAAGCCGCTTGTCGGCTCCTGCCGGCTGGGCCAGCGTTCATGTATAAACTTTTTTAACAGCGATGAATCTTTGGAATAAAACTTTGTGCTTAGCGTGGCCGCCTTGTTTCAAGAAAATTCATATTTTCTATTTCATTCTATTTTTTGAATAAGTACCTACGTTAGCCGCCAACAAACTGTCTCACAGTTTGGCGAAACATTAGATTAAGGTAATAAAAAAAAAAGTTTCGATTGTCTTGTAGGTAACTATGTACACCTGTAAAATGGAGATTCGACATAGTTTAACCTCATTAGGTTAGACATCGGTTTACATCAGTCGGAGGTTAGCTATCGAGGTAACGTCCTAATAATCTTTAATAGAAAAAAACCGACTTCTCAAAATAGTTTGAAATGCCATATACATTATTGGCTGGTATTTAACTGATCACCAGATATAGTAATCCAATTCGTCACCTTTTTCTCGTAGCATATTTCGTTTCTGTAAGGGTCGCAGTTCTAACCGAACCTAACCTTACCCACTTTTCTAGTAGCACTTCGTTTCTCTAAGGGTCGCAGTTCTATCCTAACCTAACCCACAAAATCGAAATCGCCAAACTATGCATCGTTGAAGAGTTCTGTTCATCATCAGCAGTTCCACTTCATCAAATGCGACAGATTTTAATGTAAATGCTCGATTTTCTGTTGAAAATACAAAAATATCTATACGTATGCCTTTAAGATTTGAGGAGTCCCCTCGACCTCCTGGACCCCATGTTCAGAACTCGTGCTTGACATAAATGTGGCTTAAAAACTTAACTTGCTTAACAAACATAACGAAGAGGACAAATCACCACACGTGCACTATGCGTCGTTGAAGAGTTCTGTTCTGATCATCATCAGCAGTTCCACTTTATCAAATGCGACAGTTTTTAATGAAAATACTTGATTTTCTGATGAAAATACAAAAATCTCTATACGCATGCCTTTAAGATTTGAGGAGTTCCCTCGATTCCTCATAGAACCCATCATCAGAACTCGAGCTTGACAAAAATATGGCTTAAAAACTTAACTTGCTTAACAAACATAACGAAGAGGACAAATCGTCAAACGTGAACTATATGTGGTTGAGGAGTTCCCTTCTGATCATCATCAGCAGTTCCTCTTCATTAAATGTCACCTTTCTGAATGTACATGCTTGATTTGTTGATAAAAACACCAAAATCACTATATGTATGTCTTTAAGATTTGAGGAGTTCCCTCAATTTCTCATGGATCCCATCATCAGAACTGGGTTTTGACAAAAACGGGACCAATCTGTATGCATATACATACAATCAAAAAAAGAATTTTCAAAATCGGTCCAGTAATGACGGAGATATGGAGTAACAAACATAAAAAAAAAACATACAACCGAATTGATAACCTCCTCCTTTTAGATTTGGAAGTCGGTTAAAAATAGCTATAGAGCACAGAGCATAGAAATTCCTTTAGTTACTTTGCTATAATTATGTTTTCTTCATTACTTGATCCGGGTAACTGGCTGTTGTTAATCTGTGGAGGATGATCTGGTTGTAAAAATAAAGCTAGTGTACACATTATGTAAAGGGGATTAGTCGCTTTCACAGGTTGCTCTATATATGTACGTATTGTATACCTCCAGAGCAAGGTGTTTAAAATTTAAATAATACGAATACCTACGTATACGTTTATATTACGTACGAGTATATATTAACACAATAAGTGATTATACATGACGTTACATATTAAATTTAAACGCCTATGTATGTACCTAGTGCCAAAGTAATGGTCAAGTAAATACTAGAGCTCCCGATACACGTGTTACACGCTGACACGGGTACCCGTGTTCTTAAGCCCGCCGGGCTTAAGAACCCGAACTACACGAACCCGCCCGGATTCGGAAACGTTTACACGGGTACCCGTGTACACGGGTACACGGATACACGAAATAACGGATCTTATTTACCCGCCGGTTCGACCCTTCACTCTCGTGTAGTGGAGATTCGTGCTATGAAGACATACGATTGAATATGTGGAAGGTTAGGAAGATTCGATTACCTACTTTACAGTTTTACTGGATTGATTTGTAATGTCAATAATAGGTAGGTAAGTACAATTTGTTTCAATAATCATAAGATTAAAATTAACAATATCTCAGTAACCGTTGACTTCATTGTTGGTATTTCAGTTTCTTCATTGATGTAGTTTTTTGATAATTAAAGTAAACCTAAATACCACCACCACCATGTTACCATTTGTTGGGACGTCAGTCTTTCCGTGACCACAGCTGGTGCAACTCAGCTGAAACGTCGGAATTAAAGGTAAAAACAATGAAATTATATCGCGGTAGACCCGTTTGTGTAATTATGTGTACAAAACGCGAGAGTTTAAAGTGTTATATAAACCTAAATGATTATTTAATACAAAAGTAGATAGTTATGCTTACTGAAACCAGAGTTGGGCATTATTCGAATCATTTTTAATCTAAATAATTATGGTGAGATTAATATTCGCGAATAAATTATTCGCGAATAAACCATTCGTTTAGAATTTCGAATAAGAAATGAATTATTCGAATAAATTACACGAAGGATTTTTGTAATACACACTCAGATGGCAAATCTAAATAGGTATGCAACTGCAGCGTATTTTAGAGCCAAGGAAAATTTTGGGAAAGGCCCCAACTGACCGTCGCCATCCATGGTGGGGACAAATGGGAATTGTTTATATGCAGCGCCTATTCCATCAGTTCCCGACGTAGACAAATGGGAATACATCCGAAAATTGTGTTCCCAATTATCCCCACCCCAATAAGGTGGGGAAAAATGGAAAATATTTTTATGCAGGGTCTTCAAATATATTCCCCGCGGAGACAAATGGGAATTCGACCATTATTGGTAATGATGGGTGCATTATTTGTGTATTCCCATTTGTCCCCGATTCACGTGACCTACACCATACATGAGGCGGGGACAAATGGGCATGTTGTATATGATATTTGGTGTTCCCATTTGTCCCCGATATTGGTGTTCCCATTTGTCCCCGAGACAAATGGGTACGATTTATATGCAGCACCTATTCCATCAGTTCCCGACGTAGACAAATGGGAATACATCCGAAAATTGTGTTCCCAATTATCCCCACCCCAATAAGGTGGAGAAAAATGGAAAATATTTTTATGCAGGGTCTTCACATATGTTCACAGCGGAGACAAATGGGAATTCACCCATTATTGGTAATGATGGGTGCATTATTGGTGTATTCCCATTTGTCCCCGATTCACGTGACCTACGCCATACATGAGGCGGGGACAAATGGGAATGTTTTATATGAGTTTTGGTGTTCCCATTTGTCCCCGATATTGGTGTTCCCATTTGGTGCCGATACAAAAGATTTCTATGCAGCGTCTTTTCCCAAATGTCTCTCGCGGCGTGGACAAATAGGAATTATTCCGAAAATGGTGTGTTCCCATTTGTCCCCACACCAATAAGGAGGGTACAGATGGGAAATATTTATATGCAAATCCTATCACTTCTGTACCCGGCGGGGACAAATGGGAATACATCCGAAAATAGTGTGTTCCCTTTTGTCCTTACAAAAATAAGGTGGGAACAAATGGGAAATATTTATATGCGGCTTCTTTTCCTATATGTTCCCCGCGGGGACAAATGGGCATACACCCATTATTGGTTATAATGGGTGCATTATTGATATAACCCCATTTGTCCCCTATCCACGTGACCTACGCCATACATGAGGGACAAATGGAAATGTTTTATATGCAGCGCCTATTCCCATCTGTTCCCGGCGGGGAACAATAAGAATACACCCGTTAATGGTGTGTTCCTATTTGTCCCTGCTTCAATGAAGTGGGGACAAATGGGAAAGATTGTTTGTCTTTTCCCACATGTTCCCGAAGGGGACAAACGGGAATACCCCCATTATTGGTGTATTTCCAGTTGTTCTCGCCCCACGTGACCGCCAATACATGAGGCGTATTCCCAGTTTCCACACCTCAAATCAACCAACCAGATAAACCGATAGAAAACATTTTCTTTTTACTATTGGGATATAAAACAGCTAAATAGTTATTTTGTAAGGCTATTTTATTCGCCGAATAAATTATTCGCGAATGAATTGAACACGAATGATCATTCGAAAAAATTATTCGTCATTCGCGAATGATTTGGTAATTCTCATTCGTAATTCGTCATTCAAATGAATTTTGCCCATCTCTGACTGAAACTACCACGAACGGAATATATATTTTCCTTTAACAAAATCGCATTTTGCTCACTGTTAGCAAAGTACCCTTGTTCGAGCTGCTGAGGTGAAAAATAAATTAAATTGGTACAACACATATCAATCACATTGAACATCCATATATACATTACTACTATCTCCGCTACACGCCAAGGACGGGTTAGGCCCGCGTGTATTTAAGGTCCGTTTCACCGTGTACACGGGTACACGGGTACCCGGATACACGGATCTTAATTACACGTGTGCACGACTACACGTGTAGAACGGGTCAGAAAACCGTGTACGTGTAGTTCGGAAACGGGTACCGAACACGTGTACACGAAACCCGGACACGACCGCGAGCCCTAGTAAATACTTTGATTACCACATAAGTTTAAAATAGCTTGAACTAGTCTTAAAAAGATCTTAATGCGTGAGTAATCCTGTTACTTTAACGTTTACTGAATTTCCAGTAATAGGAACATCAGTTCAGTGAACATGCCTACATATGTATGTCGAATGCGGATGGTCTCAAAGGGCGGTGGGCGCGTGGGGTAGTACGATAATGTATTACTTCACAGCTAAACCAGTATGCTACCATGCTACCAGTGCATGAAATAAACCTTAGGACTCGTTAACCATACTAGTGCCTACTATACTTCAGTACTAAATGTTTAAAATAACTAATTGCTATGTTTAACTCAAGGGAGCGATATGAAAGTAAAAAGAAACCGTTTAAATCTTTATTCAAGTCAAACTAGGCCGGCTCCAACCCTACGCCTCTAACATGAGAAGATTTAGCCCTATATGGGACCGGCAACAAACTCAGAGGGACAAATCTTTTCAAAACAAGTTAAAACAACACATAACACATCATTTCTTTATTTCACAAAAGTAAGCTTCTAATGAAACATAAGAAATCAAAATAACACTTGAAATAAAACACTTGGCTAAATGGTTAAAGAACGCGGGATTCCATAAGCTATCACAATAATCCTTCAGGTATAAACCTTCAGGAACGTAGCGAGTTAGGCACGAGGTTGGCTAACGAGTACGTCCGATCTCTAGCGCGGTCCGATCAAGAAGAAATACCAGCGGCGGAGCCTCTCCGCTCCCGCCTCAGTCAAGTTGGTAAACCTGCTCGACCAGTCTACCAACATACCGACAAAAATACCAACTCGTGCCTACGCTCACTCGAGAGAAACCTCTCGACGTTCCAAAGCCTTCTACCTGTAATTTTAGTTCAACAACACGCCAGTAGATGGCGTTACTCTCTACGCGACTTTATTTCAACAATGCGCCAATAGATGGCGTTACTCTCTACGCAACTTTATTTATTTCGTTACAATCAAATAACATGTAGCTCAACATTGCTAATCGATTTTATACAGGCGTCTAAAATAATGAACTATAACGCTGCAATACGTCTTTCTGATGTCAGGGTCCGACACGGCCGTCCTGCGCTACACACGTCCTCGTGTGTGGGTGTATGCATTTGATTCTGTAACAAAATACTCAGCACAGTATCTCATCGCTCGGTCATTCCTGACCCACAATTTGGGTCTCTCTCAAATTACTATTAAAATCAAACTTTATTATCAATCAAACCAAAAAAATAGTTCAAAGTCATTAATCAATCCTCATTTCTCTAGTCAAAAATAGTCCATCGAGCAACGACTTAATAAAAATAATCAGTAATCATCGCCGCTATCTAGCGGATACACTCCCTTAATCATCGCCTCCATCTGGCGGATACTCTCAAATTTATGTGAAAACAGAACAATCTCAAACATCAATAACACAAATCACAACAGCTCTAATTCATTGCTCGACAGTATCACTACTATTGTCATCAATATCAATTTACGGGGAAATTATCTGGCATTAAAAAAAAATATTTTGGTCAAATGTGATAATAATCATTGTAGGACATCTTAAAATAAATAGCACTCTGACTTAATAATGCCAATTTTACTCATATGAACACAGTACATCAACGGGAATTCATTTTTAACAAAACAACACCAGTCCTTCGGTGCATTGCCAGTCCTTCGGCAGATACCAGACCCTCGTCAGAAGTAACCATCTCAGCCGCGTAAGTGCTACTCCTCGCAAAGAGCATTCTGCACATAAAAAGCAGACCACGTGCACCTCTTACATGCTCCGGCACTTCTGATGCGGTCACTAAACAATACCCAGTCCATCTAAAGCAAAACATTAGTGCCCAGTCCATCGGGCGTGCCTTCAGTCCATCGAAAGCAAAACAGTAGAGCCCAGTCCATCGGGCTTGCCTTCAGTCCTTCGAAAGTACAAGCTTTCAGTCCGTCGAAAGCAAAAACAATGTTAAGAGTGAATTCCAAAAAGAAAATAAAAACAGGTCTTTAAATCATGTTACTCAGAACCATTGGTACTATCAGCGTCAACTGATCAACTGAAACTGAACATCACTGATCAAAATCACTAAAGATAGCTTTCTACTTTAGCTTTAACAACAGAAACTCAGCTTTTTACTTTAGCTTTAACAACAGAAACTCGCTCAAAACTTCTATGCAGAAGTAAACCCTCTCAAAATAATCCCAACAAAATGGGAACTGCTCACCAGATTAATAAAGCACAATGCACGCGTCCCAGTCAAAGGTGGTGGTGAAGTCCAACCCAAGCACGAAGGCTGATGCTTTCCGCCTTGCAGTTGCCGTTGCTGCGGCAGATGGCGAGATGCACGATGTAGTTTAACATAGCTGGCTGTTACTGAAATCATCATTAGCACGGCATCAGGTTTATCATGTAAGCAGGATAAACTCAAAGGTTTATTAAATGCAATGTAGCAGACAAAAAAAAAACATGTTTCCAATGTATACGGGATTTCAAAAATCTCAGAATAAAATTTAAACTTCAATGAGTGCGTTTTATTTCATTCTATGAACAAACAAACATGTGTTCCAAAAATAAGTAACACGGTAAAATGGGCCAATACGAAAAGTGACAGCTAATTAGTTACGTTAGACTGTTATGCTTCGCCATTACACTCATAATAAAATTCACTAATAAACAATTGGAACGAAACCTGTCCTTTTATTTCCAAATCTCCAGAACAGACGATACTGCACAGCTGCTTCTGTGTTACAGGTGATGGCGTCTGTAAGTTGTCCCTGCTCAGGTTGCAGCACACTGTAACATTAATTTTCATATGCGTAGCTCATGCTTTCATAGTATGCACGATTTGTGATCTATCACGGCATTACGGGCAATAATTTGTAACAATTTTACTAATTACTAAACTTTACAGGGTAGGGATTACACAATCCTATGCATTGGCAAATCAGCAGGATCCATTTCTTACGGTGCATTGTATTTTCAAAAAAAGAATATTTTTGAGGGTAGAAGCACAAGTGAGCGATGAAATAATATCACGTCGTGATAGCCGATATTTGGTTGTAATTAACAACATGGATTTCACTTCAAAATAATTCAAGATCACTTAGATTTAAATGGATTATAAAAATTAATTGTATCTTCATAAAAAAATCAATTATTGAGGGTAGATTCACAAGTGAGCGATAAAATAATATCACGTCGTATTGGCTGATAGTTAGTTTTAATTAACAATACGGATTTCACATCAAAATAACTTAAGATCACTTAGATTTAAATGGATTATAAAAATTAATTGTATTTTCATGAAAAATCAATTATTGAGGGTAAATTCACAAATGAGCGATGAAATAATATCACATCGTGATAGTTAATACTTGGTTTTAATTAGCAGTATGGATTTCAAATCAAAATAACTCAAGATCGCTTCGATTTAAATGGATTACAAAAATTAATTACAAAGAAACGTAACGATCCCAGAGATGACGTCACGTCACAACCGTTATGCTAAACTGCCTCAATCATAATTCACAATTTCACAATAATTCTCACCAAATAACATAATGAATTGCACTCACCTTTCAATTAAGGTTAGACACGTGAGCTTACAATTACCACGTGTCCAGATTATGGAATGTAGGTCACCAAAACACACGGAAATACACCACGCTCCCAGGTGGCTGTGCAAGCAATACATGAAACTCTGCATTCATCCCACTTGCTGATGTCGAGTACCGATGGTCCTAAAAGCGGTGGGCGCGTGGGGTAGTACGATAATGTATTACTTCACAGCTAAACCAGTATGCTACCATGCTACCAGTGCATGAAATAAACCTTAGGACTCGTTAACCATACTAGTGCCTACTATACTTCAGTACTAAATGTTTAAAAGAACTAATTGCTATGTTTAACTCAAGGGAGCGATATGAAAGTAAAAAGAAACCGTTTAAATCTTTATTCAAGTCAAACTAGGCCGGCTCCAACCCTACGCCTCTAACACGAGAAGATTTAGCCCTATATGGGACCGGCAACAAACTCAGAGGGACAAATCTTTTCAAAACAAGTTAAAACAACACATAACACATCATTTCTTTATTTCACAAAAGTAAGCTTCTAATGAAACATAAGAAATCAAAATAACACTTGAAATAAAACACTTGGCTAAATGGTTAAAGAACGCGGGATTCCATAAGCTATCACAATAATCCTTCAGGTATAAACCTTCAGGAACGTAGCGAGTTAGGCACGAGGTTGGCTAACGAGTACGTCCGATCTCTAGCGCGGTCCGATCAAGAAGAAATACCAGCGGCGGAGCCTCTCCGCTCCCGCCTCAGTCAAGTTGGTAAACCTGCTCGACCAGTCTACCAACATACCGACAAAAATACCAACTCGTGCCTACGCTCACTCGAGAGAAACCTCTCGACGTTCCAAAGCCTTCTACCTGTCATTTTAGTTCAACAACACGCCAGTAGATGGCGTTACTCTCTACGCGACTTTATTTCAACAATGCGCCAATAGATGGCGTTACTCTCTACGCAACTTTATTTATTTCGTTACAATCAAATAACATGTAGCTCAACATTGCTAATCGATTTTATACAGGCGTCTAAAATAATGAACTATAACGCTGCAATACGTCTTTCTGATGTCAGGGTCCGACATGTACATACAATGGGTGTGGAAATTAGAACAATTATTCATTTTCGTGTAGTTAATTGAAAGGAAATAGAACGTTTCCGCATGTAGGCACTCACGCACTTCGTGTACCAATTTGGCTTCATCAAATATTTAGAGCTAGACTTTACGCTAAAATAGCTCGTGAGTCAAGTAAATAAACGTCAGTTTAAGTTTACTCTACCCGGTTGTCGAAACACCTGGACGTCTGTCGAAACGTCTAAATTGGGAAAATGTTTTTTACGTAAAAGGTTATTATTTTATGGATACGATCGGCTATTTTCTCCACTTACGTACTATTATTTCATTCTTGGTTTGAGGGTAGGTAGATAAAATGCTATTGTGACGTGTAGGGACAAACCAGAATATGACAACAATAACAAGAGTCCTATAGGTACCCAACGTTGCAATGTAACTTAAAAATATCAAGAATGAAAGCAAGAATGATGGGATGCTTAGTTGGAATTTCAGAAATTTATTATTTCACCTATGAGGGAAAAGGGAAAATCGAAAAAAGAAAGGATTTATTGGTAGTAGTACTAAGTAGTAACTATATAAAGCGCATCTACTCGGGACGTTTAAATGCACGTTTCTTTCTGTTCCCCGAATTTAGTAGCTATACCACGCAATTCTTTACTGGTTCGGTTCGGTATTAAATCGCTGTTAGTAACGTTAACATACAGTAAAATCCGCTTATAAATGAAGATTTCGTAGAGTCCCTAACGTCGTGGCGTTTCAAGCGGAAAAGCCTATTAAACATGATAAAATGTATAAAAATAATTTGCAAGGATCATTGTAAAATAGCGTTTTTAGGAAATTGTAATATGTAAATGTGATTGTATTAAGCGGGTTCGATCGTAATAGATATGTTAAAAATCTTACTAATCAATTCATCAGAAAGGTACAATAAAAATCAAAAGATCATATACTGAGTATCCCAGTATATGACACTAATTTCACATTCTTATCGTTTATGCTTCGATTGTAACATGTACTAGTAAGATAGTATCATCGCTTTCCAACTCGTATAAAGATCAAAGTACCTATCGGAACTTCAAGACTTTGTCGATTCAAGGCACCAACAAGGACTCGGATACCACAACTGCGAGTGGCGCAAGAATGCACTCGGTAATATACACGATAGGTATATAACATTAGGAACATAATATCTCATAATGTCCGGTTGGATAAACGCAAGCCATGTCGTCTGTCTGCCTTATTGGATTTGGGAGTCCCTCATCCGTTATTTTGACATTTATTTCTCTAATAAAGATACCACATTCGTTTTGGCTGAAATACACACTTGGTAACCTAAAAACGTAAGCAAAAGGATGTATGTGCCTCTTCTTTCACATTCTTATCGTGTTATTTCTGATGACAAATTACTGTCACAATGATGTTTTCAGCTTAGTGAAAGCGTACAATGATCTCGGCATGTATAATAATTACCTACTCGTATGTAGGTTATATTAAGTAATTAATATTTTCTAAAGGATAAAACATGTAGTTATGTAATAGCTACATACACCACGTAATTGTTAACCTCTCAAATGTACCTACCTACTCCCGATTTGCATACCCTTCCTAACTGTTTGGGAACTTTAGGTTTGATCATAACATATTGGAGCTTCTGTTGTTTACCTCAAATATGTATAAAGGGCTTGGGGTCAATTAGCAGGATCGGGATTGTTGTGGAGATTGCTGACTTCGGCGTAATTAGAAACTTCGGTATCTGGGGCGGAGGAACTTATTGTTTAGGTAAGGATAAGCATTCACGTTGCTTATAAGTACAGTCAACTGTAAAAATATGGATGTACAAATCATCTCAAAAATATGTCCCATAACTCTTATGTCAGTGAATTAAGAACTATGGGACATATTTTTGAGTAAGTTGTCTACACCCATATTTTTACAGTCAACTGTACCTACCTCAATACAATTTGAACATTCAGTGCTGTTAGTACTCCCGATGGAGGTAATTTAAAAGTAAATATAGAACCATTAGAGAAAAAGTACTCAACATAGGTACTTGTGTAGAGCATCATTTTAGTGTTTTACGTCCTTGTATACAAACTTCTAGAAACTACTTTAAGTATCAATTAGTGAACATAAGTAGTGTAAAGAAACATTGATAAGCATGATCGCAAATGGCCCGGGACGTTGTGTCACATAGGCCGTCTTGTTACAGCATTGCTTTACGTTGACGTCCGCCGGAACCTTTCGTCTCTCTTGACCCATCTTGTGTTATACGGGGCATAGGAATGTGTACGTACTTTCATATTAATGATGACTCACGTTAGACCGGGCCGTGTCCGGGCTGGAGCTTCCGGCGCATCGTTTTCTATGGAAATCATCACGTGATCGCCTGTCATGTTATAGAAAAGTAAGTGCTGGAAGCTCCGACCCGGACACGTCCCGGTAATAACGTGAGTCATCCTTTAAATAGTGTGAATTATCGGTTTGATTATTCCTGAAGACAAAGGTCGGACGAAGGTAGGTTAGTAGGTACGGTATATTGTTTTTTAAATTAGGTTTTCATAATTTCGACTTGTTTTAATGCCAGCCTGGGACATGGCAGTCATGTGGCCTTACTATCAAAAGTGGCTAATTATTTAAAAAGCGTTGGCGTAAGCGTATTCTAATATGAAAATGGGCTTGCCTATGGGGCTGTCCATAAATTACGTCATCGATTTTTGACGATTTTCGACACCCCCCCCCCCTAACATCATCCAAAAATCATGCTTCGAATGACCCCGTTTCCTCCTACGTCATGCTACCATCATCCGATGTCCAGACCCCCCCCCCCCCCTAATTTGAAATGACGTGTAATTTATGAATAGCCCCTATGATCAATTTTATGTTATGGCCTTGCAATGTCACGAGCTATTAGAAAAGTTATGTAGAAATCCGGTTCAACTGATGAAGATGGTTGAAAACATTAAAAGATTGTGATAAGAAGCAATAATGAAGGCAGGATTGACATTTACTCTTTCATTTGCACAAGTCGTAATATAGGTGAATAGAGTTCCTTCATAAGTGTACTGTACCTACCCTATCTCACTGTCAGTAGGCTCTTGAGCGTTCGCGTTGTCAATGCCCTCGTATCGGCGAACCTTACCCTGAAATATTCATAAGATGGATAAGCGGTGCTCCTCAAAAGGCTTTGAGATACAATCCTTGCATCGACTGAATGAAAGAGATTTCGCACTCCCCATCTCTTTTATACTCGTTACTTCGCTCTGGAATCTACTTGAAAAACGCTAATGATGTTTCACTGGTACAAACGAATAGACGTCATGTATGACATATACGAAAGAGTAGACCCAATCGTGGAGGACTGGAGACCTTGGTCACTTTATAAGTAACTACATGTAACTAAAACTGAAAATTTTGATTAAGTAAACACTTTAGACAATAATCAATTAATCACACAGAAAGTCTAAAACATGTAAGTATTTAATATCCCCTATATATCTAACAATAAAAATCTTAATAAATACTTTTCACAAAAAATATTCTGAACATGATCGATTCAGTGAGTTTGTTCCAATAAATATAATAATATAATTTGTTTTTGTATGACGTTTTTATATAATACGTGGCCCGACAAGCACTATGCTGGTTTTTTTTAACCTTTTTTGTCATTAAAAGTGCATGGCCTATATTCGCATTTAGTAGCTAATGTGCATATTAGACATAAGTATGTTACATACATCTTTTAATGGATATAATTACGGCTCGATATGGAAAATGGGACATTGGAGACCGTCACTTTGTAACTTCTTTCTTCATAGTAGGTACCACCCGGATGACCCTCTTATTCATTCTATACACTGTGTTACACGAACGTGTTTTTTCGATTTAGCAGCTCTTTGGGGTGAGGCCTTCGCCCAGCATTGGGACATAGGCTCCCAATAATAATAATAAAAACAGCTCTTTGTGTACTTTTTGAGGGTTTTTGATGAAACGTTGATGAAAAATTCACAGATCTCGTGCCTCTCACGACCTTCGGATACATTGAAAAAATGAAAATGAATTTAAATAAATCAGTTCTTCACATTTTTATTTCTTAAAAATTCTTAACAATTAAAATTATACGATACTCGAAAAGAAAAATAGTAAAGAAGTAACTACCCCGCATGCGCTCCTAAATGACACAAGAAAAATAGTAAAGAAATATAGGTACGTTGCACTATAAGTGTACAAATTATTTTAGATAGTAGATTGTATAGATATAATAAAAAACAAAAAACAGAGCCACACGGATGAAATAAAACTACCACACGTGGGCTCCTAAATGACACACTTAAACTTAGTTATATTTTTATTCGAAATCACTTTGTTATTTATCGAAAAATGTTTACAATTAAAATTATATGATGATAATTATACGATACTCAAAAAAAAGGAAAGAAATATACTATGCACTTAAAGTGTACAAATTATTTGAGTTTAAACAATAGTTATTTGTACAACAAGAGATCAAAGTTTGATATTTGTTCGAGTTCTTATTTTGAGTCCCGTGCAACCGAAAGATTATTATAGTGTAATTTAGAATCTTGAGCGTAGGAAGGGACTCAAAAGCACACGAGATGTAAATAACTTTGATCTCGTGTTGTACACACAAATTTTCACTTCAGAAGTGAGAACGTAAATATTAGACACCCTTGAACCTGAAAAATTTAGGTAATCCTTCTTCATCACACAGTAGAACACGAGATCTAAGTTATTTACATCTCGTGCGCTTTTGAGTCCCTAACTACGCTCAAAATTCTATAATAGATTCACTCGCTACACTCGTGAATCTATTCCCTAACTCGCTACGCTCGTGAATCTATTATAGAATCTTTTGCTTGCACGGGACTCAAAATAAGCACTCGAAGATATATCTAACTTTGCTCTCTTGTTGTACAAATAACTATTTCACATTTTTATTGTGAGTGCAAAATAAGTTACGGACCACGTAGGTCTACGTAGGTCCCTAGGACGACACACAGTTTAAATCGAATAACGGTTTTTTTCATTAATGAAAGAAAAGATAGTTGTATTAGAAATATATATCTTTCAACTACACAACTATCTTTTCTTTCAATAATCCTGTAAAAATTTAATATGCAGGAATTGTTTATACTGAGTTTTACAGAGTAAAGTAACGCAAGTCTTACCGTTTGTTTACGTTAGGGAATATTTTGTTGTTATAGTCGGGCAAGAATTCTTATCACTGGGGTTTCAGGTTGCAGTTATCAATGACTGTTGTTGTATTTCGAGGTAACTTTAAGTGCTTCATTCATACCCCCTTATAAGGGTATGGGCGGTGTGAATATGAAAAGTAATAACGCGAGTAATTTTTTTTAATTTGGCTGAATAAGGTTGAATGTTGAATGACTTTAGATTTGAAACAAATTTTACCTAATTATATCGCGTATAGTATTTAGGTTGTCCACGTATGAATTTTGAGCTGTTGCAATTATTACTAGTGGCTCTGTGAGCTGTAGACCTCGCGAGCTGAGCTTAAAACTGAGTAAATGTATGGCTTCGTTGTTTAGAAGAATTTAGAGAATCTAATTTGACAATTAAAACCTACCTACCTATTGAACCTGCTTACAAAATTCGGGAATTGGTTTAGAAATGCGACCAGTAGAGTAGAACAGATGGACATACGAAACAATTTTTGGCTAACAGGCCAATTCAAACGTACACTGATATCAGAATGACGTCTAACTGATGTCATTTAGTTATCGTGCATTTGCGTGCATCGCTGGTTCTTGTCCGTACATGTATTGGCGCAAGCGAGACGCACGATGACTACTAAATAACATGATAAAAATATCATTCCGATGTCAGTGTACGGTCGGTGCCCCAACTTAAGTATCCACGTCGCCATACTAATTGTATAGAAAAGTGGATAGAGTTAGACCAAGAAAAGTCTGCAGAGATTTTGACAGCACACGCAGTACCAATGTTATTTGTGCCAGTGTCAAAATCTCTGCAGACTTTTCTTGGTCTAACTCTACTTATGTTAGGGAACCAACATTTAATAAGCCTGTAAACTGCAACTGAGAAGCTTCGTGCGCGTTTGGTTTGCCAGTCTTTTCAGTCTTTGTTCCTCCTCGAGTCGCAATAGAAGGAGTTTCATGCTTTTAATTTTAGTCGAGTAAGAATTTAAATATCTAACTAATCTAAATTCTAAAGATTGTATAGGGGAAGTGCATGAACTATAGGGGGCAGCACAGGAGCCGTCAGATCTTTAGATGTGTAGTTTATGATTCCGATGTAGCCCACAAGATGGCAGAACCTACTATGCACAAGAAAACGTACCTACGAGAACGGTTGATGGTAGAACTTGCTTTGGCAATTGTACATGTTTCCGATTCAGACCACAAGATGGCAGACCCTCCAACGCGCACGGTCCCTATAGTAGAGGGTTATTGTCGTACTAAATTTTGTAGTCACTGTAAATCAGTGCTGTAAATTTACTGCCATCTTTCGATACAGGATTCAAATGAAAATGAATAAAAAATATCAATAAATGTATATATGTATGGATAAATGTTTTTATTTTATTTTTAGAACGCCATATGATTTTGACTCTTGTTCTTTTACTGATATGAGTAAAAATTTTTAAATATAAAATGGTGTCGCCATCTAGACGAGCATAGAGGCCAAAGGTATGGCGCCGTATATTCAAGAATCAAATTTTCTTTAAAGCGCAAAAAGCCATCATCTCTTGCAAAAATTAAACGAATACGCTTAGCCCGCGCTTGATAAATAAAAAATACGATATTTTTCATTTTTTCAAAATAAAATAATAAAATAAAAAACAACAATTGATACGAAATTTAAGTATAAAAAAATACAAAAAGTTGTGTAGCAGCATACAATTACTGGGGATGGAACCAGAGACCTCCCAATGCAAACAAAAAAAGCGAACGTTTGCAAAATGCGCCATGATAGTTCTTACTAAAGCTGACGAAATTTAGCTACTCATTCTCAAGTAAAAACGAAATATCTAAATACCGCCAAAACCAGCGAAACAAATTTTCTGAATTTTTGGACATTTAATCTATAAACATATATCAAAAAGAAAAAGCTCTTATGATATCGATACGATTATTTGTTTAAGCGCTAGGTATCACGACTCCGCCATTTTTAAAAATTTCCAAAAACCGGATTGACAAAAAAAAATTATTTAGTCATAGAATCTGGTCACAAAATTTCATGAGAATCGGTTAAGAATTGCGACCTGTAGAGGAGAACATCCGGAAATACAAAACTAAATATCTAAATACCGCCTAAACCAGCGATATTTTTTTTCTGCATTTTTTGCTATTAACTCTGTAAACATGTCTCAAAAAGAAAAAACTCTTATGATATCGATACGACTATTTGTTTAGGCGACAGGTATCACGACTCCGCCATTTTTAAAAATTTCCAAAAACCGGATTGACAAAAAAATTTTATTTAGTCATAGAATCTGGTCACAAAATTTCATGAGAATCAGTTAAGAATTGCGACCTGTAGAGGAGAACATCCGGACATACGAAAGCAAATTGCTCGAGTCAAAACGTAGACCTTCGCTACGCTTCGGTCAATTAGCGCGTTACCGATGCTCGTTTTATGTTGACGCAAAAACTAACGCATTTTGAGAGTGCATTGGAATCTAAGAATGACTGTCCTTTTTTGAACGATCTTTCGAAGTGATTCGACGTAGTGTGGTCAAGTGGTTATGGCTTGCACGTGTAGTGGCGCTCGGTCTGCGCTTTTTTTTCCCTTGCCTGCCCGACAACAAAAAATCAGTATTCCTGTGTGTTGTACCAACAATCCTGAGTCAAATAAACTTACAACTTAATTACAGAAGCTATCGTAGTTTCGTAGATAATTGTTGTTAGTTATCTTTGATTTCGAACATCACTACATTTGAATACTTCCATCAATTGCGAACGGGAATGTTCCTTCCTTCTTTTCCAAGGCGAACCCTCTTGACGTCTGACGTCTATCCGAATTTTCTCGACGTATGTACCTATAAACTTCACCAACACAGTAAACAAATGTTGAAATCACACTTACCTGTAACAAACAATGTCAGTAATTATGTGCACTCACGAGCACACTTAGATATTAAACTATCTGAATAATTTTAGAAAGAAATAAAAGTAGTGGAAATTATTAAAAAAAATCACCATTTATATTTATTTCAATAACATATCAAGCTTTACCTATACAATAATCAACAAACTTCAAGCATACTACTTGTATAGGTACCCCGCGCCGCCGCGCACGCCTCCTGCGGTATCCTGACATTTCGCTACATAAAGGATAAGCCACAGCCTAGGCCGTAAGAGATAGAGAGGTCCGGTTTTTTTCAAAATGTAGCCTACCTCAATACCCCTAGGGCTTTTTTTTATTTTATCGATATCGCTTTTCTTTTTCGAGAAATTGTCGATTCGCTGCGAAAAGACACCGAAAAAATGCGTAATTTTTCAACATTTTTGAGATTTCCGAAAAGAGTTTTTGACTTTTTCATAATAATTTTTCACCATATTGTAGCCCTTGTTAAGACGAATCTTTTGAAACCTGGACCATTCATGTAGCCCTAAAACTCACGAGACCAGGGCGATGTCTCACTCTGGCTGAAATTGGAGGGCTATACTGATGCGATCGAAAAAACATTTTCAATGTTAAAAAGGTACGTTATTTTTGCTTTGATTTTACTGCGCAACTTATATGCACTTATAAGTACTATAGAACAAGTTTTGCTCAACACTTTCAACTGTGAAATAATGTTTTATTGTCGTTTCAACAGATTAAGTAGGTTAGGTTAGGTTTAACGTTACTTGGTTTATTTGGTGTATTGTAACAAACAGGCCAATTCGAGTTTTAGATATTCGATACTGCATGAAGAAAGTCACTATTGACACTGACAGATTAGTATCATACACGAAAGAGATCGTATAACTAGAACACAAATTGGTCTGAAAGTTGATTCGTTGTTATTTGGAGTGGGCGATGATTGCTACAATGTAGCGGGGTAGCGAGTGGCGCGGTGGCCTACGGGCACGTTCTCGAATTACAATAACAATCGGCTCATTCTGCGTAAACAATGTAAACATAGCCCGTAGTCAATTTACCAGTTTTCATATCATGTTTGTTTGGACAGCAGAAGTTAAAGAGCACTCTAATAATTTATATTATAGCGCCAAAAGCGCCATCAGGGCCGTCTTAAACTATGCTGGGGCCCTTGGACACATAAGAATTTGGTGCCCTTTTGGAGAGTAAGGAAAGCGAATTAAACTAACATTTTTCTACTATGGTCTTCTATTTATTATGAGTAATCAAATATACTGTTACTGTCTGTCGATGGGGGCCCTGGGCACGGGCCCCGTGTGCCCTTATGGTAAAGACAGTACTGAACGCCATAACTATCAGTAAATGGTATCCATCTATCCAATATCGTTTTCAGCTAATTGTGGAGTCTTATTACATATTTGGTACTTACTCAGTAAATTTCTTCTACAATTTTTGTGTCCAATTAAAATTAGAATAAGCAGAGTCTGGGATAACGTGATATTTTTGAGATATTATCTGCGATCTCATCTTTTTTGTAATGCCATATTCATACAAATCCTTTTAAAAACGGTCTTGTAGCAACGGTAACGTGTTTCTTAAAATATAAATGTATGTACATTATTAAAGGTATACGACCCGATTCGAACAATGCTTAATAAAAAGTCACATCATCTATCATCATCGTCTATCGTGTACATACAGTCAAAAAATTAAATTTCCTACCCATTTTGTACTTTGTCACGGTGGCAATAGTATGAGGTCTCTAGCAACTTTCACATTATAAACTGAAATAAATGTCATATACTTAGAAAAAGTGACCAAGGCCTCCAGTGCCCCAGGCTGGAATCGAACCAGCGTCCTCTGCTATCGCGGCAGGTGCCTGTGCCATTCGGCCACCGGGCCACAGCGGCATAGGTCGAATTTTTCCAAGTATATGCACTTCTTACTGAAGGCTTATGGCGATAGCAGAGGACGCCGGTTCGATTCCAGCCTGGGGCACTGGAGGCCTTGGTCACTTTTTGTTAGTATATGACATTTATTTCAGTTTATAATTTATATATTAGTGTTTCTACTTGATAAAAAAGAAATTAAAATATTGTCTGAAAATAATTTAAATTGTTCTAATAGTAACTTTCACATTGATTGTCACTGTGAAATGGTACGAAATGGGTCGGAAATTAAATTCTTTGACTGTACCAAGTGAACCAGACGAGTAATCTGTGCTTATCACCCTGCCTAATGCCACAATGAGGTCCCTTGGCGCCGGAGAGCCCTCTAATACGAGAGCCAAACAACACGGTGTTGTCACCGTCATCTTGCGCTACTTCTCATTTTTCGCTGCGTCGTTATTTTCCAATGACCCAGTTCCGGGTGATCTAAATATTTGGTTATAGATTACAATTAAAATTTGTCCGTTGATCTGTGCACGATGCACACGCCAATCTAAGCTGCCGGTCACCTTCACTGCCACGAAACCCGGGTCCGCTCAAACCGTATCACCGGGCTAGGGATCGCGGGGTTGGATAACGGCCGGTAGCGAAAAAGCTGGCCCACACCTGACGCACAGCCGTCCATACCAAGACGGTGATTGACCGCCCCAGCCCCAGGCCAAACGGTGGGGCGCGATTGGAAGCAGTTTCCAAAGCTTAAATGCGGATGAGACCTCTCACACGCTTCTACAGCAAGGTTGTCGAATGATTTACCTAATATAAAAATGGACGTTTGCGTAACACCTAGTTATATTATTATTGAAAAATTTTGATCCATAAAAAAATTCTCACTTCTGTTAGTTAACTCTTCTCAATTTTGCATACAAGTAGGTATAGTATAGGTAAGTAGGTACTTATTAAATCTTGAATAATAGGGTGGAGCGTCGTTGTATGGAAAAAAATAAAAATTTGATTATCAATGTGGAACCGGCACCAAAAGTTGCAGTTTGTCATGTAGATTATAGTGATTATATCAAGTTTCAAAATCAACCCTACTTTTAGCCCTCTACTCAGCCGCTAAAGAATAAAATAAAGGTACATTTTCATCAATTATTAAAATATACTAATTCACTAATATGTGTACATTTTATTGAAATTATATAATACTTAATAAGCATATAATAAGTTATTACCAAAATTTTAGTGCAATTGTCAATATTTATGAAATAATATAATTTCAAAATTTCATATCAAACAGCAATTTCATGCAAAACAAGGAAAATGCTACAGTGTAAAAAAAAAATGAGTTATTTTTTTTAGATATTCTTGTGTCAAAGTAACGATGTTATTGATTACGAAAAGTATCACTTTACTGCAAAAATAGGGTTACTTATATGTTTAAATAAGCGTCAAATTTCGCCCTTCAGCGTCGCTTACGCCCTTTTTGGGTCATGTTCACACGTATGTTAGGCATATATATACTTATATTTGTATTCTTTTTATTATCTTATCATGTTCAAAATAGTCTTCACAATTCTGTTATGGGTTGTAAACTCCAATTTGTGCACAATATCCGGGTTAAAGGGCATTTTCCATAAAATCCCTATTTACGTGGTTTTACCGTGTCATAAAAATATACGTTATAAACAAAAATAAGTATAGGAATCGAGTATATCTGTAAGAAAAAGATGTTATTTAATGAATAAAACTTGTTTTAAAAAAAATAAGCATAAATTAAATTTATTAAAAATATACATATATTGCTATATATAATCGAATAGTAGAGGGCTAAAAGTATATACCAATATTTTTTTTATTTTTTTTCCTTAAATAATAAAAAAATAGACATCTTTTTAGAGGGGTTCCATTGCTATATTCAAGAATTTTGGATTTCGCTCCACCCTATTGAATAATGATTTAATTACACCTTGCAGTTTTAATTAATTATTTTTATTGGTTAAATTACGAAACTGCTATTATAGAGTTTTATACTGTCAGACCACTCATTTCTTGTTCTCTTCTTGAGAACTACCGTAAGTGGGTATAATATTTTGTAATCTTATACCTTTAAACGAGCAATTCTTTTATATTTATTTATTTATATATTTCGGGGATCTCGTAAACGGCTCTAACGTAATAGGGATTTTCGGGGGCAAAAAATCGATCTAGGTAGGTCTTATCTCTGGGGAAACGCGCAATTTTGAGTTTTTTTATGTTTTCCGAGCAAACCTCGGTCTTCCAGATATTTTCATCCTACGTCGGGTAGTCGTGAAGACAAGTTACGTATTCTCTACACAGCGAGTACGTGACATGCGATGTGGCAACGATATTAAATCTCCCACGCGGTGAGAGACTAAAAAGTTTCGACAGTTCGCAAAAGTTTAAACTAAATAAGGTATGGCTTATTGTATTAGACTCCGTATTTTGGCTGCGGTTTTTCTCGAACGCCATTTGTCATTTATTTATTTTGATTATTGAGACTACGTTGCGCTAAAGCGCTACAATCACTTCTTGATCATACAATATTTACGTATTTACGGAACCGCCATGAGTTTTATTGAAAAATACAGGATTGAATACAAGGTAAAAAGCCGAACGAAACATTAAAAAGACTCGGGTCTCTTTAATGTTTCGTTTTCAATTGCAGCCATCTAAAATTTTAATATTAAGCTCTGAGTTAGGAGAAGTATCAGACTAATTTCAGTTATCAATCAGCTGGCTTCAAATACCTACTCTAAAATGTTTACCAGCTCTCGAACCATAACGTTGATTTTAAATATCACTGATGTTTTATCTTAAGGCGCTCTTATACTCGAGTTTTACGTTTTCAAGGGGGTGAAGCAGACGCGTGGTAGAACGGGCAGGCGGGCGCCCCGCGCGGCGCACCGCACCATTCCCGCGCAGCACGTCTACGTCCTTATTCTGACGACATCGGTATTCTGAATTGTCAGTTCCGGGATTTTTTCCGGCAATTAATATTGAATAAGATTTATTAGCAAATTCGAATTTTGATGAGTACTTAATGAAATTAAAAATGGTAGGTAAGACGGTGAGTGTAAATAATTATTAATTATATATACAATATGAGTGTATACCGCGACAAACTGAGAATCTAATCAAATGATACCAAATTATTATGAGACAAATAATAGTTCTTACTAATAGACATTAAAAATGTAATAGAGCTAGACCAAGAAAAGTCTGCAACGATTTTGATTGCACACGCAGTGCAAGTGTTATTTTAAACGTCAAACTTCTATGAAATTATGTATAACACTTGCACTGCCTATGCTATCAAAATCGTTGCAGACTTGGTCTAACTCTAGCAGTCAATTTCGGGCAAGTAGGTAGTGAAAATAAGGAAGAATACTAGCAAAGCTAAGATGATTTAGCTATCTTCACAAAAAGAATTATAACAATTTATAACTCTAACTGTAATTACTTACTATTTTTCTAATTTTGAATTGACGAGTAAAAGTCAAGCATTTAAAGATTGTAATGACAAAAAACACTTCTACTTCGACATTCGAGTTAGTTAATAGCTCAAGAAAATAAAAAAAATCTGCGGAAATAATTCGTATAATTTTGAAAATTGGCACAGTTATACCTTGTGGTGTCCAGATAACCATACTTAATGTCCTCGAGCTTAGCGGGTGTGCTGAGGGTGTAGGGGGGAGGGGGGTGAAGGTACCTTTTTCATATTTTTGCTCATATCTCGAATATCTGTACGAATAGCATAGGTACAAAACAATAACAAAAGTTTTAACATAAAATTTCCTACAAATTTGGATCTTTTTATTTTTACGTTACGATCAATACTTTAGGGTTGTTAAAGTTAACAAAGAGATAAAAAGTTGATTTAAGAAAACGTTTCGTCGTTTCAAATATTGATCCTAGAGAAAAGTGTTATGTTTTTCGTAGAAAATTGTATGCCGATTATTTATTTACAAGAACATTAAGAACTTATTTTGCTATGAGCCTTATTTTACGAATCATTTACGAAAACCTAAAAATAGGGACCTGGAAATTGATTCTAATTAACTTACCCCCTTTAATACCTCTTTAAATATTGATCGTAGCGCAAAAGTGTAAAGAACCTTTTTTGTGGACAATTTTATGTTCAATATTTATGTATAATATTTTTTTTGCAACGGGCCACCGTTTACGAGTTATTTACGAAAAACTAAAAAAAAAGTGACCTGTGAACTGATTGTAATTAACTTTCTTCCTTTAATATCGTTTTAAATTTGATCCTAGAGAAAAAAAGTTCAAGATGTTTTTGGAGAAAATTTTATGTAAATTATTTATTAATTAAAACCTATTTTGCTATGGGACACCGTTTACGAGTTATTTACAAAAAACTAAAAAGGGACTTTAAAGTTGATTATAATTAACTTACCCGCTGCTTTGTCTTTTTTAATATTGATCCTAGCGAAAAGTTCTACATGTTTAGTAGAAAATTTTATGTTTATTATTTATGTATAAGATGCAATGAGTCATACTTTTCAAATTATTAACGAAAACATACAAACAATGAACCTTAGAATTTATTATAATTAACTTTCCTTCTTTATTATCTTTTTGAATATTGATCCCTGCGAAAAGTGTACTGAATCTTTTTGGTACAAAATTTTGTGTAGATTATTAACGTTTTATAACATTTTTTGATATTGGCCACCGTTTACGAGTTATTTACGAAAATCTAAAAAAGGGGACCTTAGAATTGATTATAATTGAATTTCCCGCGTTAATATCTCTTTGAATATTGATCCTAGCAAAAAATTGTACAGTCACCTGCAATAGTATGTTACTCTTCGAAGGCGGCAAAAATATGTGACAGGCTCTTAGGGTTCTACAAATAAGATCGTGTCAAATATTTTTGCGGCCTTCGAAGAATGACATACTATTGCAGGTGACTGTACTAAATCTTTCTTGTAGGCAATTTTATGCAGATTACTTATGTAATAGAATATTTTTTGCTATGCGCCACCGTTTAAGAGTTATTTACGAAAAACTAAAAAAAGGGTCCTTTAATATCAAATATCTCACTTCCGGTCAAGAATTCGATCAAGCAACCAGCAATTTCGGATTCAGCGGGGTCTAATTAGGTTAAAAAACCCGGTTGCCAAAAAGTAATACGATTTGCCAAATGAAATCAATTTTATGAAAAATATGACCAGTCTAAAATATTTGAATCCTGTATATCTATGTTTAAAAATTATTAAATTTGATTAATTTTAAAGCCTTTTAAAATATGTTTACACAATTTATCAATCGTGACTGAATTCCGGATTGGTTAGATGGGTGTGTGCCTTTGCTGCCCAACTTGCTATAAAATGACAATATGACGGACGAATGTCTGAAATGTCACCGTATTTAAGAATTATTTTGCTTTTCTTCGCAAGTATGTTGAAAAACATTGTGTGTATAACATATTTGCATATTTATACTGTGATTACCCATTTTATGAAACGTCCGCTAAACTAGCATAGGTCCGACGCTGACAGTGGTCACGGGCGTACTGGCGTGAGGAATGGGCGCAAGGTATTGCCGCGTAGGATGTAATTTAGTAGGCAAAATGTTCAATTCATCAAATGATGAATGAAAAAATTAACGTATCGATAAAAAGACAAGCAATAATGAAGATTTACTTAAAAGCTATCGACTGAAGTAAGTTTCATATACATTTTCGTCGTAGTACTTCTAACATAAGGAAATAAAGACAGAGTTAGGCATGTTTTCAACTTAAGATTCTATCGAGAAAATAATGAGCCGTCGTGTTTCTGACAAGCAACAACGTAGTTCAAGGACTGAAGTTATACATACTAGAAAATAATGCATGAAATCCTTGTAAAAGTCTGTAAATATGGTGACAAAAAAGCGCATTTTACTACACACCGCGCCTTAATTAATCCCTCTCTCTTATTTGGTCAAATCGAACGAAAACTAAACCAGGCCCGATTCGAACTTTATGATATGTCAAATATTACGACTAGATACGATATGGATTAAATATGGCAGTGTCAAAAGTGACGCTTCTTCAAAGAAAAACGTCAGTTTTGACATTTGGTACAATGCCTCAAGGGCCTATTTTAGATTTAAGCTAGTTATTAATTTCGTTTAGTAGTACCACTGTATATATATTGTATGTGAATCATATTAAGTACGAGTATTCATAATCAGAAATAAATCAGTCTCATCCATATGGTATTTAGTCGTAATATTTGACGTATCGGATGACGGATTAGATATGTCAGTGTCAAAAGTGACGTTTCTTCAAAGAAAAACGCCAGTTCTGACACTGACATATCTAATCCATCTCATATCAAGTCGTAATATTTGACGTATCACAAAGTTCAAATCGGACCGATACTTAGTCTAAATTTAGTTGTTTCTATGAGTCACGACAACGATATTGAACTGTTGGGCTGCCAAGAAGGCGAGCGTGTCAGTATCGCGGACCATCGACATTGACACAAGCACGGCGCTAATCGCGAGGGCTGTTGACCCATTAACCGAGGCCGCTAGACAAAAGATGCACGACAATGCTCGACCTTGTGCGCCGCATCAGCGCATCACATATTCGCTTCTGATGAATGCGGTTGCTTCTTATTTGGTATCTAAACGAGAACCCATCCATATATTCGATACGATTTGGTATGATTTTATAATGCATACAACATAAATACAAATATTATTGACAACATTCTCGTTTCATGCTTAACTTTCACATTCAGTGCCAGCGCTACGCGTTACGAACGTAGCCGATATCATGGAAAAAAAGCGGCCAAATGCGAGTCGGACTCGCCCATGAAGGGTGCCGCGTAGCAGCAAGTAACATAATAAAATTACGGTTTACGATTTATGACGTATTAAAAAAAAACTACTTACTAGATATCGTTCAAACCAATTTTCGGTGGAAGTTTGCAAATATTTTTTTTAGTTTTATCATTCTCTTATTTTAGAAGTTACAGGGGGGGACACATTTTACCACTTTGGAAGTGTCTCTCGCGCAAACTATTCAGTTTAGAAAAAAATTATATTAGAAACCTCAATATCATTTTTCAAGACCTATCCTATATAAAAAAATTGAGTTTCAGTTCTAAGTATGGGGAACCCCCAAAATTTATTGTTTTTTTTTCTATTTTTGTGTGAAAATCTTAATGCGGTTCACAGAATACATCTACTTACCAAGTTTCAACAGTATAGTTCTTATAGTTTCGGAAAAAAGTGGCTGTGACATACGGACGGACAGACAGACATGACGAATCCATAAGGGTTCCGTTTTTTGCCACTTGGCTACGGAACCCTAAAAATGCGTGTAGCGAAAAGCGACCACAGATTGACCGCCCGCCTGGCGGGTTGCTGGCAGTGAATGAGTTGAATTGGGATTTAATCGGCTTCTATACATCGTGTTGTTTTTATGTATTTAATATTATACATGCTTGAACAGAATTATATTCAAGATGCCAGATAATGGAAAAGGCATATTTAGGAAACGCATTATATAAGGAAAACATTGATGACTTGAACCGTAAGGAGAGTTTCCGTCAGTTGACCATGTTTGAAAATTAATAGACCAACCGTACAAGAGACATTCGGACATTCAATTGCTTGTTTATCGTGAGGCTGTTTAAAATTTAGAGTTTGACCAAGAAAAGTCTGCAGCGATTTTGATAGCCCACGCAGTGCAAGTATTATTTATACGTCATAATTTCATAGAAGTTTGACGTTTAAAATAACACTTGCACTGTGTGAATCTCTGCAGACTTTTTTTGGGCTAACTTTAACAATTTTTTTAAGCTTTGATCTTGTTTATGTATACGACCTTGACAATCGCTCATGCTGATTGGTGAGCAATCGGAATTGTGTCATTAAGACATCGGTTACACGCTAATTCTGGCGTCAGTTCAGTCCATCAGTCCATTCGAGTTTTGACTGATGCCAGAATGATGGAAAATGGACACGGTTACACGATCAGTCCAGACTGACAACAGACTGATAAAATTACGACACAGTCGCCGTTTGGACACAGAACGCAACGCAGTCATTTAGTCTTGTCTAATATGGTGACTGACGCGAGAATGACACGAACAGGTTTCACGATCCTATCAGTTTTCTGTCATTCAAAATGGACTGACGAATATTATCTAAAAATTTTAATTTTCATCAGTCCAGAGCATTAGTCCATCAGTCCGCGTGTTACACGATAATTCTCCCGTCAGTCTGACCAGACTGATGGACTGAACTGACGCCAGAATTAGCGTGTAACCGATGTCTTAGACACATCGTCCTACTTATTGGTGTGCATGAGATGCCTAATGACACGACTCACGGTCGTATCAAAACAATATCAAAACCTTAAAAACAGTGAAATCAGAATCGGCCTCAGTATCCTCGGGCAATTAATGACGTAAATGTTAAATGAAACAGCCTACCTAATAATCCCTAATCTGAACGAGAACTATCTATGTAAGTGGAAACTTGTATGAGAAATTTTTCATGAAATATTTCCAGTAACTTAGGGAAATTTGAGAATGTTTGACAACTTGCACATGTCATTGAACTTAGTCTACGAGCATATAAGTAAATAAAATAATGGATGGGTAAAATTTCTCGTTGGTAGCTATGTTTTTTGTAAACAGATCGGCCGTGGCGCGGTCCTCGACGCAAGTGTACTCCGCGCGAGTGCGCTCGCGTCGCGAGTGATTACCGTTCACTCCGCACTCGCGCTCCCCACGCGTTACTACTGGAACTCGATTAGAGTAAACCTGCCACCTATTTTTATGAGAATATCTGCCTGGTTACAGGTGCCATTAGTGAGATGCTTACAATATTACCATAATGTTTACCCTATGTTTTGTTAATACGGCGTATTCATAAACATAACATTATGTAACCAATTTGAAATAAATATTATGAGGCGTAGATACCTATTCGGATGAAAATTACACGAGAGTGAATAGACGCACGCAGATATATTATTAAAACTATAACAATACTGATCCTGGTACTCTCACGGGACGTTATCGAGTACCAGAGGGGGAGAATGTAACAATACTAATTCTCACGGCGCGCGGGCTCGAATACTTTTTCGCTCGCACAGTACTGCGTCACACCGGCCAGCCACCGAGCGCGCACGACGATCGCCGACCGGACGGAATAAAAGCCGCAGTCCGCGCCGCATCAGACATTCAGCTAGCGACTGCCTTACCCTATAATTGGCGCCCAACGTGGGGCGCCAATTGTAGGGTAGGTGGGAGTTTCACTCAAACGCCAATGTCAACGATACTTTTATTGACTATGAAAACTTATACATATAGGTGCATACATTTATGGGTTCATACAAAACTGGTTACTTCCTATCTAACTTAATATCGAATAACAGACGGCAAGGTTGAGCAGGCCTGCTACCGATGCAAAATTGCCAAGGGACAGTCGGGAACCTATCGCCAAGGCATTAGCTAAACCTAGGGAGGTCAGGGAGAAGACTGCAAGTGGCTATCGAACTCCCGACCCATTGAGACTAGCCAAAGGACAGAGGTGTACCTATCGCTAAGGCAGTCGCTAGCTGAATGTCTGATGCTCTCTCTTGCTTCTTTCATGCCTCCCGAAGGGAGGCATGAGATGCCTTCCCATCCCTTTTGGGGATTTTTGGCGGTTTCAAATCGCCGCCCGTAACTACGGGCGGGTCTTCTCAGTGCCCTTATTCTAAGGGCGATGGCTTCTTCGTCATGACTAGCCTGTCATGACTTTGGTTTCTTCTTCTCCTCTTCTATAGCCTGTCAGCGGCTTTGTGGCCGTGGGGCCTCGCAGCTGCTGTGGGCTGACTTCCTCTGCCTCTGGTACCAGCGTCCCGGGGGGGAGGACTGGCGCTGTCGGCGGCTGTCCGGAGGGCGTGCGTGGAGCGGCGCAGTGCCCGTTGAGCGGCGTCTTCTCCTTCGGCTTCTGGCACCAATGCCCTGGGGGGTCTGGCGCTGTCGGCGGGTGTCCGGGGGGCGCGCGTGGAGCGGCGCAATGCCCGTTAGGTGGCAGCGACGCGAGCGTTCGGCGCGCTTCAGCGATTTTTTCCGGCGCAGCTGCGGGGCTGCAACGGTTGCGTGGATGGGGCCGGCGTCCGCGTGAGCAGGTGCTGGCGCGGAGTCCGGGGGAGCAGGTACGGAGGTTCCCAACTTGGGGGCCTCTGTGGGTGCGGTGTCCTTTTTCAGGGGGCCCTTTGAAGGGCCTTTGTGGGGCTGCGGGGCGTCTCCGGGGCAGGCGCGGAGTCGCGGGTCCGTGGGCGGTGGGGTGGTGATGTCGCAGGCCTCTTCCTGCTTGTCGAGCGGGCTGCACTCCGGTTCCTCCTCAACTGCCGAAGGTCGAAGAGTGACCGGGTGTTCGTCCTGGTGGCGCTGTGGTTGGGCGTCTTCCGGGGGCGTCTCTACTATCCCAGGGAGACCGACTTGCGCCAGGCCGTCAACCTTGGATCGGTCACGATCCAGTTGCCCGCGAGGGGAAAGTCGGTCTGGGGCTGGGGCTACCCGCGGGGTTGGTGCGTAGAGACGCCCGAGGGCTTCGATGAGGGCGTCGAAGTCGGGTTTCCACGGCTCTGTGTAGCCGTAGGCGGGTTCAGGGGTCTTGGTGTCGTCGGGTACTTCGTAAAACTCGCGTTGCGTACTACCCACCCTATCCGCGGGGACCGGGGGGGTCGCGAGTTTTACTGTTGTGGCTGCGGGTGGATTGTAAAATCCGTTTTCTTGTCTACCCACCCGCCCCGAAGGGACGGGGGGGGACATCGGTGGTTTCTTGTCCATGTATGCGGGACCTGCGCGACGCGTCACCGCCAGTCGGTCCTGTTGAACAGGGCGACCATCGGTGAGTGGGTTCTGGGTGCAGCTGGGCTTCTCCTCCGGCGGGGCCGGGCGCGTTCCGGCTTCAATTTTCACAAGAAAATCGTTGACCGGATAAGCTGGTGCTGGTGAGGTGCGTCCGTGCGAGGTACCAGTGGCTCTCCACACACCATGTCTGATGCGGCGCGGACTGCGGCTTTTATTCCGTCCGGTCGGCGATCGTCGTGCGCGTTCGGTGCTCCTCGGTGGCTGGCCGGTGTGACGCAGTACTGTGCGAGCGATTATTCGAGCCCGCGCGCCGTGAGAATTAGTATTGTTACAAAACTTGAATAAGCGTCTAGACTTGAGATATGTATAATTGAGTCTCGAGCTTTGGAAAAAACGTAATGTAGAGAGGATTTTGTAATTTGCTAAAAGAAACATTCTTCACATATTTTTGTAATCGTTTGTAGGGTAAAGATTGAACCAGCGATCAAACATCTCGTACCTAATTAAAAATTCTCCATTTCTATTCATTAAGTTCCTAAAGAATGTCTACGGCTCTGAACATTTCCAGTTCAGTAAAACTGAATGGAAAACAAAACAAGTAGTAGAGCATGAAACCACTCCAGATCACTGAGTGTTACAGCCGGAAAGAACGAATGAATGAACGAATCCAGGTTCATTTTCCGCTCCAATCGGGTTTAAAACTGTGATTTAAACCGTATTTTTAGCCTGCTATAGGAAGGTATAAAATTTTAGTTATAATTATTATATAATTTCCTGTTCGGAATCTTATTTGAGGGCGGCGACGGTCAGGGCTGTCAGCACCACTGCTTTCTGGGCATAATTTGTTTAAGGAACCTCGTCACGAAAGTAAAGAACATGTCCCAGTCGGAGTTCACGATGGCTGCTTGGCTACCGTTACTTTTTGTTTTTATTTTTATACATTTTTTTCTGAACTAGGTAAGTGGTGGTTGAATTTAAATAAACAGCACATAGCCATTGTCCTAATGATAGATTATCATTCAGTCATGCTAAGTTTGCTTATCTTAGGCCGACCGCGCTCAAATTCGACTAGTAGCCTGGTTGTACCAAACTTCAGTGCTCAGAAAAACCCGGAAGTTAGTAAACAACATCCTAATAACTCAGAAACTTGGCAAGAAGCCAACACCAGACAAAAACGTCCTAGAAATAGCCCAGACAAGAAGAATGAGAATCCTCAAAAGCAAACAAAATTAAGTACATACTGGCTAAGCCAAACGGTGACTCCGGCGCCGATACCAACTTCAAACTCATTCGAAACACTAGATTTGCTTAAAGATGAAGAAGAAACCCAAACTACTGAAAATAACCCAAAACCTCCTCCAATGCTCATAGATGATGTCGAGAACATCAATCCACTAAAAGCATTACTCGAAACATATGCCTCGAAAAATTACGAGCTAAAAGTCTTACGTAACAACAGAGTTAAAATCCATATTAAAACGATGGAAATATACAAGGAAGTTGAAAAACAACTGGATTTGAAAGGAACTCAATTTAACAGCTATAAACCTAAACATGAAAGATCCTTTAAAGCTGTAATAAAAAACATCCACCCATCAACCGATGTAAATGACATAAAAGAAGCCTTGAACGAAGTCGGCCATGAAACAGTAAATGTATGGAATATAAAACAAAGATTTACGAAAAAGCCGTTAGACATGTTTATTGTAGAACTTGCACCGCAAGAAAACAATCAAGATGTATACAAACTTAAAAGCATCCTTAATTGTCGAGTTGTAGTAGAGGCTCCGAGACCAGTACACGAGATACCTCAATGCGGAAATTGTCAACGCTATGGGCACACCAAAAAATATTGTCACCGAAAACCAAAATGCATAAAATGCGCTGGAGACCACCCATCGGCAAAATGCTCAAACAAATTTCTAGGAAATAAAGTAAAATGCACGTTATGCGAGGGACGGCATCCAGCGAACTATAAAGGCTGCAAGGTCTATAAAGATCTCCAAAAACGAACAACGCCCAAGCTGAGGCCAAAAAAAAAACAAGATGAAGATGATGATAAAATTCACACCACTAAAAGTAACCCAACACAAACGGATATTGGCCTGTCCAGTCAAAATGGAAATTCTTTTGAAGGCACAACCAAAACAAGTTGGAATACAAAACCCAATAAATCCAATAATGATAATAACCACACAGATTCCGGTGGAAACGCTAATAATGACATGAAACAATTAACGGAGATGTTTAAACAAATATTGAACCAATTAAGTACAATGACAAATCTATTAACAAATCTAATGACCATTATGTGTAAAAATTCAACGAAATAAAAATTGCACAATGGAACGCCAATGGGCTGCCAAAACACTTATTAGAAGTGAAACATTTTCTAGAAGACAATGACATTGACATTATGTTAGTGTCAGAAACTCACTTTACGAGTAAGAGTTATTTTAAAATCCCCAAATATAAACTGTACCACACTATGCACCCGGATGGAAAAGCCCATGGTGGCTCCGCAGTAATAATAAAAGATAAACTAAAACACTATGCAGTCGATCCATACTGCACGGAAAAAATTCAAGCCACTAGCATAATAACCGAAGATCACAAAGGGGAGATTAACATAACAGCTCTGTATATACCACCAAAGCACAACTTGAAAAAGGAAGACTACTCATCATTCTTCTCGACGCTTGGGCATCGATTTATAGCTGGAGGAGACTATAACGCCAAACACACCAGATGGGGCTCAAGGCTAACTACACCAAAAGGCCGAGAGCTCTTAAAGTCAATTGAGTCCCTCCAACTCGGTATAGCGTCAACCGGTGAACCCACTTACTGGCCTTCGGATTTAAACAAGAAACCGGACTTGATAGACTTCATAGTTACTAAGGGATTTCATGACTCTTCTCTGAAATGCAAATCAAACTTGGACTTGTCCTCAGACCATTCTCCAATTATATTACTAGTAAATTGCGAAATCTCACCTATTCCGAAAAAGTGTAAATTGCACACGAAAGGTACGAACTGGCCATACTTTCGGGAACTAATCCAGCAATCACTGGACTGCCAAATCCCTCTAAAATCAGACGACGATATCACCCAAGCTGTCGAATTATTTAATACTGCCGTACAACAAGCTGCTTGGGCTGCAACTTCTACCCCAAAGGATAAAAACAAAGAACTGCATCTATACCCTAAACATATTTTCGAGCTACTAAAACAAAAACGGCAGGCCAGGAAACTGTGGCAATCAACCAAGTTCCCAGGCCATAAAAAGAAATTTAACTACCTCGCATCTAAACTCAAGGAAGCCCTTGCAAGACACAGAAATAGGGAAACAGAAATATACCTACAAAATCTTGATGCGACAAAAGCCACTGATTATTCACTCTGGAAGGCCACAAAAAACCTGAAAAGGCCCATTGCCCATCAACCCCCGATCAGAAATGAAGATGGCAGCTGGGCAAAAAGAGATTCCGACAAAGCAGAGGTATTCGCGAGACACTTATCCACAGTTTTTACGCCAAATGACGATCTTGATACAACAAAATTGGAAGACATAACAAAAACACTAAACCAGCCTCACCAATTAGACTTACCCATTAAAAAATTTACTTACACAGAAGTCATCGGTGCGATCAAAAGCCTCAACATACATAAGGCTCCAGGATATGATCTCATTACTGCAAAAATCCTCACAGAACTACCGCACATTGGAATCAAATTCCTAACTCACATCTACAATGCCGCGCTCTGGAGAAATTTTGTCCCTCCACAATGGAAGGTTGCTGAAATAATTTTAATCCCAAAACCTGGCAAAGAACCCACAGAAGTAAAATCGTACCGTCCGATTAGCCTGCTACCAATACCTTCAAAAGTTTTAGAAATATTGTTCATGAAACGAATAAAAGCAGAAGTTACGAAGACTGATTTGATCCCGTTACACCAATTCGGATTCCGGCAAGGACATGGTACTGTGGAACAGGTTCACAGGCTAGTGGAGCAAATAAACCTTGCGTTTGAACAAAAACTTTATGTGTCATCAGCGTTTTTGGACATATCCCAAGCTTTCGACCGGGTTTGGCATGAAGGACTCTTATTCAAAATATTAAAAAACCTTCCTATCAATTATTATAAATTGATCACTTCGTACCTTAACGAACGACACTTCTATGTAAGCTATGGCAGTAGCACGACAAACCTACATGGGATAGAAGCCGGTGTGCCGCAAGGAAGTGTCATGGGCCCATTATTCTACCTCATATATACCTCGGATCTCCCAAGTGCCGA
This sequence comes from Cydia splendana, assembly GCF_910591565.1. Lineage (NCBI taxonomy): Eukaryota > Metazoa > Arthropoda > Insecta > Lepidoptera > Tortricidae > Cydia > Cydia splendana. Next base: position 10,615,636 of record NC_085961.1, read on the forward strand.
AAATGTTCTGACAGGAACTTTCGCCGATGACACTGCTATACTAGCAGTAGCCGACACTCCCGCCGGTGCATCAGGAAAACTTCAAAACAGTCTCGACGATATATCGAAATGGCTTAAAGACTGGAAAATTAAAGCGAATGAGACAAAATCGGTGCAAGTAACATTTGCGCTAAGACGTGAAACGTGCCCGGAAGTAAAACTTAACAACATATGTATACCCCAATCAGACCACGTTCGATACCTAGGAATCTACTTGGACAGGAGACTAACTTGGACGAAACACATCTTTACAAAACGAAAAGCCCTCGGACAGCAGCTGCGAAAGATGTACTGGCTTTTAGAACGCAAATCTCAACTCAGCCTAAACAACAAACTACTACTTTACAAGTGCATACTAAAACCAATATGGACTTATGGGATCCAGCTGTGGGGAACAGCCTCAAAATCCAATCTAGGAATACTACAACGCTTCCAATCAAAAATACTACGTATTATTACTAAAGCCCCGTGGTACATCAAAAACGAGAATTTGCATCGAGATCTCAAAATCAAAACAATAAATCAGGAAGTGTCCGACACCTTAGACAAATATCGCAAACGAATGGAGAAACATCCAAACTTACTCGCGAGAAACCTGATGAAGGAACCACCTAACACTACTTTTACAAGGCTGAAGAGAAGAGCACCCCAAGATCTTATAAAATAAATATAAGATTTTATGAAATTGATGGGCGTATCAAAGGATATCGCACCACGCACGACTATTAAAAATACTTAATTTCCAGCTAAATGTCAAAGATAGACAGCTTGCAGGATTGAAATGGAATCAAAAAAAAAAAAGTCATGCTAAAACAATGTAACTTATATACTTCTGAGCGTTCGCCTCGCCTATGCTCGGTATGTCATTGGAATGATTCATAAGTGTGGCGCGACGCTCACCGGCGTAATGATAAATCAAATTTATCATTTTACCGCTATTCTGCCGCGCACGTTAATACCTAGTAGCTACATTATTTGGGAAAATTAAGGTTGTAATTTGCTTATATAATGGAAGGGATTATATAAGGGATGATAAGACAAAAATACTTAATAACATCTGGTCAATTTATCTACTCTATACATACTCGTATACGCAACCTACCTATTTACATGTACTATTCAACCACACCCCAGTCACCCATTAAGATAAACTAAAAGCTTGTAGTTAATGTACCGAATATCATAGGTAGGTACATATACTCTCTCCGAGTTGAAATATGAGATACAAATTAACATAAGTTATATTATTAATAGGTATACATACATTCACACAGATATACAAACGTTGACACGCATTGCGCATTCGTAAACATTTCTGCAACAAGATAAAATCAACTAATGGATATTATTTGTTAGTTGAGTGTGTTGCTGTTATGTCAATTTAATTCCTAAAAGCTACTGAGCTTGCAGGACTATCGCGGATATTACATTGCGGATATTGGTCCGGTGTCTGAGCAAGACAGCACTATTCAGGTATATAGCGATATTCCGCTTGCACACTGGAGCAGCGCGCGGTTCCGCATCCAACGTAAAGACCGCCTAAGCTGCCAATTTCATCCGACGTGTCATCGTTAGCCGCGCAAACTTTCAGCTCCCGCGACACCTGAAACATTTCCGATAAATAATTCAGCGGCCGCTAACGAGGTGCAACGAGAGCTCTCATTCATGGTCGTATGTTCATCAGTGACTCGACTTGTGTTGACATTTCAATCAAGGGCGGATTGAAACTTGATGTAAAAAAAATATACGATTTATTTGTGATTGTTGATGGAATAACCCATTGTATTTAAGTACTATGTGACCAAATACCTATATGTAATAGATGAGTAACATTATCGAAACCTAGTTTTTCTCTGCCAAATCGAGTGCTTGACTAACTGAAACCTACAATAAAATGGTATCAAGATATATGTTAATCGACTATCGTCCTTCACTCAAAATAAAGTCCTAATAAAGATTTATAAATAAAGAAAGGGAGATTTTTTACATTTAGTAGGGAGATTTTTTACATTTAGTTATGTTTTAGTTTTATCTATGTTCTATTTATAGCTTGGTTAGGTTTAAGTAGTAGTATAGTTTTAAGTGTGATTTATTTTTTGTGACGTTCAACTTTTAATCCTAATGTGTATGTATTTGCAATAAAATAAAAATTTGATTCGTGAGATAAATAAATAAAAGAACATACAGATATGTAAAAACGCACCTTGTGTTTTGATTGGTTTAATTCTAATCCAGTCATACAAAAGTAGGCCCCTTGGACAGTAACAAACTTGTAAGTATGCAATTCATGGAAATTGAGGCTGACGTCTTATTACTTCCGCAAAACTTCCAGCTCATCTCGGTTGTTATATTTCAAAGTTCGGTAATAAATCCCCGTTTTGTTAGTCGGGCGTCGCCGCTGTGGTTTCGGGTTCGGAGTGATTATTCGGGCACAAACGTAAACAGCTGGGATATGTGTAGGTATATCTAAATCTCTCAAGCCACTGATCACACGACATACTGTCTCGTAAAGTAGTTACCTACATAGTACGGTCAGCAGCAGAAGTTGCTAAGCGGGAGACGTGTTCAAAATTACCTTGACGAGCTCTTATTCTTAACAATAAAGTCACGCCAAGATCATTTTGAACACCCTGCCCGCTTAGCAAGTATTGCTGCTGACTGTATCAAGAATACTTAAGATATAAGAGAAGATGACTGTGCTAAAGCCAGCAAAAAATAAATTTCCGGTCAAAAGTTTAAGTTTAATCTATGATTTCGGTCCAAAGAAGATTTTCGTGTGATCTATGTATTGTTGGCAGTATTGGTGACGAAATTTGTTTCTAACTAACTAGCTGTATCTTTCTGATTAGTATATGCCGCGTAGGATTTTTGAATAAAGTGTTACTAAATATACAACCCATTTCATCGGCATGATGGCTTAGAATCTGATGAAAGGCCAACTGAGATGGCTTGATCAGCATCATGATCATGACTGTATGAAGCAGTCTTCCTCAAGTTCTCAGATTAAGAAGAGATTGTTTCATTATTTGTCAAATAATTGTTCTATCGGCTACGATAGTATCATATATATTCGGACTGGGGTTATGAGAGCTTGTGATGATCCATATAGTTCTATACAGTGTGGAACATTTCTAGGAACTGAGCTGAAAGGATAGTGTTATCTAAGTGATCTACAATCGACTTATTATATCCGTAAAGCTGGATTAAAAAGTGAAACAAAATCATTTAAATGAAATATTTTAATATCAGTGACAACCCTTACTTACTTACTGCCGTGGCGCAGCGACCCGAAGTGGATCTTGGCCTCTGACTCTAAGGAACGCCATGCTTCTCTGTCTAGCGCCGTTTCTGTCCAATCGACGGCGCCGAGCTCATTCAGATCTTTCACGACCTCATCGCTCCAGCGATACCTAGGACGCCCAACCGGTCGTCGACCATCCGGACGACCCGAGTACGCTCTCCAAACCGCTCGATCTTCACCCATACGGACCACGTGCCCGAGCCATCGGAGTCTTGAGGCTTTCGTTTCTCCTACTATGTTGGGCTCGGCCACCAGATCTTCGATTTCCTGGTTCCTGCGTATCCTCCACGAGCCATCCTCTCCGCGAGTGGGTCCCAGTATCTTCCGGTAGATCCTCCGTTCAGCCACCAGCAGTGCGTATTCGTGTCGTCTTCTTCGTGCGTGCTCTTTGTGTTAGGGTCCAGGCTTCGCATCCGTACATCAAGATCGGCCTGATTATGGTCTTGTATATACGGAGTTTCGTGTTTCTGCCTGGACATTAGCCTGGACACCAACACTTTGTGAAGAGCAGCTGTGCACCGCAGAGCGTTCTGAATTCGGATTTGGATCTCCTCTTCCCTCCGATTGCTGTCAGTGACGATACATCCCAGATATTTAAATTTCTCTACACCTTTGTAAGAGGTTTGTCCTATCGTGAGGTCTTTCCTACGAATAGATTTATTTCTGTATAGCTTCATATGAAGGTACTCAGAAAACTGAGTAGTGACAACCCTATAAACTTATTTACATTTTAAATTGACACATGTCTTCTTGCTAGGGTTGAAACATACAGATTATTGCACTAATGTTTAACAAACTGTATCTCAAAAACGGTTAGAAATGTTAACGTGATTAATAAGTGAAAAATAAAGTAGGTACCTAGCCGTAAAGTAGAAGTACGTCGTTCTGTTCCACCCGATAGATCCACGCGATTGCACCGGTTCTTGTTTCTACAAGTAAGATGAGATACAGATTAGATCATAATAATATTAGATGGTTTAACAAAGACTTTAGCTTCATAATCTACCGTTTAATTACCCACGCCCATATTTCAGGCGACACCAGTATAAAGCGCCTTTGCCTATTTAAATAGGTGCAGTTTGAAGTCAAAGACAGTGGAATAGTTCCGAAAGATAAACAGCAGTATGAACCGTAAATTGTAATTTAGCGTATAGTAATGTCACAAGTTGTATCCGTGGGCGTTCAGTAACTAAGAGGGATGATCCCAATCGCCTACCGAGTGCAAGCAACTCGGACGCACGTACGTTTAGTTGTTATGAATCAAGTACACCGTTTCGTCCGTTCGTTCGACTAGCCTGGACTCGTTAAGCAATGAGAATGTAAGGCCTGGAGCATGCCGTAAACTCGGCGCCGTTGCCATCAATCTCCTCCATTGTTTGCTTCATACAAGTACAACAATGGATACATTCTGAACCTTATTATGTAACCTGTAAGGAGTTGGTGCTATCGTTGTGTGTTACCCTTTATGGAACCTATAAATTCCATCATTATCCCTTCGTTTTGTAACAGCCAATGCCACATGGTCCTGCTATTATGCTTAAGCAAGGTGTTTTCCAAGTTATTTCAGTTTATTAGGTCCTTCTTTCGTGAACCAGGTTATATAAGTAAAGTTAACAACTTTTTAAAAACCCACCATTATTTTTGCGTAGAATGTATAACAGTTTAAAAAATTATATAAAACTAAAGGGTGAATCGAATTTGCAAATTATTGTAATTTAAAATAACCCAATCAATGTCGAGAAAGTGAGATTTTTAAATTTGAATCTCTCGTATTTACAATGCCAAACACTGCTACTCTGCCGTAGCTGAGCTACGGACTCCACTCGACGTAGGCGATGACGGCGTAGCACTTCACATGTAGGTAATGAATGAAATTAACGTTGTAAAACTCTAACATGGCCGCTCTCGCGCTCTAAATAAACGCATTAGCGTGAGTGTACTTACCCGTTTTTGTATCTATAGCTATCTTTATGCTTCGGATTGATATTTGGAAATGTTAGGTGCAAAAGTAAATTAGAAATAATAATGTTAACTTCCTATTTTACGGACCATTGATGAATTTATGACGGACCTTGCTTCACACAAATGTCGGTGGCATTATGGTGAAAACAATCGCTCTTCAAACTGGATTCTGTATTGGTCCTAACAACTGGCTGCTTTGCATAAAATATTGCCACTCTAGAGCCATCTGTTTACAATTGTGTGGATTCGTTATGACCGCTTACTCGACGAGTTTAATTTTCAACAGTTTATATTCTCGTAAAGCTGCTTAGAGTTAGAATCTAAACCGCCAACAACATATTACTTTTTTAATCGTTCATATTGACAGAGACAAAAATAAACAATATTTTTTCATTTTCATTTATTTTCAGGTAAGAATCCATGAACATCGTACAAGTCCAATCAAAGAGTATTGAGTATGAGGTATGATGAGATATGAGCCGATTTATTTTCGCAGAAGTCTTCAAAGCCTTCCTTTAATTTCATTTCCAGTAAACTCATGAAATGAAAGTCACAGATGAGGCTCAGGCAGGCATCCGCAATTAGTATATCAGATACATTTCACTAATGAATATCGTCGCCATCTCGGATTGTGCGCCTACAAAATGGCCGACCTTCTGTTTATGCAATCAAATCAAATCAATACCTATAGTTATGACTTATGAATATTCAATGTCAATTATTTCCATTTTAGATGACCTATATTTTAGTTCGTCAAGTGACAAATTGCCGCCGATGTTCGCGAGGTCAGGCCGATAATCCCTGTCTGAAGTAAATGATTTCGATTAAGGTTTAATCACAGATCTAAAATAAGATCTCGACGCTGAGGTAGACAAATGTTCGCGTATAATTAAAATGTATTTACCGCCGGTTTTGGAAGTCGTTAATGAGCTATCTTAGTTGCAAATGACGATAAAGTCGTTTATAATTTCAGTACCTAATAATAGTAATCTAATTTTTAATCTAAAAATTCGCAGTTTTGATTCGAAGCTTTTATTGCTCTGTGTGTTTCTGTATCAGTACGACTGTTCGACTCCGTTTGAAATCGGTTTGGGGCTGTAACGTGCCAAGTGACATTTTATTTAACCTTTTGACCGCCACCGACAGTTATACATAGGTGTAAAATTAAAGGTTACAGTATCCTCGTAAAGATGCCAAAGTATGTAGGTAGTTAGGTACTTATGAACATAGCCGACATATTAAAACGGTTGCTCGTTCACCCGCTACGTTGATAGAATCTTTTTACGAAGTAATTGATTGAAATTTTCAGATCTGCAACTACGGCGCAAAATTTAATCCTGTTAGATTTCTTAAAATACTTCACAGAGATCCCTTCTGATGGAAAAATCTGGTCGGATAATGATGATCTTTTGGTGCCCGAAATTACTTTGGTTGAATGGGTCCAGATAAAGATTAAACCATCAAAGGGGACCGACCTTTCATCGCCTAACATTAACCTTTTGAATTTCGCTGGCGATTCAAAAATTTAATATTGGTTTTAATGGTAGCATTGAGATTGGAATTAATATTTAAGTAATTAATTATTCCTTGCGTTGATAATCATGGTCGATGATTTTTGATATTTAATAATATTTCGTACCTAATTGAAGATATATTATAATTAATTTGCGCTAATACTTTCTAAAAGCGGTTTATTTGTGCTAGGAACAATAAATATAGATTAGAGCGGTTTCGCACTACGTCCGATCCGAATCCGATCCGAACCCGTGAAAATATGGTCCGTAGTAGCCGTAGAACTATTTCTGTGGTAAGGTACGCACTAGATCCGATCTCCGTCATCCGATTTATTTCCGTCATTCAACGTGTGCGGTGCGAACTTACCATAGAAATAGTTCTACGGCTACTACGGACCATATTTTCACGGGTTGGGATCGGATTCGGATCGGACGTAGTGCGATACCGCTCTAGTCTACATATATTCCGATTTCACAGAGATAATAATAACACCCATTTTTTTTGTTAATGTCTTGTGGTTTTGTTGTGTTAACTGCTAGGTAAATACATAGTAAGGTCAAGTATCAGGATCGTAGATAGGTACATAGTTTTAGATTTCTTATTGCGAAGTATGAAACATTTTCCATTTCATGTTGCGGATACCGAACTAATTATTACTTGGTAATTCGCAACTGATGTTTTGGTATAATTGTGCGATTTCCTATTTTACACTGAACTTAAAAAATGTTGCCCTACGCTTCCTCGCGAGAACGAGTCACGAGCTTAACCGCGTACAGATTTATAAAAGACAAATAAATACAAATAGCAGTAACAAAGTACTTACAGTGTTACTCTTAAAACATAAGAAGGCAACTAGAAGGTTAGAACGATTAATATCCCACACGTCACAGCGGAATAAAAAGGGTTCGTAGGTCGGTCTCCCTCCGGCCGAGTCGACCCATATTATGGCATTAGACTTAGCGAAATTAACCGAGAAATACCGCTATTTGTTACCAAAATTTTTATATGAACTGGCAATAATCGGTAGTGTCATGTAACCTATCCAGTCATCATGATTATGGGGCACTTTGGACGGACAATTAGACCCATAAATAATAATAAAAAACATAAACACATAACACATCTGGACAATTGGACATATTAAATATTTTAATAATATGAGAGACATAATAAAACCAGTTGCAGTATTGACGCATGCTATTACAGTGGAACCTGGATAATTGCAATCTCAAGGGACCGGCCATTTTTTGTCAATTAACCAGTTTTTTCATTTAAGCAGGTCTTGTCAATTAACGAGGTTCAAAAAATCGTTGTGTCAATTATAGAGGTTTTCATTAATAGAGGTTGCGTTCTGACAAATTCCTTTTATAGAGGTGCAAATAACCATTGAAAGTAGATTTACACGCTTACGTTCTGGGTTTGCTCGTGTTACAGGCCACACCCGGTATATTGCTTCTGTCTATATTTGCACTTTTACACTAAATTAATTACTACTTTATTTTCTTATCATTTGGGTTTAAAAAATTCCCTTGAATTGTAGAAGAAAGTTTTATTAGAATGTAAAAAACATACTTTGTTTTTGATTTAATCAAAACTATTTCACCTACTACAGGCTGTGATAGATACCCAATAAATAAATTGAATTCTGGATGAAGATATAAATAAAATGATCATTGCTATTAAAATATTGTTTCTGCTGTCTACAACTACATTATTTCAATTACAGAGGTAATAAGTAAGACTCGTTTCAATAATAGAGGTAAAAAGAAGAGCAAAAATAACGGATTTTGTTGCACGGTGTCAATTATAGAGGTCTTAGTTGCGATGTGGTCAATTACAGAGGCAAAATTACGAAAAGCACTAAAATCGAAATTGCAATTATAGAGGTTCCAAAATTTCAATTATAGAGGCCTTTTGGTCTCAAGGGACAGGGACCGGACTTTTGGTTGAAATTATTGAGGTTTTCCATTTATCCAGGTGCCAATTAACCAGGTGTCACTGTATTTAAAAAAAAAGGTAATACACATACAGCCACAAAGATGCGGCACACGCCTTAGTAATGAAATTAGTGTTAGTGAAAATTCTTAAGGTAGATGAGATGATACTATAGTATGTACTTGTCTCATAGCTCGGGTACGGTGACACTTGTCACTTCAATACAATTTTGAGTTTTATGCTTATACATTGTACCTATAGATGACAGCTGGCACCGTACCAAAGCTATATGAAAAGTATTTTATCTATAAGTACTAAATTGATTTGGAGTAATTTATGCATCTCTATATGTATTTGTCAATCACAGGGGTGTTAAGAGTAAACATGATATGAGTATTATACCTATTTTCTAGAGTATTGCTGTCTATATATTTTCATCCACACAAAATAATTGTAAACTAATCGTTATCGGGCGTTTCGAATGTACTGAAGCATGTATTGGAGATAGAAGCAATATCTCGGCAATTACACGACGGGAGGCACTCCAATATCCGGCACAATCAAGATGGCGCGGCTTCCGGTGCGCTGTTGCCATTCTGTGGCGAAATACCATCGTCAGCAAGTGCAGCTTGCCCAAACATTGGTCCCATCAATGTCGAAGATGTGTTGCCTCCGATAACCATTCTCGGGGAGTTTTCGTTTCGATAATAAACCTTTCACTTGTATCACGATAAGGCGTATTGTAATAATAGGTCATGAATTTCATCTGGGTACGATTTTGATAGGTTTAAGGATTGTTTTAGGTACAATTTACCAGCCAACTTGAGGAAATATCTGAAAATTTGCGTCAGATTACTTAGCCACGCTTATGGCCGAAACGCACCTTTCTCATATGTAAGTTTGTAAATAATCCAGTAACTTTGTCGAATTTTGTAATGTGGCTCTTTTGCGTCAAATCCGGTAGTTCTGATTTTTTGCAGACTTATTTATGATGTTGGCCGAATGAATAATCCAAGTTTTTGACTTCGAGCGCCGAACGTAACTTTGCCAAAAATCGAAAACACCGCGAAAATTTCGGTTTTCCTTTAGATTTGGGCGATTATAACCCTAAAAGACTCGTTTTTGATAGTACATTCTAAAGACGATTTTAAAGTAGACTAAATTTGCTACAGTACGACACTAGAATTGTCTCTGTACATCTAATAGTTTCCGAGAAAAAAAAAAGTTGGCCTTTTAAAAAAAATTTTTTCGAACTCGTATTCGTACGCTAAGTAAGTGCAGTGAGTATGCACTTTTGTCTCAGGCGATGCCGCTTGGCATAAAAAAGCTGATCTGGCCCGGTAGCTATGAGATCGTACCGTGCCTACCCCCCAAAAAAGGGCGTAATGGGTCGGCTCCCTCCTAGGTCCAATCTATGCTATATTTCTTCCTGTTCTTAGGAACATTTTCATATAATTTAGGGACGAAAATATTATATTCATACTTTTAAAACGCCAAGTTAAGTTAGGTATTTTGTTTTACATTTTTAACCTTTGACTTTGGCCATAATTACATTTCTATGGAAATCGTCACTCAATCCGCTACTTGTACCTTCATGTATTGTGCAATAAAGATTAAATAAAATAAATAAATATTTTTCCAAAAAAATGTAGGTATGACTGCCTCCTTTGAAGATACTTTATAGAATAAGAAATCCCTAAGTTATATGAAAATGATATACAGTGTGGAAAAATCGAGTGCCACATGGATGGCAACTACCTAAAATATTGTAAATAGCACATTTTGTGTAAAGGAGACTTTCCTTTGTTTTAAAAAACAATAAATTCTGCATTTAAGGATTTATGAAAAATCGCTTGCCTCAGTCGGGACTCGAACCGGTCAAATGTGACAAAAAATCAAATTTAAAAGGTAATTGGGGGGTAGGCACGGTACGATCTGGTGGTTACCGGGCGAAATCAGCTTTGTTTCACCTTAGGAACCATCGTGCCAAGCGACATCCCCTGAGACTAAAGTGCATACTCACTGCACTCACTTAGCCTACGAATTAAATTTAAAAAAACAATACATTTTGAGAGGATATATCTTGGAATCTCCTAGATCTACAGAGACAATTCTAGTCTCGTATTGTGGCAAATTTAGTCTTCTTTAAAAACGTCTTGAGAAGATAGTATCAAAAACTAGTCCTTTAAGGTTATAATCGCCCAAATCTAAACAAAATCTGAAATATTAGCGTTTTTTTCCATTTTTGACAAAGTTGCGTTCGGCGCTCGAGGTCTCAAACTTGGATTATTCATTGGCCCAACATCATAAACAAGTCTGCAAAAAATCAGAACTACCGGATTTGACGCAAACGCAAAATGTATAGAATTACTGTATTAAAAGTAGGTACCTATAAGAGAACCTTTACGAGCTGGTGTGGTGAAAAATATTTTATTACAAAATCCGGCAAGGTCACACACAGTCCGTAACATTTTGGATTTGTAGTTTTTAAATATATTTTAAATAATCTTGGGATGAATAACAATACAGTAATTTATTCAATAATCAAAATATCACATCAAACCATCAATACAACGAATCCTATTAGAAATTAAAACTTATACCTAAACATACTCAATCATCTATACATATAATAAAGGTGAAGAGGGTCGAAAGTCTGTACATGGTCTTTTAGAATTTTTGTCTGTTTGTCTGTTTATCTGTTTGTCTGTTTATTTGAACGCGCATCACGTGAAAACGGCTGAACGGATTTTGATGCAAACTTTATTAATCTGTCGAGAAAATCCCCGGCCAGGTTATAGGCTATAAAAATTCAACCCCTAAAAGGGGGGGTAGCCACAACATTCGATTGACTTAAGTTTGCCCCTGAATCGTATGGCGCTACTTAGAAAGGAGGGGCAAACTTTTTTCATATATGTGCTAACACTATAGAGTACCCTGGTAAACTAACAGATGGCGCTGAATTTAATACGATGTGACATAAATAAGCCACCGAGGAGGATTTTGCCAAATTAACTCTAAGTTTAGAAGACCCCTCTTCTAAAATTTCAATCAATCGTACGGATATCAACAAATTTAATTGAATAATTGTGTTGATTTAATAATACAACAAAATTAAAAGACAGTAAATTAATTGGCCCTCATTGCACAGTGCCATCTTTTGGGGAGCTGAGTAAACATTAAGTAACCAAGAAAACTAAAAATGGGTTTACATAGTTACGTAGTGGAAAAATAAACACGCGTATAATTGCATAAAATTATTTATTTTCTCCGTCATGAATTATACCTAATCGTAATTATATCTCATCCATATCAAATCCATATTCATACGTATCGCCTCCTTAAGCACTTAATAATGGCCACGAAGGTGGGTACTTTGAAAAAAAAAACATTGACCCCTGTCATTTGCAGTGCCGGAGTAACCCTTTTAAGCAAAATAAGCACTTGCTTAGGGCACCATGCCTAGGGGGCACCAAAAATTATCGAAAAATTTTCGCGCTCGCTTCGCTCGCGTTTTCAATAATATTCTAAGATGTTTATGATAAAGGTGACATTCGGGTGGCGCCTGCAGCAGCATTAGGTACTCTGTTGCAACGTTACTGCTGCAGCACTGTCAATTTTCGTGATAAAATGATGTGACTGATTTCCACACTAAAAGTAAAAATGTACAACTGTCTATCAAATTGCGTTTTTTTATATCGAAAAAATTTCGCGCTCGCTTCGCTCGCGTTTTCAATTACTTTCTAACATATGATAAAGGTGACATTCAATTTTCGTGATATAATGACGTGACTGATATCCATACTAAAAGTAAAAATGTACAACTGTCTATCGAATTGAGTTTTTTTTTATATCGAAAAATTTGTCGCACTCGCTTCGCTCGCGTTTTCAATAACTTTCTAAGATATGATAAAGGTGACATTCGGGTGGCGACTGCAGCAGCATTAGGTACTTTGTTGCAACGTTACTGCTGCGGCACTGTCAATTTTCGTGATAAAATGATGTGACTGATTTCCGTACTAAAAGTAAAAATTTACAACTGTCTATCAAATTGCGTTTTTTTATATAGAAAAATTTTCGCACTCGCTTCGCTCGCGTTTTCAATAACTTTCTAAGATATGATAAAGGTGACATTCGGGTGGCGACTGCAGCAGCATTAGGTACTCTGTTGCAACGTTACTGCTGCGGCACTGTCAATTTTCGTGATAAAATGATGTGACTGATTTCCGTACTAAAAGTAAAAATGTACAACTGTCTATCAAATTGCGTTTTTTTATATCGAAAAATTTTCGCCCTCGCTTCGCTCGCGTTTTCAATTACTTTCTAAGATATGATAAAGGTGACATTCGGGTGGGGACTGCAGCAGCATTACTCTGTTGCAACGTTACTGCTGCAGCACTGTCAATTTTGGTGGTCTTCCTCAGGAGTCTGAAGAAGACCACGGTAAGTGGCGCTCTAGCCAGGCAGGCCGCTTCGCTTTCGCTCGCGCGCGTTTACCTTACTGTATCGTCCGATATTCACCTACTACTCTGTCGTTTAAATCCTTAGAGAATATAACCAACGGAGACGCCATGTCTATAATTTTCGGTACAAAATAGTCTGGCGTTTTTTGCGGGGGAGGGGCACATCAAATGTGTACCTACGTAACGTAAACATAGCCATGTCAGATAAACGTCGGTTGACCATTGGCCGCCTATTTTCGACAGAGGGGAACGCCTGTTAATGACCACTCCGTTTGGTTATATTCTCTAAGTTTAAATCACATGTAAAATTTGAATAAGGGCGAATAAAACTATTGATTTTGGAGTGTAGTTTTATTTAGTGGTACCTAATTGTAAAATATTTTATCTGGACTTCAGTCTTCTAGCATATCCATCTGTCAACTTTACTTCAAGTTCCGCCTCCAGGGGAGAGAGAGAGAAATTAGGATTAGAAATTAGCCGCTTACTGACACAGACCGAATTACACGCGGGCGGAGCCGCGGGCACAGCTAGTTAAATTCATAAATTACATTAAAATTAACTTGAAACTAAACTAAATTTAAACTAAGTTAACATCGTCACATCACAACTAAGAACTTAGTCAAACAACCCCGTCCCGCGCCCTTACCAGACGCAAAGGTGCCCATCACGCTCGCCGCGGCCTTTGCATCAGGAATGACCCGGAACGAGGGTCATGACCTCCCTTCATCAAACGCTGCCCCAATTCGCTCAAGAAAATTTTGGCCTCGGCACACCAACCCCCGGACGTCTCCACTGCTAAAGGGACAAAAAGATATTTTGGTCAGCAGCGCCGAGTACTTATCGCGCTTTCGAAGCGCCGCTAACTCAAAATACTGTTTGAGATGAAAATACTGTTTGGATATATAACTAGTACCTAGTAATTTAAATACTAGTAAGTATTACTAGTACTAGTGATATAGACTTAACTGATATTTTTTTTAGAAAATATATGATATTCTTACAAGTCGTACTTTTATTCAGCATGTTGACAGCTACCTATTCATTGGGTTATTTTTCCACACTGGTATTATTTTCTGGTATCCTCTATTATGTTTAACTTTGTCTTCTTGAGTCTGTGAAAGAAAAACAGAATATTTCTAATAGTTCCGAATAAGTAGTGGGATATGAAACAACAGCAAATATATGTCTCCTTCAATAGGAAATATTAGCTATCGATTGTTCAAGGCGGTCGGAAAAGCTTCCCCCGTCGCTCGGGAGGTGCATACTTGCCGTGTTACCCGAGCGCTGGGAATGCTGGGATCCTCTTACCTATTAGGGTTATATTGCAGATCGAATGGTGACTAACCTTACTACTTATAAACTTACCGTTAAACATGGTTTTAAATTTATGTGATCTCGGTGATCAGTGATTCCATATCTGAGAATTACGCGTCGGCGATTCATGAAATATCATTTTAGAATTGATTTTCATGATTTGGTTAGGTTAGGTTTGACTTTTTCATGATGTGACCAAATGATCATTCTAAGATCTGGCTACGACATGTACCTACATAGGGACTCAGATCGTACATAACTATAATTCAAAATGTACCTATATTAAGTATTATAGCTACTTCATCCATAGGGTATTAATGGACTATGGGGACAATGCCGTCCTCAAACGTCGAGAGTAATTTTAAACCTTATGTAGGGGAGGCAGGGAATTTACAAGGAGGTGCCCGACTGCCCAATAGTCCTCTACTTCCCCTATGGGTTTAAAGTATAAGCGATTACGTCCCATTACGGCTCGGCCACGACATCGAGCGACTTGCGACGGCGGGAGCGATAACCATAGGTTGGAGCGAAAGGACCGATCGCTGTGTCACGCTCCAACCTGGTTATTGCTCCCGCCATCACAAGTCGCTCGATGTCGTGACCGAGCCGTTACAGTTAGAGATGGGTAGTGAGTAAATACTCACGGGTAAATACCGAGTAAATACTCAGTATTTACTCAATATACCCGTATTTACTCGTTTATACCCAAATTGGTGGGTATAAACTATTTAGAGTGCTGAAAGGGGCATATAAATTTGAAATATAGGTGTATTTTGTAAGCCGCTACTGGATTAAGTACTCAAAATTGTAAGAAATGTATTTTTAAAAGGGGGCACTCCATACATGTAACTAGTTGTCACAAAAAACAAATCTCAGAAACCACCAACGTGTTGCACATCATTAAATGGGTCTTTAAAAATAACTGGAATGTTTCTAAGAACATTTTTGGATAAATTGAATATTTTTGGAAAAAAATCGTTTCGAAAGGCCAAAATAATGTTTATCTCTCTATAACTTTCGAACCAAAGTTCAGAAAAAATATGAAAACATATCGGGAGATTATCGGGAGAATAGAGTACAAAAAACAATATTTTGAACATCATCGGTTGAACCATTTTTGAGTTTTCTTTAAAAAACCCTTAATAAAAGGTCGTAAGTGCCGCGAAAACACGCACTTTTGCGCGACATGCAGTTATCTAGAGCATCGATAGAATTTAAGTACCATATTTTTAAAGTAAATACCTTCTTATTTAAAACAAAATTGTTAACTATGCATTATCACAATTTGCCTCTCACTAATAATTAATTTTTTTTCCTAAATTAAGCGTCCTATATGCTTTTTATTTTATAGATATTGTTAATACACGTTAGCACTCCTCAATAAAAGACCTCAATAATTATGTTCTTAAATCTCTCTTTTTGAATATTTTATAAGAAATCGTTTCTACCCACCTAAATGAGTAAATACGGGTATTTATCGGGTGCTTTGAGTAAATACCGAGTAAATACTCAGTATTTATTCACCCCTACCCATCTCTAGTTACAGTAAATAAATAATGTCTAGAAAAATAATAGGTACCTATACTTAAAACAGAATGTACTAAATAATAAGGTAATTTTCGTTAAATAATTACATACCTGCTAATTAATTATTATACCTATTAGATTAGTAGACTTTGGTTCGAGCAATAAATAGCACAATGTCTTTCTCACTGTACGTTTTGATCCAAGACTCGACCATTACATCTATCTCACTTTAATCGGCAACTGTCCAACAACCGAACAGTCCCTAACTGTAACTAAGTAACTTGATACAGTTTGCTCTAGAAAATAATGAGCTTTAATTAACAGCCTTATCCCGTCACAATAAAGCTCATTTTCGGTCTCCATTCAGCACAGTCCACGAAGAATGTCTAACTCATGATGAATTACCTTTTCTATTATTTTAAGCTCAAATGAAACTTATCCGAAAGGTGATTAATTATTGCTGAATCGTTTTTGTTCAATCAAGCTGAATTATTTAGTACCTATAGAACAATGAAGATTGGAAGTTGTAAAATCTACTTAGTTTCAATTAATTTTAGAATTTTATAACAATTGGTTTCAGGTTCTTTTTAAAACTGTTGACAAACATATATTATGTATATGACACCGTAAGATTGTGAACCCGTTAGTTTATAATCTAACGTAGGTTAGGTTAGGTTAGATTGTAATCTCCCTACCGTCAGTTTATAATTTAACTAGCGAGATTATAATCTGACGAGTGTTTACAATTTTACGGTGACATATATACAAAAATAAATATAATATTCACTCAATTATACACTTACTACAATAGTACCTAAGTAGGCCAACACTTCCTTGAGTAAATATTGCTTATTGCACTAAAAATAATAAAAAATACCTAAGTAATACAGAAAATTAGAATTAGGTACCAACGAGCAAACGGTATTTACTTATCGCTAAAAAGCGAACGTAGCGATTGGTATATCAAGTAAAAGGAAAATCTTTACTTAAGCATTGTAAATTATTATAACTTATAGGGTCTTCAATTGAAGTATCTGCATGTATTATTGAATGAAATAAGCAGTGGTAAGCGTACTGACAGTGACAATAAGTACGAGGGGTGTTCAATAAGTAATAAGAATGATAAGGGCGCAAATATCTTCTAACTTATTTTATTTTATTTTATTTTTCAATATAGTCACCTTTTAAGAGTATACACTTATTATATCGTTTCTCTAAACCTAAAATTCCCTTTTTGAAAAATTCTTCTTCTTTCCCTTAAAAAATCCTGTACTGCGGCGATCACGGCGTCATCATCATCATCAAATTTCTGGCCTCTTAAATCAGCAGTCGTGGTATACCACTGACTATAGTCAGACCGTAAAAAGTCTGCAGCGATTTTGATAGCCCACGCAGTGCAAGTGTCATTTTAAACGTCAAACTTCTATGAAATTATGACGTATACATAACACTTACACTGCGTGGGCTATCAAATCCGCTGCAGACTTTGTTTGGTGCGACTCTAGTATGTACAGTCACCTGCAATAGTATGTTACACAACGAAGGCCGCAAAAATATCTGACACGATCTTATTTGTAGAGCCATAAGAGCGTGTCATATATTTTTGCGGCCTTCGAAGAGTAACATATTATTGCAGGTGACTGTACCTAGTAGGCTATACAGGATGTGAACAAAGTTGCCCGCGCCGGATTTGCCGCCGGGAACCGCGCGCTTGCGTACACAAGGTGCTAACAATTAGATACCAATACTTTTGGAGTTATGTACATAAAGGTATAATGTGCTACTCCTACGATGGGGCCAACTATATCTATTTATTAATCTTACACATCGTTGTGCCAAAATCTTAAACTATATTTTTCCGATTTACCTATCGCTTCTAATTTTCTTAAAAAAACCGACAAACCAGGCTATAAGCCGATTGCACATAAGTAATTTTTTTACTCATCAACCTGGTAAAAAGTTACTATGTACTTATCTTAAATAGATATAAATACCTAGTTAAAAAATCGTACACAATTGAATGTAGGGTATTCGCAAATAAATAGTTGTTATTTGAGAGAAGTAGATTTTAAACGTAAATGTTGTTTGTTGCGACGGAAACAGTCGCCCGGTCGGACCGGATGGGCGGCATGTTAAGCAACGGGGTTGGGCTCAAAGGATCCTATGTTATTAAGTATCGCTAACTTAACAAAGTTGTTAGAAATTATATTATAGTCATATGTGGACGACATACTTCCTCTTTAAGGCGACATTTAGATTCGATATGAATCGTTTGTCTTTATCTTTCATTTTGATTTATGTATTTGAGAGAAAGAGATAAAGGGTCATTCTTTGATTTGGTGTAAATGCATGTCGCCCGCGTTTTTCGGTACTAAACGAAGTTGGATCTTTATCGTGTCTTATACTTATAAGTAGTAAATAAAAAAATATTAGTACAGGCCGTTTTCCATTTCACGATATCTTAAGAAGATCTATGTTTTTTAAGGCTCCAAAGGGTCAAAATGTCACTACCAACGCGTGTCACCTGACCAGATTTCATCAAACCATGAGCTAAAAGTCAATTTAAATGTAACTTTATGGCTAGTATTTACTAAGTTCCTAAAACTATATTAGTTAGTACATTCATTATTGATTGCACAAATTAAATTGTGTCGTACAGAACTACATGGCAACATCAAACTTTTCCGGCCTCGCCGTACCGTCATTTCCGTGGATGCTACTTGCACATCATATAGCTGTCCAATAGAAGGCTGTGCTGAGATCATGCCACTGCCACCGCGCGCCTTTCGTGGCCTATTAATCGACAGTGGGAACACACTTCAACATTTTGTGCCCGTATATATTTTATTTTTAAATAATAATTCGATTACCGTGGTTTCGTCCAAAAAAATTGTCAGTTCTGTGTGACTTATTTCTCGGTAAGTGGAAATCATTTTAATACGAATTCTATTTGATATGATAACTTATTCGAATTGTTATGATGTAATTGGAAGAATGTTCTGGAACATTAACTATGTTTAGGGTTATGAGACAAATTGAAAGTTTTTATCATTACCGTGGTAGTCATTACCACGGAACCACGGTATTTTTCGACCACGGTAATGACTATTCTTCCACGGCAAGAACATGAAACGCTTTTTTTATTGTTTATATTCTCTTTTAACAAAATTTGCCGAAGGAGAGTAATTTTTTCATTGTTGTATTTTATTCATATACTATAATATTTCACTTAAAGTGAGAAAAATATATAATTATTTATATTGTGAAAATAATAATTTGTCATTACCATGTATTAACGCCATACAAAGTCATCACCATGACACATTAAAATTGCGAGGTTCATATCTTCGCAGATAAGTTTCACAGGAAGGGACCAAAACGTTTTTCAACATCCTTGCATCCTAAACATTTGATTATGGTCAAACAAATACCCAAAATAAAGATTTTAAATTTTTTACCGTGGGCCTGCCGATTTACATCAAATCATTTTATGAATCAGGGGGTTAGTGTTCAAGTTGAGAAAACGAGTTCACTAAATTTATACTTAACAACAAACGGAACAAAAGGCATTACGACTATTAGTTTTGGAAAATAATAACTATAACTATAATTGATATCTTTGTACTATTTTTGTATTTAATAGCCTCTTTTATGCACTGAAACTAATTAAATAAAACAGTTGGACGGCTTTTATAAATTCTCATTAACAAAGAGGCCACCTGCAGCCAGCCTCGGCCTTAGTCCCGACTTGGCCTAAACTTTGTCCAAGTTCACTCGGTTATTTATAAATTGTTGCCAGTTTAAACTCCTTGATACTTCGCGCTCTACGTAAATTTATACCCTAAGTTTGAGCTGTCCTTTATCATATATATTATACTAATATCACATACTTGAATAAATTACAAGCATAGTAAGTATTATGTATTAACACATGAGTGCCGAGAACCAGTTCGGCGTGTTCTCTGTTTCCCTCATCAAAGCGGGAAAACGCTGGTATCGGCTACGAGGGTAGAGCTACGAAAACGTTGGCAGTGAATGCGTTAATCAAGTTCCCGTAGATTGTGTGATTGACATGAACTTCTTGTTTTTTGTATCTACTGATACTATAAATTTGTATCTACTCCACTGATATAAAAACTTATCATCTAGCCAATTAATTCCATTCTAAATAAAAATAATAATTGTTTATTATAACAAGATGCCAAATATATGTATCTACTCGCAAGGCACGGAATCAGGGAATCAATTATAAGGTTCCAACCAATTAACGCCTTGAGTTCCACACCCACCCACAATTTCAAACGGCACTTTGTATTACATGGTATTAAGCCATGCAGTTTCATCGAACTATACAAGATTTATTACCGTGCATCAACTGAACTGTCTGAAAATAGATAAGTAGTGTTGAAAAAGGTTACAAAGAGTAAAAGAGCTTAACCGACGGCGGAGAGCAAGAATCGTTAGGTGGTCGCGAGCAGCATTCTAACGCGTGGTGTTGTTTCTGTGCAGTGGTCGCGGGCGAGTCGCTGGAGCTCTCGACCAGATCCGCGCTCGCCGACCCCTCGCCTACTAAACTTCCAAGTACGTTTTGCATAAATAATTATACAGAACGATGTAATAAGATCTCTAATACACATTCAAACTTGAAATTAACAAGGTCTTGGCTAAATAGTTAGACATATATATTCACCGGTTTGTTACCTGATAGCGATCGTGATACGTTACATACTTTATTACGTTGAAATATGAATAAAATGATTAGGTTAGCCCACAAGCTACTTATATTAAAATATTAACATTTTACAAGATACTTTACTTATTGCTATTCACATAAAAATTAAATTAAAGTTGGCCGAAGGCAAGAATTCAAATATCTCGAATTCCTGTGTGAATGTCTGTTACACTTAAATGCTAACCTTAATTGTGATTTCGCCTTTAAATCTTAGAAAGAGATCTTATTATAGCGTATAATTGAATGCTCCCTCAACCCCGGTACACTGCACGAATGATACTACTTTAAGTGGCACAAGCACTAATTAGATGTCCTTTGTTAAAAAACCTATTATTCTCTAAAATATATCAGCACAATAATAGCTTTAGTAAATAATACATTCACCTGTATAAGTACATATGAACATTAAAATGATTAATAATTAGGTATAGAGCTCGTCATTCGGCAGCAAGGTAGACGTTAGGGAAATGGAAAATATCATCACAATATTTTGCGGACCGCTAATATTTAGGTACGTAGGCATCCCACCGAGGTACCTATTACACCATTCCATTTCGATAAATATTGCCACTTGTCCGCTTGTTCACCTCGTATTTTTATAGTCCTTTAAAACCGAATGGCAGTCGAAAACGAAACGGGCCCATTGCACGGTGGCTCGGCTTGTATGGAGAAAGGGTCAAAAATCGATTTCTCCGAAAGTATCAAAGATACCCTCAAAATAAAAATATGTTCATGTTTGTTGTTTAAATATCTAGTAAAAAAACAGTAATAAATAGTTCTTCTTTGTATATTTTAGCATAATAAAAATCTAACTGATAACAAAAAAATATGCAAAATCCGTACAATTTTAAAGCCTTATAAAAAATGAATTTAGAAATAAATTACAACGTATTCTTGAATAATATAATAGAACAAATAGTTTTTATCAATTATATTGTAAAAATCTATATTTAAAATTAAAAATTATATATTTACAGAGATGCTAATATCGTACAAATTATGCAACGCAAAATATTTCACGTCACGTATCAGTTACCTTAAAAAACTAACATAGATCAACTAATATTTTAGATTCGTCTAAAATGTATTTTAAACATCTAGTTAAATAAGTACACATTGTGACAACTATAGATTTTTTGTTTTTGGTAGTTTCCTACGGCCCGTAATCATAGGGTCCGAATTTACTAGAAAATGATTTAAGAGATTCGTATTTGTCTATGTGCGCGCACACAATTACTTTACCAAGCGAAGGTAAAACAGGATAAACTCGAAAATTTATATAAGTACGTAGTAACAAATATTGGTGTTTTGTTAGTATAGCTTCTGTGAGAAGAGATAGCACATGCATCGTAAGGATTTGATTGATCTCTAAATTAGCTAATATTCGTCAGGTTGTTGACTACTGATGCATCCAAGGTTGCTAGTGCTGCTAACCTTCTGCGTTTTGATCGCTTACTACAAGCCGAAAAGTCCTTTTTTTGGCCATCCGGCTGAAGTAGAGGGTTTTGAATTGCCCGATGATGACGGTTGTCCCAATTCAATATTTAACGTCTTTTCAGTCACCTTATTTTTATTGGAAAATTATCACATTGCTTCTCATTTAACCAATTCGAATGTTTCTTAAGAACTATACACTGATTTCGCAAAGATGGTTTCCAATAAATTACAAGTCTACTACCAATGTAAGTACATTATTATGTTATCCAAATCACTTGTACCTACGTTTTCTACATCTGGCAACATTCCTACTAATTTGTTTTAAGCACCTGACAACATCCTTCTGTATCTGAACTACTAAGTTAAATAAAAATCCCTTTGTAAAAGATCCGACCTACACATCACCTGAAAAAAGAAAGAAAAAGGGTAAATTTCCATTCGTAATGTTTTCGTAGTACTGCTAGGCGTAGCAGTCTTTTAACTATCAAACCCGCAGGCGTCTGCATATAATCTTTGATGGCCGTTAATCTAGAGATATCAAGCTTCAAAACAATACTACTTTCGATGTTAGAATTCATTGGGAACATAACTAGAAGTTTTTAGTAAACAAAATATTCTAATCCTGTTTGTATGACTTTTTGTTACCTCGTAGACCTATTATTATAAATATACTTTTAATGAAAAAGTTATACTTTGTATATAAAATGAAACAACATACCTGATTCTTTAAGTTCCATATTAATAATAATCACTAAAATCACAATCGCCTCAGGAATTCACTACTAATGACGTTCACTTAATGAGCCTTTGATAAGAGAGCGCGTACAAACGGGAGTTGCGTTAACTTTCAAGGATTGTTAGAGAATGAAAGTAATTAGTTATGCCGGATCTATTTACACCTGATAAAAGTACACTTATTAGCTAATAATATTCAGTCATTGGAAACCAAAAAATACCACATCGGTTTTTTTGAGTTATGGCCTAAGGCCAGCCCACCGTGCATTGCGTTACATATTCTTTTGTTTCAATACCCGTGCCCCCACCCACCCTTAGCATGAGGGCTTTGTCATAGATTAACGCCTGCACAACCACCAGATAACGCTTCACGTTTGCTTTCATAATAATCATAATGTATACTTTTGTGAGTCTGGCTAATCTACGGACGGATATTATACCTATAGTGTTTTAGGTATTTTTATAGTAATTAGTGCATTTACGAGCAGTGTTGGCCGAAAGTTAATGCGAATTGAAAATGTTGGCCATTAACCATTATAAATTGAACCTTAAACCGCAACGGACGATTACAGTTTACGATTCAATTTATAATGGTTAATGGCCAGCATTTTCAATTTGCATTAACTTTCGGCCAACACTGTTTACTAGAGTAAGTCGGAAACCAACATTTGGTGAAGTGGTACTGCTGATGTAGACCAGAAAATGATGATCCTATTTTTATCGAAGGTTAAAATAGGTAATAACATATTTGCCAGATAATTATTAGCACACTGGGTACATTTTCTGTCACCCGGAGTCGTAAATCCCGAGGAACTTGCTAATCGAGGCGCGCGCTTAGAGAAGTTTTAATGGCCGCTCTAACAGCTCTGAGTAAGCGCGGCGCGATCCTGAATTAAGCTGACGGCCAGTTTTTACTGACAATTCTGTCAATTTTCACTGTCATTTAATACGATTTTACTGTCAAATTATAACACCTACTTGAAAGCAGCAATAACATTGGCCCTAGGCCATATTAGGCGTAGCGTGGATCAACTATTTCTTGCTGATATTTTATCCCGTCAACCAGGGGACAAAAGTAGCACAGTATGTTAGAAAAAAAATTGGATCAAATTCTTCTAAAATAGTTCTAGTAAAATAGAAAATAGCTTGTATATAAATACCAGATAAATGCATATTTGTTGAATTGAAATTCCATAAAACGAAGGTTTTAAGAGTGATACAGAAGAACGTAACCATGGCAACCCGCACAATTGTAGACATTGGAGGTAGCATTATAAACATCACCTTTCCATTTTAAGTTTCATGCAAGTGAGGGTTAATAGTTTACCCAATAGTGCACTCGACTATGCCACGTCGCGTTCAACGGTACATTATCAGCCATTGAACAATAGCTTTTAATACTGTGAGATAAAGTCTCCTGCGCTTATCATTGTCTCTCATGTAAATTAACCACTTACGCTCGCTTTGTCTAGTAATTAATGGTCTTCTGTCACGAGCACTGGCACTTTGTCTTCTAGCAAAGTAGCAATCTGTCCTAGCGTAAAATATCGTAGCGTAGCGTCCTTCATGAGGCTAGTTACAGTTGAATTATGGAAATATTGAATGAGCACACGTAGAGTCGCATTTCATGTTAAACAACTTTAAACATTTTTAATCGCTCAACGCCAGCTCAACGCTACTTAAACGTGTATTTTTTCGAAAAACACAATAAACTATTGTATTTTACGTAATTATAATTAATTTAGAGGCGTCTGCTTGTGCGTGCGCTAGTGTGTGCGGCGTGTGAGAGTCTACTTTTTTTTAACAAGATTTCGTAAAAAGTATAAAATCAAACAGGCGTCGTCCATGTTTACTGGAATGAAACATTTGTAACGTAGATAGATTTCGCAGCCAGTAAAGATTATACGATTGGAAAAATGCTACTACTTATGTATTGTATAGGTACTATTATTTTTAAAGTTCTTTTTCGTTTATCATAGAAATTATGAACATAAAATGAAGCAATCCACTCGTTAAAGAGTTGAT